>NC_092338.1:322115000-322462500 GCF_046630445.1 Rutidosis leptorrhynchoides | reverse complement strand
TGTGTATATATATATATATATATATATATTATAACTTAAAAATATTAATAAAGTATTAAATGTATAATACTTTACATGAACGTATTTGTTTCAATATGTTTATCGATGGAATTAGAAGATAATATCAAATGATTGATTTATCAGATACATTGTGATATGATTACGGGTCTATGTTATAAGGTCCACTGTGATTTAAGAAATCTATTCTTTTTGACGACATTCGGAAAATGGTAAAGTGATTTATAAATAAGAACGTGGAGTGTAAATAACTTAGATGTTGGATATCGACAAGTTAAGTAACTCGACATTTTTCATTAAGATTATTTCATACGTTTATTTAACCTTTGAACTTTATCGCATGCTTCACCAACAGACTGTAATTTAAAAACTTGAAACCTATTATGAAAATATATGATTTTACTTTTCTAAAACATTTTATGATATAACGATTTCCATTATTTTAACCTTTAAACAAAATGCTTCTTAAATATATTTAGTTTTGGAAAACAAAATTATCATATTTATTTGATTTAGTTTCAAACGTACAAAAACGTTTTCTGTTTAAAAAGAACTTTATTATTAAAACGTATATAACTTTTATAAATATCTAGAACCACTTTTAACAACTCATTACTTAACCAGTATGATAAAGATAACGATATTTATATTTTATTTTATTAAATATATATAACGATTTAAATTAATATTATATATATTTATACGCGTATTATACGTACATAGTTTTATACTTTTACTATACTTAAACTTTACCTTTACTTTATTTTTACTTTACCTTAACTTTAATAATTCATACTTTAATAATTCACTTTAATAATTCATACTTTGATAATTCACTTTAATAATTCATACTTTAATAATTCACTTTAATAATTCATACTTTAATAATTCACTTTAATAATTCATACTTTAATAATTCACTTTAATAATTCATATTTTAATAATTCACTTTAATAATTCATACTTTAATAATTCACTTTATTAATTCAAAAATCTATTATAAATAAAATTTAATAGGTTTCATTATTTGATAGAAACTTGAAAATATTTTCTCTAAACTCTCTCAATCGATTTACATATATATATTTACTCCGTATTATTTCAAGATATTATCAGTATACATAAAATATTACGACGGAGTGCTGTCCGAGTGATTTCGAAATTGTTTATCGAGCGGGATAGTGAAATGTCCCGTTCTTATTGATTAAAAACGTTCCATATTAATTGATTTCGTTGCGAGGTTTTGACCTCTATATAAGACGTTTTTCAAAGACTGCATTCATTTTTAAAACAAACCATAACCTTTATTTCATAAATAAAGGTTTAAAAAGCTTTACGTAGATTATCAAATAATGATAATCTAAAATATCCTGTTTACACACGACCATTACATAATGGTTTACAATACAAATATGTTACATCGAAATCAGTTTCTTGAATGCAGTTTTTACACAATATCATACAAACATGGACTCCAAATCTTGTCCTTATTTTAGTATGCAACAGCGGAAGCTCTTAATATTCACCTGAGAATAAACATGCTTTAAACGTCAACAAAAATGTTGGTGAGTTATAGGTTTAACCTATATATATCAAATCGTAACAATAGACCACAAGATTTCATATTTCAATACACATCCCATACATAGAGATAAAAATCATTCATATGGTGAACACCTGGTAACCGACATTAACAAGATGCATATATAAGAATATCCCCATCATTCCGGGACACCCTTCGGATATGATATAAATTTCGAAGTACTAAAGCATCCGGTACTTTGGATGGGGTTTGTTAGGCCCAATAGATCTATCTTTAGGATTCGCGTCAATTAGGGTGTCTGTTCCCTAATTCTTAGATTACCAGACTTAATAAAAAGGGGCATATTCGATTTCGATAATTCAACCATAGAATGTAGTTTCACGTACTTGTGTCTATTTTGTAAATCATTTATAAAACCTGCATGTATTCTCATCCCAAAAATATTAGATTTTAAAAGTGGGACTATAACTCACTTTCACAGATTTTTACTTCGTCGGGAAGTAAGACTTGGCCACTGTTGATTCACGAACCTATAACAATATATACATATATATTAAAGTATGTTCAAAATATATTTACAACACTTTTAATATATTTTGATGTTTTAAGTTTATTAAGTCAGCTGTCCTCGTTAGTAACCTATAACTAGTTGTCCACAGTTAGATGTACAGAAATAAATCGATAAATATTATCTTGAATCAATCCACGACCCAGTGTATACGTATCTCAGTATTGATCACAACTCAAACTATATATATTTTGGAATCAACCTCAACCCTGTATAGCTAACTCCAACATTCACATATAGAGTGTCTATGGTTGTTCCGAAATATATATAGATGTGTCGACATGATAGGTCGAAACATTGTATACGTGTCTATGGTATCTCAAGATTACATAATATACAATACAAGTTGATTAAGTTATGGTTGGAATAGATTTGTTACCAATTTTCACGTAGCTAAAATGAGAAAAATTATCCAATCTTGTTTTACCCATAACTTCTTCATTTTAAATCCGTTTTGAGTGAATCAAATTGCTATGGTTTCATATTGAACTCTATTTTATGAATCTAAACAGAAAAAGTATAGGTTTATAGTCGGAAAAATAAGTTACAAGTCGTTTTTGTAAAGGTAGTCATTTCAGTCGAAAGAACGACGTCTAGATGACCATTTTAGAAAACATACTTCCACTTTGAGTTTAACCATAATTTTTGGATATAGTTTCATGTTCATAATAAAAATCATTTTCTCAGAATAACAACTTTTAAATCAAAGTTTATCATAGTTTTTAATTAACTAACCCAAAACAGCCCGCGGTGTTACTACGACGGCGTAAATCCGGTTTTACGGTGTTTTTCGTGTTTCCAGGTTTTAAGTCATTAAGTTAGCATATAATATAGATATAGAACATGTGTTTAGTTGATTTTAAATGTCAAGTTAGAAGGATTAACTTTTGTTTGCGAACAAGTTTAGAATTAACTAAACTATGTTCTAGTGATTACAAGTTTAAACCTTCGAATAAGATAGCTTTATATGTATGAATCGAATGATGTTATGAACATCATTACTACCTTAATTTCCTTGGATAAACCTACTGGAAAAGAGAAAATGGATCTAGCTTAAATGGATCCTTGGATGGCTCGAAGTTCTTGAAGCAGAATCATGACACGAAAACAAGTTCAAGTAAGATCATCACTTGAAATAAGATTGTTATAGTTATAGAAATTGAACCAAAGTTTGAATATGATTATTACCTTGTATTAGAATGATAACGTACTGTAAGAAACAAAGATTTCTTGAGGTTGGATGATCACCTTACAAGATTGGAAGTGAGCTAGCAAACTTGAAAGTATTCTTGATTTTATGAAACTAGAACTTTTGGAATTTATGAAGAACACTTAGAACTTGAAGATAGAACTTGAGAGAGATCAATTAGATGAAGAAAATTGAAGAATGATAGTGTTTGTAGGTGTTCTTGGTCGTTGGTGTATGGATTAGATATAAAGGATATGTAATTTTGTTTTCATGTAAATAAGTCATGAATGATTACTCATATTTTTGTAATTTTATGAGATATTTCATGCTAGTTGCCAAATGATGGTTCCCACATGTGTTAGGTGACTCACATGGGCTGCTAAGAGCTGATCATTGGAGTGTATATACCAATAGTACATACATCTAAAAGCTGTGTATTGTACGAGTACGAATACGGGTGCATACGAGTAGAATTGTTGATGAAACTGAACGAGGATGTAATTGTAAGCATTTTTGTTAAGTAGAAGTATTTTGATAAGTGTATTGAAGTCTTTCAAAAGTGTATAAATACATATTAAAACACTACATGTATATACATTTTAACTGAGTCGTTAAGTCATCGTTAGTCGTTACATGTAAGTGTTGTTTTGAAACCTTTAGGTTAACGATCTTGTTAAATGTTGTTAACCCAATGTTTATAATATCAAATGAGATTTTAAATTATTATATTATCATGATATTATCATGTATGAATATCTCTTAATATGATATATATATACATTAAATGTCTTTACAACGATAATCGTTACATATATGTCTCGTTTAAAAATCATTAAGTTAGTAGTCTTGTTTTTACATATGTAGTTCATTCTTAATATACTTTATGATATGTTTTCTTATCATAGTATCATGTTAACTATATATATATATATCCATATATATGTCATTATATAGTTTTTACAAGTTTTAACGTTCGTGAATCACCGATCAACTTGGGTGGTCAATTGTCTATATGAAACATATTTCAATTAATCAAGTCTTAAGAAGTTTGATTGCTTAACATGTTGGAAACATTTAATCATGTAAATATAAATCTCAATTAATATATATAAACATGGAAAAGTTCGGGTCACTACAGTACCTACCCGTTAAATAAATTTCGTCCCGAAATTTTAAGCTGTTGAAGGTGTTGACGAATCTTCTGGAAATAGATGCGGGTATTTCTTCTTCATCTGATCTTCACGCTCCCAGGTGAACTCGGGTCCTCTACGAGCATTCCATCGAACCTTAACAATTGGTATCTTGTTTTGCTTAAGTCTTTTAACCTCACGATCCATTATTTCGACGGGTTCTTCGATGAATTGAAGTTTTTCTTTGATTTGGATTTCATCTAATGGAATAGTGAGATCTTCTTTAGCAAAACATTTCTTTAAATTCGAGACGTGGAAAGTGTTATGTACAGCCGCGAGTTGTTGAGGTAACTCTAGTCGGTAAGCTACTGGTCCGACACGATCAATAATCTTGAATGGTCCAATATACCTTGGATTTAATTTCCCTCGTTTACCAAATCGAACAACGCCTTTCCAAGGTGCAACTTTAAGCATGACCATCTCTCCAATTTCAAATTCTATATCTTTTCTTTTAATGTCAGCGTAGCTCTTTTGTCGACTTTGGGCGGTTTTCAACCGTTGTTGAATTTGGATGATCTTCTCGGTAGTTTCTTGTATAATCTCCGGACCCGTAATCTGTCTATCCCCCACTTCACTCCAACAAATTGGAGACCTGCACTTTCTACCATAAAGTGCTTCAAACGGCGCCATCTCAATGCTTGAATGGTAGCTGTTGTTGTAGGAAAATTCTGCTAACGGTAGATGTCGATCCCAACTGTTTCCGAAATCAATAACACATGCTCGTAGCATGTCTTCAAGCGTTTGTATCGTCCTTTCACTCTGCCCATCAGTTTGTGGATGATAGGCAGTACTCATGTCTAGACGAGTTCCTAATGCTTGCTGTAATGTCTGCCAGAATCTTGAAATAAATCTGCCATCCCTATCAGAGATAATAGAGATTGGTATTCCATGTCTGGAGACGACTTCCTTCAAATACAGTCGTGCTAACTTCTCCATCTTGTCATCTTCTCTTATTGGTAGGAAGTGTGCTGATTTGGTGAGACGATCAACTATTACCCAAATAGTATCAAAACCACTTGCAGTCCTTGGCAATTTAGTGATGAAATCCATGGTAATGTTTTCCCATTTCCATTCCGGGATTTCGGGTTGTTGAAGTAGACCTGATGGTTTCTGATGCTCAGCTTTGACCTTAGAACACGTCAAACATTCTCCTACGTATTTAGCAACATCAGCTTTCATACCCGGCCACCAAAAATGTTTCTTGAGATCCTTGTACATCTTCCCCGTTCCAGGATGTATTGAGTATCTGGTTTTATGAGCTTCTCTAAGTACCATTTCTCTCATATCTCCAAATTTTGGTACCCAAATCCTTTCAGCCCTATACCGGGTTCCGTCTTCCCGAATATTAAGATGCTTCTCCGATCCTTTGGGTATTTCATCCTTTAAATTTCCCTCTTTTAAAGCTCCTTGTTGCGCCTCCTTTATTTGAGTAGTAATGTTATTATGAATCATTATATTCATAGATTTTACTCGAATGGGTTCTCTGTCCTTCCTGCTCAAGGCATCGGCTACCACATTTGCCTTCCCCGGGTGGTAACGAATCTCAAAGTCGTAATCATTCAATAATTCAATCCACCTACGCTGCCTCATATTCAGTTGTTTCTGATTAAATATGTGTTGAAGACTTTTGTGGTCGGTATATATAATACTTTTGACCCCATATAAGTAGTGCCTCCAAGTCTTTAATGTAAAAACAACCGCGCCTAATTCCAAATCATGCGTCGTATAATTTTGTTCGTGAATCTTCAATTATCTAGACGCATAAGCAATCACCTTCGTTCGTTGCATTAATACACAACCGAGACCTTGCTTTGATGCATCACAATAAATCACAAAATCATCATTCCCTTCAGGCAATGACAATATAGGTGCCGTAGTTAGCTTTTCTTCAATAACTGAAACGCTTTCTCTTGTTCATCATTCCATTCAAATTTCTTCCCTTTATGCGTTAATGCAGTCAAGGGTTTTGCTATTCTGGAAAAGTCTTGGATGAACCTTCTGTAGTAACCAGCTAGTCCTAAAAACTGGCGTATGTGTTTCGGAGTTTTCGGGGTTTCCCACTTTTCAACAGTTTCTATCTTTGCCGGATCCACCTTAATACCTTCTTTGTTCACTATGTGACCGAGGAATTGAACTTCTTCCAACCAAAATGCACACTTTGAAAACTTAGCGTACAATTCTTCCTTCCTCAATACTTCTAACACCTTTCTCAAATGTTCACCGTGTTCTTGGTCATTCTTTGAGTAAATAAGTATGTCATCAATGAAAACAATGACAAACTTGTCAAGGTATGGTCCACACACTCGGTTCATAAGGTCCATGAACACAGCTGGTGCATTAGTTAAACCAAACAGCATCACCATAAACTCGTAATGACCGTAACGTGTTCTGAAAGCAGTCTTTGGAATATCATCTTCTTTCACCCGCATTTGATGATACCCGGAACGTAAGTCAATCTTTGAATAAACAGACGAGCCTTGTAGTTGATCAAATAAGTCGTCGATTCTCGGTAGTGGGTAGCGGTTCTTGATGGTAAGTTTGTTCAACTCTCGGTAGTCGATACACAACCTGAATGTACCATCTTTCTTCTTGACAAACAAAACAGGAGCTCCCCACGGTGATGTGCTTGGTCGAATGAAACCACGCTCTAAAAGTTCTTGTAATTGGCTTTGCAGTTCTTTCATCTCGCTGGGTGCGAGTCTGTAAGGAGCACGAGCTATTGGTGCAGCTCCTGGTACAAGATCTATTTGAAATTCAACGGATCGATGTGGGGGTAATCCCGGTAATTCTTTCGGAAATACATCGGGAAATTCTTTTGCGACGGGAACATCATTGATGCTCTTTTCTTCAGTTTGTACTTTCTCGACGTGTGCTAGAACAGCATAGAAACCTTTTATTATTAGTTTTTGTGCCTTCAAATTACTAATAAGATGTAGCTTCGTGTTGCCCTTTTCTCCGTACACCATTAAGGGTTTTCCTTTTTCTCGTATAATGCGAATTGCATTTTTGTAACAATCGATCTCTGCTTTCACTTCTTTCAACCAGTCCATACCGATTATCACATCAAAACTCCCTAACTCTACTGGTATCAAGTCAATCTTAAATGTTTCGCTAACCAATTTAATTTCTCGATTCTGACATATATTATCTGCTGAAATTAATTTACCATTTGCTAATTCTAGTAAAAATTTACTATCCAAAGGTGTCAATGGACAACTTAATTTAGCACAAGAATCTCTACCCATATAGCTTCTATCCGCACCCGAATCAAATAAAACGTAAGCAGATTTATTGTCAATAAGAAACGTACCCGTAACAAGCTCCGGGTCTTCCTGTGCCTCTGCCTCATTAATATTGAAAACTCTTCTGCGGCCTTGTCTATTCGTGTTCTCCTGGTTCGGGCAATTTCTAATAATGTGGCCCGGTTTTCCACATTTATAACAAACTACATTGGCATAACTTGCTCCGACACTACTTGCTCCGCCATTACTCGTTCCGACACCATTTGTTCCTTTCGTTCTATTAACCCCTGGTCCGTAGACCTCACACTTCGCCGCGCTATGACCATTTCTTTTACACTTGTTGCAAAATTTGGTGCAGAACCCCGAGTGATTCTTTTCACACCTTTGGCATAGCTGCTTCTGATTGTTGTTGTTGTTGCGGTTATTATTGTTGTTGGGATGATTGTTGTAGTTGCTGTTGTTGTTGTTGTTGTTGTTGTTGGGCCGTTTGTTGTAGTTGCGATTGATGTTGCGATTGTTGGGATAATTGTTGCGATTATTGTTGTAATTGCTGTTGTTGTTGTATTGGTGATTCTTATCACCGTTTTCCTCCCACTTTCTTTTGACTTGCTTCACATTGGCCTCTTCAGCAGTCTGTTCTTTAATTCTTTCTTCAATCTGGTTCACTAGTTTGTGAGCCATTCTACATGCCTGTTGTATGGAGGCGGGCTCGTGTGAACTTATATCTTCTTGAATTCTTTCCGGTAATCCTTTCACAAACGCGTCGATCTTCTCTTCCTCATCTTCGAATGCTCCCGGACACAATAGGCACAATTCTGTGAATCGTCTTTCGTACGTGGTAATATCAAATCCTTGGGTTCGTAACCCTCTAAGTTCTGTCTTGAGCTTATTGAACTCGGTTCTGGGACGGTACTTCTCATTCATCAAGTGCTTGAATGCTGACCACGGTAGTGCGTACGCATCATCTTGTCCCACTTGCTCTAGATAGGTATTCCACCATGTTAACGCAGAACCTGTGAAGGTATGCATAGCGTACTTCACTTTGTCCTCTTCAGTACACTTACTTATGGCAAACACCGATTCAACCTTCTCGGTCCACCGTTTCAATCCGATCGGTCCTTCGGTTCCATCAAATTCCAAAGGTTTGCAGGCAGTGAATTCTTTGTAGGTGCATCCTACACGATTTCCTGTACTGCTAGATCCAAGGTTATTGTTGGTATGTAGCGCAGCCTGTACTGCGGCTATGTTTGAAGCTAGAAAAGTACGGAATTCCTCTTCATTCATATTCACGGTGTGTCGAGTAGTCGGTGCCATTTCCTTCAAAATAGTTAAATGGAACAAGTTAATCATACAGAATATTAAGAGTAGTTAATAGTATTTCGTAGCATAATATGAACTCATTTATAAAAGCTTTTTCTTCATATTAGCGTTTTATAAGTTTAAATTCGGGTAGTACCTACCCGTTAAGTTCATACTTAGTAGCTAATATACAATTCAACTACTACAATTCTATATGAAAAACTGATTATAATAATATTTCGCGTTCAAACTTTTATACAATATTTTACAAACTTACAATACCGCTTATTTTACATAAAGCATGAAATATAGCACACAATAACTTTGATACAAGATAGTTGTGAAGACAATTCTAGCTAGTACACAAGTCGTTCAGCAAAGGCAATAAAGACACGTAATTCATACGTCCAGAAACAAGTCATGCATTCTGGTTTTACTAGGACTACTTCCCATCCTTGGTCTTGTGCAACATAACCGTTATGGCCGTTGATAAGACAGCGTGTTGTAACGTCATCAAAGGGACGAGGGTTACGTAATGTCCAACAGTCCCGTAATAATCTAAAAACCTCATTTCTTACCCCAATTACCGACTCCGTCACTTGTGGAAACGTTTTGTTTAATAGTTGTAGCCCGATGTTCTTATTCTCACTTTGGTGAGAAGCGAACATTACTAATCCGTAAGCATAACATGCTTCTTTATGTTGCATGTTAGCCGCTTTTTCTAAATCACGAAGTCCAATATTCGGATATATTGAGTCAAAATAATTTCTTAACCCGTTGCGTAAAATAGCATTTGGGTTCCCCGCAATATATGCGTCAAAGTAAACACATCGTAACTTATCGGTTTCCCAATGTGATATCCCCCATCTTTCAAACGAAAGTCTCTTATAAACCAAGACATTCTTGGAACGTTCTTCGAATGTCTTACAAACTGATCTCGCCTTAAATAGTTGTGCCGAAGAATTCTGGCCGACTCTAGACAAGATTTCATCAATCATGTCTCCGGGTAGGTCTCTTAAAATATTGGGTTGTCTATCCATTTTGTGTTTTTAAACTGTAAAATAGACAAGAGTTAGATTCATAAAAAAAATACTTATTAATACAAGCAATTTTTACATATATCATAAAGCATAAGAACACTATATTACATATATTACACCACACGAATACAACTATCTTATTCCGACTCGCTCGTTTCTTCTTCTTCGGTTTTGGTTCGTTTTGCCAAGTTTCTAGGGATATATGATGTTCCCCTAATACGAGCCGTCGTTGTCCACATTGGTTTAGAAAAACCTGGTGGTTTAGAGGTTCCCGGGTCATTGTTACAACTTAAGGACTTCGGGGGTTGACGATACATATAAAGTTCATCGGGGTTGGAATTAGATTTCTCTATTTTTATGCCCTTTCCCTTATTATTTTCTTTTGCCTTTTTAAATTCAGTTGGGGTAATTTCTATAACATCATCGGAATTCTCGTCGGAATCCGATTCATCGGAGAATTGGTAATCCTCCCAATATTTTGCTTCCTTGGCGGAAACACCATTGACCATAATTAACTTTGGTCGGTTGGTTGAGGATTTTCTTTTACTTAACCGTTTTATTATTTCCCCCACCGGTTCTATTTCTTCATCCGGTTCCGATTCTTCTTCCGGTTCCGATTCTTCTTCCGGTTCCGACTCTTCTTCCGGTTCCTCTTCGGGAACTTGTGAATCAGTCCACAAATCATTCCAATTTACATTTGACTCTTCATTATTATTAGGTGAGTCAATGGGACTTGTTCTAGAGGTAGACATCTATCACATAATATCAAACACGTTAAGAGATTAATATATCACATAATATTCATATGTTAAAAATATATAGTTTCCAACAAAAATGTTAAGCAATCATTTTTAAAGAAAACACGGTCGAAGTCCAGACTCACTAATGCATCCTAACAAACTCGATAAGACACACTAATGCAAATTTTCTGGTTCTCTAAGACCAACGCTCGGATACCAACTGAAATGTCCCGTTCTTATTGATTAAAAACGTTCCATATTAATTGATTTCGTTGCGAGGTTTTGACCTCTATATGAGACGTTTTTCAAAGACTGCATTCATTTTTAAAACAAACCATAACCTTTATTTCATAAATAAAGGTTTAAAAAGCTTTACGTAGATTATCAAATAATGATAATCTAAAATATCCTGTTTACACACGACCATTACATAATGGTTTACAATACAAATATGTTACATCGAAATCAGTTTCTTGAATGCAGTTTTTACACAATATCATACAAACATGGACTCCAAATCTTGTCCTTATTTTAGTATGCAACAGCGGAAGCTCTTAATATTCACCTGAGAATAAACATGCTTTAAACGTCAATAAAAATGTTGGTGAGTTATAGGTTTAACCTATATATATCAAATCGTAACAATAGACCACAAGATTTCATATTTCAATACACATCCCATACATAGAGATAAAAATCATTCATATGGTGAACACCTGGTAACCGACATTAACAAGATGCATATATAAGAATATCCCCATCATTCCGGGACACCCTTCGGATATGATATAAATTTCGAAGTACTAAAGCATCCGGTACTTTGGATGGGGTTTGTTAGGCCCAATAGATCTATCTTTAGGATTCGCGTCAATTAGGGTGTCTGTTCCCTAATTCTTAGATTACCAGACTTAATAAAAAGGGGCATATTCGATTTCGATAATTCAACCATAGAATGTAGTTTCACGTACTTGTGTCTATTTTGTAAATCATTTATAAAACCTGCATGTATTCTCATCCCAAAAATATTAGATTTTAAAAGTGGGACTATAACTCACTTTCACAGATTTTTACTTCGTCGGGAAGTAAGACTTGGCCACTGTTGATTCACGAACCTATAACAATATATACATATATATTAAAGTATGTTCAAAATATATTTACAACACTTTTAATATATTTTGATGTTTTAAGTTTATTAAGTCAGCTGTCCTCGTTAGTAACCTATAACTAGTTGTCCACAGTTAGATGTACAGAAATAAATAGATAAATATTATCTTGAATCAATCCACGACCCAGTGTATACGTATCTCAGTATTGATCACAACTCAAACTATATATATTTTGGAATCAACCTCAACCCTGTATAGCTAACTCCAACATTCACATATAGAGTGTCTATGGTTGTTCCGAAATATATATAGATGTGTCGACATGATAGGTCGAAACATTGTATACGTGTCTATGGTATCTCAAGATTACATAATATACAATACAAGTTGATTAAGTTATGGTTGGAATAGATTTGTTACCAATTTTCACGTAGCTAAAATGAGAAAAATTATCCAATCTTGTTTTACCCATAACTTCTTCATTTTAAATCCGTTTTGAGTGAATCAAATTGCTATGGTTTCATATTGAACTCTATTTTATGAATCTAAACAGAAAAAGTATAGGTTTATAGTCGGAAAAATAAGTTACAAGTCGTTTTTGTAAAGGTAGTCATTTCAGTCGAAAGAACGACGTCTAGATGACCATTTTAGAAAACATACTTCCACTTTGAGTTTAACCATAATTTTTGGATATAGTTTCATGTTCATAATAAAAATCATTTTCTCAGAATAACAACTTTTAAATCAAAGTTTATCATAGTTTTTAATTAACTAACCCAAAACAGCCCGCGGTGTTACTACGACGGCGTAAATCCGGTTTTACGGTGTTTTTCGTGTTTCCAGGTTTTAAGTCATTAAGTTAGCATATCATATAGATATAGAACATGTGTTTAGTTGATTTTTAAAGTCAAGTTAGAAGGATTAACTTTTGTTTGCGAACAAGTTTAGAATTAACTAAACTATGTTCTAGTGATTACAAGTTTAAACCTTCGAATAAGATAGCTTTATATGTATGAATCGAATGATGTTATGAACATCATTACTACCTTAATTTCCTTGGATAAACCTACTGGAAAAGAGAAAATGGATCTAGCTTCAATGGATCCTTGGATGGCTCGAAGTTCTTGAAGCAGAATCATGACACGAAAACAAGTTCAAGTAAGATCATCACTTGAAATAAGATTGTTATAGTTATAGAAATTGAACCAAAGTTTGAATATGATTATTACCTTGTATTAGAATGATAACCTACTGTAAGAAACAAAGATTTCTTGAGGTTGGATGATCACCTTACAAGATTGGAAGTGAGCTAGCAAACTTGAAAGTATTCTTGATTTTATGAAACTAGAACTTTTGGAATTTATGAAGAACACTTAGAACTTGAAGATAGAACTTGAGAGAGATCAATTAGATGAAGAAAATTGAAGAATGAGAGTGTTTTTAGGTGTTTTTGGTCGTTGGTGTATGGATTAGATATAAAGGATATGTAATTTTGTTTTCATGTAAATAAGTCATGAATGATTACTCATATTTTTGTAATTTTATGAGATATTTCATGCTAGTTGCCAAATGATGGTTCCCACATGTGTTAGGTGACTCACATGGGCTGCTAAGAGCTGATCATTGGAGTGTATATACCAATAGTACATACATCTAAAAGCTGTGTATTGTACGAGTACGAATACGGGTGCATACGAGTAGAATTGTTGATGAAACTGAACGAGGATGTAATTGTAAGCATTTTTGTTAAGTAGAAGTATTTTGATAAGTGTATTGAAGTCTTTCAAAAGTGTATAAATACATATTAAAACACTACATGTATATACATTTTAACTGAGTCGTTAAGTCATCGTTAGTCGTTACATGTAAGTGTTGTTTTGAAACCTTTAGGTTAACGATCTTGTTAAATGTTGTTAACCCAATGTTTATAATATCAAATGAGATTTTAAATTATTATATTATCATGATATTATCATGTATGAATATCTCTTAATATGATATATATATACATTAAATGTCTTTACAACGATAATCGTTACATATATGTCTCGTTTAAAAATCATTAAGTTAGTAGTCTTGTTTTTACATATGTAGTTCATTGTTAATATACTTTATGATATGTTTTCTTATCATAGTATCATGTTAACTATATATATATATCCATATATATGTCATTATATAGTTTTTACAAGTTTTAACGTTCGTGAATCACCGATCAACTTGGGTGGTCAATTGTCTATATGAAACATATTTCAATTAATCAAGTCTTAACAAGTTTGATTGCTTAACATGTTGGAAACATTTAATCATGTAAATATAAATCTCAATTAATATATATAAACATGGAAAAGTTCGGGTCACTACAGATAGAGCTAAGGAAATTATGGGTTAAAGCTATGGAGGTTATGGGTATGGTTCGGGAGTATTGCTCATGATTCAAACTAGTGTTTATCATCTCTGTTGCGTCTACGTACTTTTCCTGCAATATTGAATCTTAATATTGATACGTTCATGAATTCAAGGCCAACATTGCACTTGTTCAATGATGTCATATGTATTTTTACTACAAAATACAGTATTGCGAGTTTCATTTGCTCCCTTTTATATATATTTTTGGGACTGAGAATACATGCGTTGTTTTTTTATAAATATTTTACGAAATAGGCACAAGTACTAAAACTAATTCTACGTGGGTTTAAACCAAAAATATACCCTTAGCTTGGTAACATTAAACTACTTGTCTATGTATGGTAGGCGCGAATCCTAAAGATAGATCTATTGGGCCTGACAAACCTCATCCTGACTATGGGATGCTTTAGTACTTCGAGGTTATTTTAAACACACCTAATCTGGTGTACTTCATAGGGTAAAACATGAACGTTAAGGCTTGTTACCGGGTGCCTACAACTTATAGAATACTTTTATAAACTTGCGAGTGTACATATATTTATAAACGGAAATCTTGTGGTCTATTAATATATTGAAATGATTGTTATGATAAACCTATGAACTCACCAACCTTTTGATTGACACTTTAAAGCATTATTATTCTCAGGTATTAAAGAAATCTTCCGCTGTGCATTAGCTCATTTTAAGGATATTACTTGGAGTCATTCATGGCATATTTTGAAAGACGTTGCATTCAAGTCATTAAGTTCATCAAGATTATTATTAAGTCAATTATAGTTGGATGTATTATGAAATGGTGTGCATACCGTCAATTTTCGTTGTAAAGAAAGTTTGTCTTTTAAAAACAAATGCAATGTTTGTAAAATGTATCATATAGAGGTCAAATACCTCGCGATGTAATCAACTATTGTGAATCGTTTATAATGTATATGAACGGGACCTTTCAGTTGGTATCAGAGCGGTGGTCTTCGCTTATCATTTTTGTCGGAAATCATCTGCTTATCATCTTTAGGAAATTACCTGCTCATTATTCTTAGTCTAGACACCTTTTACTGCATTGATTGCATGAATAAGTGTATAGACAAAATTCATATCTTAGCGTATCTGTTACTGTAGACCTTGCCTAATATCTCTCGTAAATTTCTCCGTAATTTAAGGGGTCCTGGTACTATATATATCTATGCACATTACGCATTGACAATACCATCCAACTATCAATTTTTGTCACTAAACTCTTCATACCAAAAATCTTTTCTGTGATCGCTTAAGATGGCCTCTATGAATCGACCAAGTTCCTCTGACTCCGAAGACAGCATGACAGGAGCACACAAACCAATCAACTACCGTGATTACTGGAGAAAATGGGGGTGGGTTCGCGAAATACTCACCCTATGGAGAAGGGAAGAAGGTACTCCATATCATGAACCAAATCTACCACCTAACCTTAGAGTACTTGACCCGCTAACCGGCGAACCCGTTCGCAACACCGTTTATACCCTTTTTGCAAGAATTTTTCATCTTGAGACTACCATTAACGGAACTAGAGAAGATATCCGACCTTTACCTCACACCGATAACCAACCAGGGTTAGTAAAAGAAGTTAAAGAACTCGGAGCTCGAGTGTTAACTTTAGAGAGCACGGTACACAATTTGCAAGCACCTGCAGTATCACCAACACCAGTAACATCACCAGCCTCAGCACCAACAGCACTAGTACCACCAACAACAACATCCGCGTTACCAGCTTCGACATCTCATTATGTACCTCGAGTATAATCATCGTTCTACATGACGTTCTACATAATTTATTTTCATTCCACATAGCGATTATGTAATCTCTAATGTTTTAGAGATTATATATTCTTGTTCTAACGGTAAATCAAATGAGTTTAATATCATATTGACTCATTAAATCCATGATTACATCTGAAGAAAATATATAGGTATATATTATTTTTTTCATAAAGATTGTAATTAAAAATTCTTTCGTACAAACTGTTAATGGTGAAAATATTTTAACGGGTATGTAATACCTGAGGAATATTTAGATTTCACATTAATAAGTTACATTGTACATTCTTCGAATCTGATTCAACAGTCATTTACTATCCTACTTACAACCACCGATATATGTATCCGTTCACCGCAGAATAATCATTTCCATCCAATTTTATATTTGGATTTTGACCTATCAGAATCCAACAAGTGGCATAATGAAGAAAACATTGGACAAAATAAAATTTGTTAGAAATAAACAAATTAACTATGAGAAATTTTGTTAAGTATCCACGCTAACTGTTTCTAGCTAACTGTTCCTAGCTAACTGAATACATTATTTATCGCAATTTATTTATCGCAATTTATATTCTTGCAATTTTATTTATCGTAATTTAATTTCTGTTATTTATTTTTACACACTTTAAATATCGAGACACGTATACAAGGTTTTGACATATCATATCGACGCATATATATATATATATATATATTATTTGGAATAACTATAGACACACTATATGCAGTAATGCTGGAGTTAGCTATACAGGGTTAAGGTGGATTCTACAATAATATATGTACTTTGAGTTGTGATCGAGTCTGAGACATGTATACGGGTCACGATACGTATTAATTAATTCGAATATTATATATTAAACTATATATGAATTATTGGACTGTTAATTGTGGACTATCGACTGTGGACTAATAACATTGGACAATAAAAATGAATTAAAATATTGATTATAACATATGAAACTAAATAATTTTTCAAGTTTGCCACTTGATTTCATCCTAAACTTCATTTGTATCTTGACGATTACAATCTGCATTCAAATCTTTCATGATTCTTGAAAACACCTCAATCGAGAGGATAAACCAACCGCACTTCATCTACGGAAGAAAAGATTGATGCATATAGTTATGCACCTGAAAACACTCGGAACCTGAGTAAACGTTTAACACGTATCTGTGCTAGCTCCATGGGCGTTGTTATTACCGAAAATCACTTTGCAATTCCTTTTTAAAGTAGCAAATTTTGTCACAGCTCCAGCAAATCAACTTCAACTTTTCGTTCGAAACAACCATATCATAATTTTGATATATATGCGTGCTCTTTATTGTTACCGGGGAACCTTTTATATTCCACCATATTACCATCAACGTTTAATCATCTAAAAACACAATTCTCTTGAAACCACCTCGGATTGATAACCGATGACCCATATATGGTAGCATTAAATGCAGAGGAAACAGCAAAATCGTAGATGGTCTAAACGGCCAAAAGTTTGATAATAAAGAATGGAATGTTGGGAACGCTCGATAGAAAATTTGGTACTGAAAAACAGATTGAGCTAACCATGAAGGAGACCAAGGACAAATACAAAGACCAAACCCTATATTCAAAGAATCCAGGTAATTCTGGATCCGATGAAATCTTTAGAGAATATCATGCTTCGAAGTCATGTTAAAATCTTGCTAAAAATCTTTCTTCATCAACCTTCGATCTTAGAAATTCCAAAAATATCATCATAAATATCTTCAATATTTCTGAGGATATTTTCATAAGTATGCTTGTCCGAAATCATTTATCTCTTCACGATATCAGTGTTATATCATAAAGGAAACTGTTTAGTTTCTAAAATCTGAAATCTTCGAGTTTGAAGTATGAATGTTTTCGAAGTAGTGTTGGGAACTGAAGCATGAGTTAGTATAATATAATGACACTTGATCAACGTGATTATATTACAGTAAGTTATGTTTAGTTTCTAATGAAACATGATGATTCACAGACCATAACGTCATCATGTGCCATGTTACGCAACTCTTACATTCTATCTAATCTCTAAACATATCAAGAACATAATTTCTTGATAATTCTGTCTTTTCTCTTGAATTCTGGTAATTTAACCAATCATGATCGTGCTATTACAATATCTTCCTTACAACATTAGTCATGTTCATTCGAAACTCCATACTTACGAATTCTGAACCATTATTCGCTGACTTAAAGTCGAGAAGAGAAAACAAAAGGATGGAACTCCAAAATATAAAGGAAATAAAGAGGGTGGATTTATAATGATATATCCGACAGAGCAATCAAAACAGATTATCGTATTTAACTAAAGAAGATCCTATTCCTTAATCTCTGAAGAATCAAATTTTATTCAGATTTTAAAGATTTCTTTAATTCCCTTGAATTCCAGAAATCCACCGTGACTACGTCAAAAGTTAAATTTCTATCTCAAACTGTTGTGACAGCTACCCTCGTACGCTTCACATAATCGAATCGTTTTATCTACATTATTCAGTAATGATGAAACTCTATTTATCAACTCATATTCATCATGAAAACAGTTTTATGGTTAACCATGACGACCTTACTCAAATTTCGGGACGAAATTTCTTTAACGGGTAGGTACTGTGACGATCCGGAAATTTTCGACCAAATTTAACTTTATCTTTATATTATTCCGACAAGATAAGCAAAGTTTGTTAAGTTAAATCTCAAGAATTTTAAATTGTGTTCATACATTCATTATAACCTCGACCAAATTCCGATGATTCACGAACCGTCATATAGAAATATATATATATATATATATATATATATATATATATATATATATATATATATATATATCTATATATATATATATATATATATATATATATATATATATATATATATATATATATTATAACTTAAAAATATTAATTAAGTATTAAACGTATAATACTTTACACGAACGTATTTGTTTCAATATGTTTATCGATGGAATTAGAAGATAATATCAAATGATTGATTTATCAGATACATTATGATATGATTACAGGTCTATGTTATAAGGTCCACTGTGATTTAAGAAATCTATTCTTTTTGACGACATTCAGAAAATGGTAAAGTGATTTATAAGTAAGAACTTGGAGTGTAAATAACTTAGATGTTGGATATCGACAAGTTAAGTAACTCGACATTTTTCATTAAGATTATTTCATACGTTTATTTAACCTTTGAACTTTATCGCATGCTTCACTAACAAACTGTAATTTAAAAACTTGAAACCTATTATGAAAATATATGATTTTACTTTTCTAAAATGTTTTATGATATAACGATTTCCATTATTTTAACCTTTAAACAAAATGCTTCTTAAATATATTTAGTTTTGGAAAAGAAAATTATCATATTTATTTGATTTAGTTTCAAACGTACAAAAACGTTTTCAGTTTAAAAAGAACTTTATTATTAAAATGTATATAACTTTTATAAATATCTAGAACCACTTTTAACAACTCATTACTTAACCAGTATCATAAAGATAACGATATTTATATTTTATTTTATTAAATATATATAACGATTTAAATTAATATTATATATTTATACGCGTATTATACGTACATAGTTTTATACTTTTACTATACTTAAACTTTACCTTTACTTTATTTTTACTTTACCTTAACTATAATAATTCATACTTTAATAATTCACTTTAATAATTCATACTTTAATAATTCACTTTAATAATTCATACTTTAATAATTTACTTTAATAATTCATACTTTAATAATTCACTTTAATAATTCATACTTTAATAATTCACTTTAATAATTCATATTTAATAATTCACTTTAATAATTCATACTTTAATAATTCACTTTAATAATTCAGAAATCTATTATAAATAAAATTCAATAGGTTTCATTATTTGATAGAAACTTGAAAATATTTTCTCTAAACTCTCTCAATCGATTTACATATATATATTTACTCCGTATTATTTCAAGATATTATCAGTATACATAAAATATTACGACGGAGTGCTGTCCGAGTGATTTCGAAATTGTTTTTCGAACGGGATAGAGCTAAGGAAATTATGGGTTAAAGCTATGGAGGTTATGGGTATGGTTCGGGAGTATTGCTCGTGAGTGAAACTAGTGTTTATCATCTCCGTTGTGTCTACATACTTTTCCTGCAATATTGAATCTTAATATTGATACGTTCGTGAATCCAAGGCCAACATTGCACTTGTTCAATGACGTCATATGTATTTCTACTACAAAATACAGTATTGTGAGTTTCATTTGCTCCCTTTTATATATATTTTTGGGACTGAGAATACATGCGCTTTTTTTTATAAATGTTTTACGAAATAGGCACAAGTACTAAAACTAATTCTACGTGCGTTTAAACCAGAAATATACCCTTAGCTTGGTAACATTAAACTACTTGTCTATCTACGGTAGGCGCGGATCCTAAAGATAGATCTATTGGGCCTGACAAACCTCATCCTGACTATGGGATGCTTTAGTACTTCGAGGTTATTTTAAACACACCTGATCTGGTGTACTTCAGAGGGTAAAACATGAATATTAAGGCTTGTTACCGGGTGCCTACAACTTATAGAATACTTTTATACACTTGCGAGTGTACATATATTTATAAACGGAAATCTTGTGGTCTATTAATATATTGAAATGATTGTTATGATAAACCTATGAACTCACCAACCTTTTGGTTGACACTTTAAAGCATGTTTATTCTCAGGTATTAAAGAAATCTTCCGCTGTGCATTAGCTCATTTTAAGGATATTACTTGGAGTCATTCATGGCATATTTTGAAAGACGTTGCATTCAAGTCATTGAGTTCATCAAGATTATTATTAAGTCAATTATAGTTGGATGTATTATGAAATGGTGTGCATTCCGTTAATTTTTGTTGTAAAGAAAGTTTGTCTTTTAAAAACGAATGCAATGTTTGTAAAATGTATCATATAGAGGTCAAATACCTCACGATGTAATCAACTATTGTGAATCTTTTATAATGTATATGAACGGGTCCTTTCAAAACGCAAAATAGTGGTGTCACGGTGATAGCCTCGTCGACGGAATTCACCATTGTCAATCGTGAAGAAAGATCAAGGATCGCTAAAAAATCTTATTATGGTGTCATTCAAGAATTATGGGAATTAGATTTTGGTTCGTACACTTTACCCTTGTTCAAGTGTAATTGGGTTGATAATGATCGCGGTGTTCAGGTTGATGAAGATGGTTTTACAACTGTTAATCTTTTCACCAATGAATATCAAGAGGAACCATTCATTCTTGCAAAACTAGTTACTCAAGTATTCTTTATCAAAGACCCAAAGGATTCTAGATGGCATGTGGTTCAGTATGGAAAATGACAGATTGTTGGTGTTGAGAACATTGTTGATGAGGATGAGTACGACCAATTTGACGAGTTACCGCCATTTTTAGTCGGTGTTCAACCTTTGAATGATGTTGTTGTTGGAAATAATACAATCTACTTTAGGGAAGACCATGAGGAAGGAGACGAGGTCGCACACACATAAAAATTGTTAAAACATATCATTAATTACCTTAGATGCGATGGAGGATCACCCTAGAATCAAATGGCCTACGGATTAGCAGACTTAAATCGGAGTACCTTAGATGCGATTTCAAGATGAGCGAAGAGGAACAAGAGGATATAGTGGATGTCCGAATTGGGGATCAGACTTTACCTCCACAAGAGTCCTTCAGATATTTAGGCTCGATGCTTCACAAATCGGGAAGGATAGATGAGGACATGGCGCATCGTATTCGAGTAGGATGGTTGAAATGGAGGGCAGCGAAAGGTGTGTTGTGCGACAAGAAGATACCCCTCAAATTGAAAGGAAAATTCTACAAGGTGGCAATTAGACCAGCCATGTTGTACGGATCAGAGTGTTGGCCAATGATGAAAGCTCAAGAGAGGAGGATGGAGGTGGCAGAAATGAGGATGCTTAGGTGGACGTGTGGTAAGACCATGCTAGATATGATACCAAATGGAGTGTTTAGGGAGAACTTGAAAGTTGGGAACATAACCAACAAGCTGAGGGAAGGACGACTTAGATGGTTCGGGCATGTTATGAGGCGCCCACTTTTAGCCCCGGTTAGGAAAGTCGAGACCCTCGCTGTTGGGGGTGTAAGGAGAAGAGGTAGACCCAGACGTAGGTTGGAGGATAGATTGAAGCTTGACATGAAAGAGCTTCTACTAACGGAGGACATGACTTCTGATAGGAACCTGTGGAGGAGTAGAATTAGTGTATTTGAGTAAGACTCGATGTAGGCCCTAGAATTTTTATTTTTATTTTTATTTTTCACTTTTTTTTTTAAAAGTGTAGTATATATTTATTTTACAACCATATATATAAATATTACTATATTTTATATAGCTACACTACATATTATATATATACATATCCCTTTACATGGTATCTGATTTTGCCTGTGTATATTGTAGTGACCCGAACTTTTCCATGTTTATATACATTAATTGAGATTGATGTTTACATGATTAAATGTTTCCAACATGTTAAGCAATCAAACTTGTTAAGACTTGATTAATTGAAATAGGTTTCATATAGACAATTGACCACCCAAGTTGACCGGTGATTCACGAACGTTAAAACTTGTAAAAAAACTATATGATGACATATATATGGTTATATATATAGTTAACATGATATTATGATAAGTAAACATATCATTAATTATATTAACAATGAACTACATATGTAAAAACAAGACTACTAACTTAATGATTTTGAAACGAGACATATATGTAACGTTTATCGTTGTAACGACATTTAATGTATATATATCATATTAAGAGATATTCGTACATCATAATATCATGATAATATAATAATTTAAAATCTCTTTTGATATTATAAACATTGGGTTAACAACATTTAACAAGATCGTTAACCTAAAGGTTTCAAAACAACACTTACATGTAACGACTAACGATGACTTAACGACTCAGTTAAAATGTATATACATGTAGTGTTTTAATATGTATTTATACACTTTTGAAAGACTTCAATACACTTATCAAAATACTTCTACTTAACAAAAATGCTTACAATTACATTCTCGTTCAGTTTCATCAACAATTCTACTCGTATGCACCCGTATTCGTACTCGTACAATACACAGCTTTTAGATGTATGTACTATTGGTATATACACTCCAATGATCAGCTCTTAGCAGCCCATGTGAGTCACCTAACACATGTGGGAACCATCATTTGGCAACTAGCATGAAATATCTCATAAGATTACAAAAATATGAGTAATCATTCATGACTTATTTACATGAAAACAAAATTACATATCCTTTATATCTAATCCATACACCAACGACCAAAAACACCTACAAACACTTTCATTCTTCAATTTTCTTCATCTAATTGAACTCTCTCAAGTTCTATCTTCAAGTTCTAAGTGTTCTTCATAAATTCCAAAAGTTCTAGTTTCATAAAATCAAGAATACTTTCAAGTTTGCTAGCTCACTTCCAATCTTGTAAGGTGATCATCCAACCTCAAGAAATCTTTGTTTCTTACAGTAGGTTATCATTCTAATACAAGGTAATAATCATATTCAAACTTTGGTTCAATTTCTATAACTATAACAATCTTATTTCAAGTGATGATCTTACTTGAACTTGTTTTCGTGTCATGATTTTGCTTCAAGAACTTTGAGCCATCCAAGGATCCATTGAAGCTAGATCCATTTTTCTCTTTTCCAGTAGGTTCATCCAAGGAACTTAAGGTAGTAATGATGTTCATAACATCATTCGATTCATACATATAAAGCTATCTTATTCGAAGGTTTAAACTTGTAATCACTAGAACATAGTTTAGTTAATTCTAAACTTGTTCGCAAACAAAAGTTAATCCTTCTAACTTGACTTTTAAAATCAACTAAACACATGTTCTATATCTATATTATATGCTAACTTAATGATTTAAAACCTGGAAACACGAAAAACACCGTAAAACCGGATTTACGCCGTCGTAGTAACACCGCGGGCTGTTTTGGGTTAGTTAATTAAAAACTATGATAAACTTTGATTTAAAAGTTGTTATTCTGAGAAAATGATTTTTATTATGAACATGAAACTATATCCAAAAATTATGGTTAAACTCAAAGTGGAAGTATGTTTTCTAAAATGGTCATCTAGACGTCGTTCTTTCGACTGAAATGACTACCTTTACAAAAACGACTTGTAACTTATTTTTCCGACTAGAAACCTATACTTTTTTTGTTTAGATTCATAAAATAGAGTTCAATATGAAACCATAGCAATTTGATTCACTCAAAACGGATTTAAAATGAAGAAGTTATGGGTAAAACAAGATTGGATAATTTTTCTCATTTTAGCTACGTGAAAATTGGTAACAAATCTATTCCAACCATAACTTAATCAACTTGTATTATATATTATGTAATCTTGAGATACCATAGACACGTATACAATGTTTCGACCTATCATGTCGACACATCTATATATATTTCGGAACAACCATAGACACTCTATATGTGAATGTTGGAGTTAGCTATACAGGGTTGAGGTTGATTCCAAAATATATATAGTTTGAGTTGTGATCAATACTGAGATACGTATACACTGGGTCGTGGATTGATTCAAGATAATATTTATCGATTTATTTCTGTACATCTAACTGTGGACAACTAGTTGTAGGTTACTAACGAGGACAGCTGACTTAATAAACTTAAAACATCAAAATATATTAAAAGTGTTGTAAATATATTTTGAACATACTTTGATATATATGTATATATTGTTATAGGTTCGTGAATCAACCAGTGGCCAAGTCTTACTTCCCGACGAAGTAAAAATCTGTGAAAGTGAGTTATAGTCCCACTTTTAAAATCTAATATTTTTGGGATGAGAATACATGCAGGTTTTATAAATGATTTACAAAATAGACACAAGTACGTGAAACTACATTCTATGGTTGAATTATCGAAATCGAATATGCCCCTTTTTATTAAGTCTGGTAATCTAAGAATTAGGGAACAGACACCCTAATTGACGCGAATCCTAAAGATAGATCTATTGGGCCTAACAAACCCCATCCAAAGTACCGGATGCTTTAGTACTTCGAAATTTATATCATATCCGAAGGGTGTCCCGGAATGATGGGGATATTCTTATATATGCATCTTGTTATTGTCGGTTACCAGGTGTTCACCATATGAATGATTTTTATCTCTATGTATGGGATGTGTATTGAAATATGAAATCTTGTGGTCTATTGTTACGATTTGATATATATAGGTTAAACCTATAACTCACCAACATTTTTGTTGACGTTTTAAGCATGTTTATTCTCAGGTGATTATTAAGAGCTTCCGCTGTCGCATACTTAAATAAGGACAAGATTTGGAGTCCATGCTTGTATGATATTGTGTAAAAACTGCATTCAAGAAACTTATTTTGTTGTAACATATTTGTATTGTAAACCATTATGTAATGGTCGTGTGTAAACAGGATATTTTAGATTATCATTATTTGATAATCTACGTAAAGCTTTTTAAACCTTTATTGATGAAATAAAGGTTATGGTTTGTTTAAAAATGAATGCAGTCTTTGAAAAACGTCTCATATAGAGGTCAAAACCTCGCAACGAAATCAATTAATATGGAACGTTTTTAATCAATAAGAACGGGACATTTCAGTTGGTATCAGAGCGTTGGTCTTAGAGAACCAGAAAATTTGCATTAGTGTGTCTTATCGAGTTTGTTAGGATGCATTAGTGAGTCTGGACTTCGACCGTGTTTTCTTTAAAAATGATTGCTTAACATTTTTGTTGGAAACTATATATTTTTAACATATGAATATTATGTGATATATTAATCTCTTAACGTGTTTGATATTATGTGATAGATGTCTACCTCTAGAACAAGTCCCATTGACTCACCTAATAATAATGAAGAGTCAAATGTAAATTGGAATGATTTGTGGACTGATTCACAAGTTCCCGAAGAGGAACCGGAAGAAGAGTCGGAACCGGAAGAAGAATCGGAACCGGAAGAAGAATCGGAACCGGATGAAGAAATAGAACCGGCGGGGGAAATAATAAAACGGTTAAGTAAAAGAAAATCCTCAACCAACCGACCAAAGTTAATTATGGTCAATGGTGTTTCCGCCAAGGAAGCAAAATATTGGGAGGATTATCAATTCTCCGATGAATCGGATTTCGACGAGAATTCCGATGATGTTATAGAAATTACCCCAACTGAATTTAAAAAGGCAAAAGAAAATAATAAGGGAAAGGGCATAAAAATAGAGAAATCTAATTCCAACCCCGATGAACTTTATATGTATCGTCAACCCCCGAAGTCCTTAAGTTGTAACAATGACCCGGGAACCTCTAAACCACCAGGTTTTTCTAAACCAATGTGGACAACGACGGCTCGTATTAGGGGAACATCATATATCCCTAGAAACTTGGCAAAACGAACCAAAACCGAAGAAGAAGAAACGAGCGAGTCGGAATAAGATAGTTGTATTCGTGTGGTGTAATATATGGAATATAGTGTTCTTATGCTTTATGATATATGTAAAAATTGCTTGTATTAATAAGTATTTTTTTATGAATCTAACTCTTGTCTATTTTACAGTTTAAAAACACAAAATGGATAGACAACCCAATATTTTAAGAGACCTACCCGGAGACATGATTGATGAAATCTTGTCTAGAGTCGGCCAGAATTCTTCGGCACAACTATTTAAGGCGAGATCAGTTTGTAAGACATTCGAAGAACGTTCCAAGAATGTCTTGGTTTATAAGAGACTTTCGTTTGAAAGATGGGGGATATCACATTGGGAAACCCATAAATTACGATGTGTTTACTTTGACGCATATATTGCGGGGAACCCAAATGCTATTTTACGCAACGGGTTAAGAAATTATTTTGACTCAATATATCCGAATATTGGACTTCGTGATTTAGAAAAAGCGGCTAACATGCAACATAAAGAAGCATGTTATGCTTACGGATTAGTAATGTTCGCTTCTCACCAAAGTGAGAACAAGAACATCGGGCTACAACTATTAAACAAAACGTTTCCACAAGTGACGGAGTCGGTAATTGGGGTAAGAAATGAGGTTTTTAGATTATTACGGGACTGTTGGACATTACGTAACCCTCGTCCCTTTGATGACGTTACAACACGCTGTCTTATCAACGGCCATAACGGTTATGTTGCACAAGACCAAGGATGGGAAGTAGTCCTAGTAAAACCAGAATGCATGACTTGTTTCTGGACGTATGAATTACGTGTCTTTATTGCCTTTGCCGAACGACTTGTGTGCTAGCTAGAATTGTCTTCACAACTATCTTGTATCAAAGTTATTGTGTGCTATATTTCATGCTTTATGTAAAATAAGCGGTATTGTAAGTTTGTAAAATATTGTATAAAAGTTTGAACGCAAAATATTATTACAATCAGTTTTTTATATAGAATTGTAGTAGTTGAATTGTATATTAGCTACTAAGTATGAACTTAACGGGTAGGTACTACCCGAATTTAAACTTATAAAACGCTAATATGAAGAAAAAGCTTTTATAAATGAGTTCATATTATGCTACGAAATACTATTAACTACTCTTAATATTCTGTATGATTAACTTGTTCCATTTAACTATTTTGAAGGAAATGGCACCGACTACTCGACACACCGTGAATATGAATGAAGAGGAATTCCGTACTTTTCTAGCTTCAAACATAGCCGCAGTACAGGCTGCGCTACATACCAACAATAACCTTGGATCTAGCAGTACAGGAAATCGTGTAGGATGCACCTACAAAGAATTCACTGCCTGCAAACCTTTGGAATTTGATGGAACCGAAGGACCGATCGGATTGAAACGGTGGACCGAGAAGGTTGAATCGGTGTTTGCCATAAGTAAGTGTACTGAAGAGGACAAAGTGAAGTACGCTACGCATACCTTCACAGGTTCTGCGTTAACATGGTGGAATACCTATCTAGAGCAAGTGGGACAAGATGATGCGTACGCACTACTGTGGTCAGCATTCAAGCACTTGATGAACGAGAAGTACCGTCCCAGAACCGAGGTCAATAAGCTCAAGACAGAACTTAGAGGGTTACGAACCCAAGGATTTGATATTACCACGTACGAAAGACGATTCACAGAATTGTGCCTATTGTATCCGGGAGCATTCGAAGATGAGGAAGAGAAGATCGACGCGTTTGTGAAAGGATTACCGGAAAGAATCCAAGAAGATATAAGTTCACACGAGCCCGCCTCCATACAACAGGCATGTAGAATGGCTCACAAACTAGTGAACCAGATTGAAGAAAGAATTAAAGAACAGACTGCTGAAGAGGCCAATGTGAAGCAAGTCAAAAGAAAGTGGGAGGAAAACGGTGATAAGAATCACCAATACAACAACAACAGCAATTACAACAATAATCGCAACAATTATCCCAACAATCGCAACATCAATCGCAACTACAACAAACGGCCCAACAACAACAACAACAACAACAACAGCAACTACAACAATCATCCCAACAACAATAATAACCGCAACAACAACAACAATCAGAAGCAACTATGCCAAAGGTGTGAAAAGAATCACTCGGGGTTCTGCACCAAATTTTGCAACAAGTGTAAAAGAAATGGTCATAGCGCGGCGAAGTGTGAGGTCTACGGACCAGGGGTTAATAGAACGAAAGGAACAAATGGTGTCGGAACGAGTAATGGCGGAGCAAGTAGTGTCGGAGCAAGTTATGCCAATGTAGTTTGTTATAAATGTGGAAAACCAGGCCACATTATTAGAAATTGCCCGAACCAGGAGAACACGAATGGACAAGGCCGTGGAAGAGTTTTCAATATTAATGCGGTAGAGGCACAGGAAGACCCGGAGCTTGTTACGGGTACGTTTCTTATTGACAATAAATCTGCTTACGTTTTATTTGATTCGGGTGCGGATAGAAGCTATATGAGTAGAGATTTTTGTGCTAAATTAAGTTGTCCATTGACGCCTTTGGATAGTAAATTTTTACTCGAATTAGCAAATGGTAAATTAATTTCAGCAGATAATATATGTCGGAATCGAGAAATTAAACTGGTTAGCGAAACATTTAAGATTGATTTGATACCAGTAGAGTTAGGGAGTTTTGATGTGATAATCGGTATGGACTGGTTGAAAGAAGTGAAAGCGGAGATCGTTTGTTACAAAAATGCAATTCGCATTATACGAGAAAAAGGAAAACCCTTAATGGTGTACGGAGAAAAGGGCAACACGAAGCTACATCTTATTAGTAATTTGAAGGCACAAAAACTAATAAGAAAAGGTTGCTATGCTGTTCTAGCACACGTCAAGAAAGTACAAACTGAAGAAAAGAGCATCAATGATGTTCCCATTGCAAAAGAATTTCCCGATGTATTTCCGAAAGAATTACCGGGATTACCCCCACATCGATCCGTTGAATTTCAAATAGATCTTGTACCAGGAGCTGCACCAATAGCTCGTGCTCCTTACAGACTCGCACCCAGCGAGATGAAAGAACTGCAAAGCCAATTACAAGAACTTTTAGAGCGTGGTTTCATTCGACCAAGCACATCACCGTGGGGAGCTCCTGTTTTGTTTGTCAAGAAGAAAGATGGTACATTCAGGTTGTGTATCGACTACCGAGAGTTGAACAAACTTACCATCAAGAACCGCTACCCACTACCGAGAATCGACGACTTATTTGATCAACTACAAGGCTCGTCTGTTTATTTAAAGATTGACTTACGTTCCGGGTATCATCAAATGCGGGTGAAAGAAGATGATATTCCAAAGACTGCTTTCAGAACACGTTACGGTCATTACGAGTTTATGGTGATGCCGTTTGGTTTAACTAATGCACCAGCTGTGTTCATGGACCTTATGAACCGAGTGTGTGGACCATACCTTGACAAGTTTGTCATTGTTTTCATTGATGACATACTTATTTACTCAAAGAATGACCAAGAACACGGTGAACATTTGAGAAAGGTGTTAGAAGTATTGAGGAAGGAAGAATTGTACGCTAAGTTTTCAAAGTGTGCATTTTGGTTGGAAGAAGTTCAATTCCTCGGTCACATAGTGAACAAAGAAGGTATTAAGGTGGATCCGGAAAAGATAGAAACTGTTGAAAAGTGGGAAACCCCGAAAACTCCGAAACACATACGCCAGTTTTTAGGACTAGCTGGTTACTACAGAAGGTTCATCCAAGACTTTTCCAGAATAGCAAAACCCTTGACTGCATTAACGCATAAAGGGAAGAAATTTGAATGGAATGATGAACAAGAGAAAGCGTTTCAGTTATTGAAGAAAAAGCTAACTACGGCACCTATATTGTCATTGCCTGAAGGGAATGATGATTTTGTGATTTATTGTGATGCATCAAAGCAAGGTCTCGGTTGTGTATTAATGCAACGAACGAAGGTGATTGCTTATGCGTCTAGACAATTGAAGATTCACGAACAAAATTATACGACGCATGATTTGGAATTAGGCGCGGTTGTTTTTGCATTAAAGACTTGGAGGCACTACTTATATGGGGTCAAAAGTATTATATATACCGACCACAAAAGTCTTCAACACATATTTAATCAGAAACAACTGAATATGAGGCAGCGTAGGTGGATTGAATTATTGAATGATTACAATTTTGAGATTCGTTACCACCCGGGGAAGGCAAATGTGGTAGCCGATGCCTTGAGCAGGAAGGATAGAGAACCCATTCGAGTAAAATCTATGAATATAATGATTCATAATAACATTACTACTCAAATAAAGGAGGCGCAACAAGGAGTTTTAAAAGAGGGAAATTTAAAGGATGAAATACCCAAAGGGTCGGAGAAGCATCTTAATATTCGGGAAGACGGAATCCGGTATAGGGCTGAAAGGATTTGGGTACCAAAATTTGGAGATATGAGAGAAATGGTACTTAGAGAAGCTCATAAAACCAGATACTCAATACATCCTGGAACGGGGAAGATGTACAAGGATCTCAAGAAACATTTTTGGTGGCCGGGTATGAAAGCCGATGTTGCTAAATACGTAGGAGAATGTTTGACGTGTTCTAAGGTCAAAGCTGAGCATCAGAAACCATCAGGTCTACTTCAACAACCCGAAATCCCGGAATGGAAATGGGAAAACATTACCATGGATTTCATCACTAAATTGCCAAGGACTGCAAGTGGTTTTGATACTATTTGGGTAATAGTTGATCGTCTCACCAAATCAGCACACTTCCTACCAATAAGAGAAGATGACAAGATGGAGAAGTTAGCACGACTGTATTTGAAGGAAGTCATCTCCAGACATGGAATACCAATCTCTATTATCTCTGATAGGGATGGCAGATTTATTTCAAGATTCTGGCAGACATTACAGCAAGCATTAGGAACTCGTCTAGACATGAGTACTGCCTATCATCCACAAACTGATGGGCAGAGCGAAAGGACGATACAAACGCTTGAAGACATGCTACGAGCATGTGTTATTGATTTCGGAAACAGTTGGGATCGACATCTACCGTTAGCAGAATTTTCCTACAACAACAGCTACCATTCAAGCATTGAGATGGCGCCGTTTGAAGCACTTTATGGTAGAAAGTGCAGGTCTCCGATTTGTTGGAGTGAGGTGGGGGATAGACAGATTACGGGTTCGGAGATTATACAAGAAACTACCGAGAAGATCATCCAAATTCAACAACGGTTGAAAACCGCCCAAAGTCGACAAAAGAGCTACGCTGACATTAAAAGAAAAGATATAGAATTTGAAATTGGAGAGATGGTCATGCTTAAAGTTTCACCTTGGAAAGGCGTTGTTCGATTTGGTAAACGAGGGAAATTAAATCCAAGGTATATTGGACCATTCAAGATTATTGATCGTGTCGGACCAGTAGCTTACCGACTTGAGTTACCTCAACAACTCGCGGCTGTACATAACACTTTCCACGTCTCGAATTTGAAGAAATGTTTTGCTAAAGAAGATCTCACTATTCCGTTAGATGAAATCCAAATCAACGAAAAACTCCAATTCATCGAAGAACCCGTCGAAATAATGGATCGTGAGGTTAAAAGACTTAAGCAAAACAAGATACCAATTGTTAAGGTTCGATGGAATGCTCGTAGAGGACCCGAGTTCACCTGGGAGCGTGAAGATCAGATGAAGAAGAAATACCCGCATCTATTTCCAGAAGATTCGTCAACACCTTCAACAGCTTAAAATTTCGGGACGAAATTTATTTAACGGGTAGGTACTGTAGTGACCCGAACTTTTCCATGTTTATATACATTAATTGAGATTGATGTTTACATGATTAAATGTTTCCAACATGTTAAGCAATCAAACTTGTTAAGACTTGATTAATTGAAATAGGTTTCATATAGACAATTGACCACCCAAGTTGACCGGTGATTCACGAACGTTAAAACTTGTAAAAAAACTATATGATGACATATATATGGTTATATATATAGTTAACATGATATTATGATAAGTAAACATATCATTAATTATATTAACAATGAACTACATATGTAAAAACAAGACTACTAACTTAATGATTTTGAAACGAGACATATATGTAACGTTTATCGTTGTAACGACATTTAATGTATATATATCATATTAAGAGATATTCGTACATCATAATATCATGATAATATAATAATTTAAAATCTCTTTTGATATTATAAACATTGGGTTAACAACATTTAACAAGATCGTTAACCTAAAGGTTTCAAAACAACACTTACATGTAACGACTAACGATGACTTAACGACTCAGTTAAAATGTATATACATGTAGTGTTTTAATATGTATTTATACACTTTTGAAAGACTTCAATACACTTATCAAAATACTTCTACTTAACAAAAATGCTTACAATTACATTCTCGTTCAGTTTCATCAACAATTCTACTCGTATGCACCCGTATTCGTACTCGTACAATACACAGCTTTTAGATGTATGTACTATTGGTATATACACTCCAATGATCAGCTCTTAGCAGCCCATGTGAGTCACCTAACACATGTGGGAACCATCATTTGGCAACTAGCATGAAATATCTCATAAGATTACAAAAATATGAGTAATCATTCATGACTTATTTACATGAAAACAAAATTACATATCCTTTATATCTAATCCATACACCAACGACCAAAAACACCTACAAACACTTTCATTCTTCAATTTTCTTCATCTAATTGAACTCTCTCAAGTTCTATCTTCAAGTTCTAAGTGTTCTTCATAAATTCCAAAAGTTCTAGTTTCATAAAATCAAGAATACTTTCAAGTTTGCTAGCTCACTTCCAATCTTGTAAGGTGATCATCCAACCTCAAGAAATCTTTGTTTCTTACAGTAGGTTATCATTCTAATACAAGGTAATAATCATATTCAAACTTTGGTTCAATTTCTATAACTATAACAATCTTATTTCAAGTGATGATCTTACTTGAACTTGTTTTCGTGTCATGATTTTGCTTCAAGAACTTTGAGCCATCCAAGGATCCATTGAAGCTAGATCCATTTTTCTCTTTTCCAGTAGGTTCATCCAAGGAACTTAAGGTAGTAATGATGTTCATAACATCATTCGATTCATACATATAAAGCTATCTTATTCGAAGGTTTAAACTTGTAATCACTAGAACATAGTTTAGTTAATTCTAAACTTGTTCGCAAACAAAAGTTAATCCTTCTAACTTGACTTTTAAAATCAACTAAACACATGTTCTATATCTATATGATATGCTAACTTAATGATTTAAAACCTGGAAACACGAAAAACACCGTAAAACCGGATTTACGCCGTCGTAGTAACACCGCGGGCTGTTTTGGGTTAGTTAATTAAAAACTATGATAAACTTTGATTTAAAAGTTGTTATTCTGAGAAAATGATTTTTATTATGAACATGAAACTATATCCAAAAATTATGGTTAAACTCAAAGTGGAAGTATGTTTTCTAAAATGGTCATCTAGACGTCGTTCTTTCGACTGAAATGACTACCTTTACAAAAACGACTTGTAACTTATTTTTCCGACTAGAAACCTATACTTTTTTTGTTTAGATTCATAAAATAGAGTTCAATATGAAACCATAGCAATTTGATTCACTCAAAACGGATTTAAAATGAAGAAGTTATGGGTAAAACAAGATTGGATAATTTTTCTCATTTTAGCTACGTGAAAATTGGTAACAAATCTATTCCAACCATAACTTAATCAACTTGTATTATATATTATGTAATCTTGAGATACCATAGACACGTATACAATGTTTCGACCTATCATGTCGACACATCTATATATATTTCGGAACAACCATAGACACTCTATATGTGAATGTTGGAGTTAGCTATACAGGGTTGAGGTTGATTCCAAAATATATATAGTTTGAGTTGTGATCAATACTGAGATACGTATACACTGGGTCGTGGATTGATTCAAGATAATATTTATCGATTTATTTCTGTACATCTAACTGTGGACAACTAGTTGTAGGTTACTAACGAGGACAGCTGACTTAATAAACTTAAAACATCAAAATATATTAAAAGTGTTGTAAATATATTTTGAACATACTTTGATATATATGTATATATTGTTATAGGTTCGTGAATCAACCAGTGGCCAAGTCTTACTTCCCGACGAAGTAAAAATCTGTGAAAGTGAGTTATAGTCCCACTTTTAAAATCTAATATTTTTGGGATGAGAATACATGCAGGTTTTATAAATGATTTACAAAATAGACACAAGTACGTGAAACTACATTCTATGGTTGAATTATCGAAATCGAATATGCCCCTTTTTATTAAGTCTGGTAATCTAAGAATTAGGGAACAGACACCCTAATTGACGCGAATCCTAAAGATAGATCTATTGGGCCTAACAAACCCCATCCAAAGTACCGGATGCTTTAGTACTTTGAAATTTATATCATATCCGAAGGGTGTCCCGGAATGATGGGGATATTCTTATATATGCATCTTGTTATTGTCGGTTACCAGGTGTTCACCATATGAATGATTTTTATCTCTATGTATGGGATGTGTATTGAAATATGAAATCTTGTGGTCTATTGTTACGATTTGATATATATAGGTTAAACCTATAACTCACCAACATTTTTGTTGACGTTTTAAGCATGTTTATTCTCAGGTGATTATTAAGAGCTTCCGCTGTCGCATACTTAAATAAGGACAAGATTTGGAGTCCATGCTTGTATGATATTGTGTAAAAACTGCATTCAAGAAACTTATTTTGTTGTAACATATTTGTATTGTAAACCATTATGTAATGGTCGTGTGTAAACAGGATATTTTAGATTATCATTATTTGATAATCTACGTAAAGCTTTTTAAACCTTTATTGATGAAATAAAGGTTATGGTTTGTTTAAAAATGAATGCAGTCTTTGAAAAACGTCTCATATAGAGGTCAAAACCTCGCAACGAAATCAATTAATATGGAACGTTTTTAATCAATAAGAACGGGACATTTCATATATCTATATTTTGCATTATTGTTTTTATATTTCCACGTCGTATTTACAGTCCATTCATTAGTCTGTATATGTACCTATGTATGAGTTTTTGTACTTATGTTTATGTGTATACGTGTATATGCCTCTGTATCTTTGTGTTTTTATCTAGGTGATATATAGGGTCCCGTGTATATGTTTGTATATGTATATGTATGTATGTATCTAGGTACATGTATCTAAGTGTATATATTTTTGTCTGTATCGGTATATAGGTATATACTCCTATGAAAGTTTCTATATGTATACGTGTTTAGGTATAGGTATTTATTCATGCTTATGTGTGTGTGGGAGCATATACACATACATGCTTATTTGACTGTGTGTGTGTGGGTGGGTGGGTGTAGGTGGGCGTGTGGTTGTGTGTGTGTGTGTGTGGGTGGTGTGTGACTGTGTTTTTTGTTTGTTTGTATGCCTACTTGAAACTATATATTACTGCGCATTATGTCATTCATGCTGTCTGTCATACTGTTGTGCATTTCTGCTATATGTGTTTGGTTTTATGGCTACTTTGTATAGTTGCATCTTTCTAGACGCACATAACTCTTACAGGTACGTATGCCCACACTATCTTATTTTGATGAGCATTCCTGGCCGGAGGTCCTTTAGGAAGCAATCTCTTGGCTCTCGAGTAGAGGTAGGGACGATCTTATCTAGTCACGGGTTCTATACCCGCGGGTGGAGTAGTGACTTCCTTCTAACCTAGGGTTCGAGGAATGATTGTCTACACTCCACCTCCCCCATACCCTACATCTGTGGGATTGGGTATTGTTGTTGTTGTGTATATCATTAATTACCTTTTTTTGTACAAACATGAACTATTTATTTTATGTTACTACATTTTAAATTAATAATAACAATCTATACAAATACAAATACAAATAATTCTCAAACCGCGACCACAAAACCATCCAACTTCTTCGTCTACCCTAAAACATCCCACGTCATTATCAAACCACCAGAAACACCCAAATCCTTCATCCTAGAATGACGATTATTTTAAACAGGTGACGAAAGAACTCGATTTCGTCGTCACGGCTGAAGGATCGACACAAATACAGGTACATATGGTTTTTTTTAGTTCACTAATTGTTCTTTAATCGAATATTCTTGTTATACACGTAATGACCAGAAAATCAGACTATTAGACCTGAATCGAGTTGTGTGATAAGGAAACAATAATCTAAAATTAGGTTATATACATGCACATTTTGTCTTAGATTATTCATAAAATTGAAACATTTAGGGTTTAAAAGTTGTGTATAGATGCCGCAGAAAGATTCTAATTTATATTTTGTGTGATAGATGAAATGCCCTAAATATCAGACTATTATACCTAAATCTAGTTGTTTTAATTTGACCATAATTATTATTGTTACCTACATAACTCATCTGTACATATATGTTGAATTTACAGAAGCAGAAATAATCTCTGACGTTGTCATTAATGGCTTCCTACAATCGTCCACCATCGTTCATCCACATAATACTATTTGCAGATAAGCTTGAACTGGTATTGTTTTGTTGCTTTTTTAACATTAAAACTATTTTATAAAGTAAAACCATTGTAAGACATACTAGGTTATTATGTTTTGTTACAGGCTTTGCCACATGCATGGTATGTTAACCATTATGATAGCATGATTCCAAGACATTTTGTTTTCATCCACACCCTGTAAGGATATAAAGCAGAAGTTACATTTTTGACTGACCGTAGCCGTTTGATACTTGGCGATGGATGGCTGAAGATCATGAACAATCTTAAAATTGGAGAAGGTGATATCCTTCTATTGACTGGAATCGACAAAAGAAACTTCGAGTTGGCTATTTACTCACCTAATATGTTTCAAAAGAATTTTTTTTATCCATTCATAGCTTGTGGTGTATTGACTCGAATTCAAGCAACAGTGTTTGACAATGCTCCATACAGATGTTTCCCTTCATTCATGAAATTCATCAATGATCCAATCATACACCTATGACCATGAAAAAACTCCTGAACCGACGGGAGAACCCAATCATACACCTATCACCCACGTTGTACCCATTCAAACTCACAAAGTTCACCCAGCCTTCCGAAACTAAAAGCTATTTTTTGGTTACATATGTGGCCTGTTTTAAGCCCCACCAATTGAATCTCCCATCCATATCCAAGCATAGATAGGTACAGTCAGCCTCGAGTTCTCGAATGCGATTAAATTCCTCAGGTAGTTCCTAAATGACATTGACATATTAATTATTTGTTAACAATTTCATAAATATTTGTCAATTCTATATAAACAAATACGTTTAACTATTTCTCTAAAAAAAAGTATCTAACTCACCCAAAATGTTTCCCTTGGTATGTCGAAGAAGATATACGTGACATCAACGGTGCTCCATATGTTGTACCATTCAGCTCTATTCAGCTGGTCAATGGCGAGTGTACGTGATTGACTAGTAGAGGAATCATTGTTTGTAGTTGTATTTGTGATTCAACTCATTTATATGCAAACAAAGAAAAAAATACTTATTTACATCACAAATCAATTGTTTGGTTTAAAATTGTTGGATAAAATTTATATGCTGTCATTTTCAATCCTAAGCAAACTATCTATATTGGTATTGTAGCTTTAAAGTGCACAATACATATTGCTGTAACATAAATTAAACCCTAAGTAACCTGTTGGGATTCTGCAGATAATTAGCAAATATTCGCATACAGGTGCAATATCATAAATGAACATTTGGTATGAACTTAAAGGTATAACACATTAAATTTACAGACTCACACCTACATGAGTGTAAGTCCAAAGAAAAACACTGATATTAACTATGCACATAACTGTGAGATAAAATCGATTTAGGTGCAAATAAAAAAGCATAAATACAGATAAATTGTAGATCTGTTGTTTGATTTTAATGATTTGAAATAAATAAATGTGATGATAAACTTTGTTCTAAATTTTTTAGGTTTTCAAATCGGAAAACCCTGTACGTTATGAATATCTATTGTGGTGCTTACAGTTAACAAAAAAGAAATTTTGTTTTAGAAAATACATTCACCTGAGCTCGACATGGCGGGAGATGGTTGTAGTTGATCGCTATTGCAAGTACAGAGATGGTGGCAGGTGAAGAGATACTCCGTATGAGAAGGTGATGGATATTTTTTCTCTAATGTATGTTTAATATACTTGCTTGTTTTAAACACATATTTTTAAATAACGGGTCATTTTTGCTGTTAATTAGTTTTTTCTAAATGGGCCGGGTCAAGTAGCTGATTACGGAGTATTTTTTAATAGGAAATATTTTACTATAGGTAAAATACCTAAACTTCTTCATCATCAGATCAGCTTAATGGCCAAATCACCCTCCATTAGGTCTCGAAAATTTTAAATTAACCGCCAACCCAAATTGACACCACTAATTGACACAAAACAACCTCCGATCATAATTGAAACAAACTGCCAGTCTCATTTACTATTGTATTCATCTACACAAACCCTAGCAGTGATCCAAACTCCTTCAAATCGCTACCACAAACCGTTAGTTAATCATTTGGTTTTTTTACGATTACATAGTTCTATACACAATCCCACGAACTCTGTATGTAACTGCAGAAACCTGCTAAATTCGATAAATTCAAGAACTTGATACATCAAACATCATGGTACGTGTATGATTTCACTTCTATTGTATGTATACCTAGAACTACTAGTATTGTTAAAGTATTAGTATTGTTATTATTGTTAGATTCTTATTATTGATTTTATTCATGTATACAGAGCCAAAACAATAGGCCTAAACGAGGAGTTAACAAACTTAAAGAGAAATCAATGATTCCATTTGTGGTTGAATTTAACCAATTTGGGCAGGTGAAAGGAAAATATCAAGCTATGTTTTCCAGTAACATAGGTGTTCTTACAAGGTGTAGGATTGATTTTATTAAGGATGATTGGAAAGTAGTATCTGAAGATGAGAAAGACGCGTTATGGTTGGACATAAAGGTATCAAATCATAACTTATAAGAATTTTGTTTCATAAAGGTATCAGAATTTATTTTTGTTTAACTTCTGTTTAATTATATATGTAACAACATTTATAGGAACATCATTATATCAAAGATGATTTTGCGAAGAAACAAACGCTTCATCATTGCAACGGGGCTCATAAGAGATTCAGGGCCAAGTTAAGAATGTATATGGTTCAAGGCAAGCTTCCTTATGAAGAAGTGCAAGATTACGGTTTCATAACTGCAGTAAAATAGAGACAATTTTGTGAACTTGAAGATACACCAGCAAAAAGGGTTAGTGTTATTCATTTGCTTTTAAACATGTATGGAATTACATTTTAAATTGATGGAAACTATTGTGCTTTTTAATCCCATGCAAATTGTAAAGGAATTACGAGAAAAGGCAGAATAAACGCCTTGAAACAACCAAAAGATAATTACGCCCGTGTAGGTCGTTCAGGTTATCAAGGCCATAAAAAAAATGGGAGTTGGAGAAAAATGATCCTGAAAAGCGTACCGTATACCACGATATCTCTAATCCTGCTGCAAGGAATCATATACTAGGAAGGATGAAGCAAACGAAAGAAACGAAGAGGCTAATAATTCCAGATACGAATGTGTCCCTTGTAGATACAATTTTAATATACTTTAATTTGTATTTATAGCCTAATTAACCTAGAATTGTTTTATAACCGATTAATTTTCTTGTTTTGTTACAGGTTAAGATAGATAAACAAGGTGAGGATGCCTTGTTAGTTAATGTGGGGAAAGAACACGGCGGTAGGACCAGAGGTGTTAGTAGCACGCTAGGTGTAGAGACCCGTCCTAATCTATAAGGACGAATACAATAACATATGGTTACATTGCGAGGTATTTGACCTCTATATGATACATTTTACAACATTGCATTCGTTTTAAAAGACAAACTTTCATTACATCAAAAGTTGACAGGCATGCATACCATTTCATAATATCCAACTATAAATGACCTAATCTGTCATTTACTTAATCATAATCTTTATTGAACTCAACTACTTGAATGCAACGTCTTTTGAAATATACCATGAATGACTTCAAGTAATATCTTTAAAATGAGCAAATGCACAGCGGAAGATTTCTTTCAATCCTGAAAATAAACATGCTTTAAAGTGTCAACCAAAAGGTTGGTGAGTTCATTAGTTTATCATCAATACTCATTTCCATCATTTTTAATAGACCACAAGATTTTCATTTTCATTTCTCATAAATATACATCTCATACATAGAGATAAAAATCATTCATATGGATTGAACACCTGGTAATCGACATTCACAAGATGCATATAGAATATCCCCATCATTCCGGGACATCCTTCGGACATGATAAATTTCGAAGTACTAAAGCATCCACAACAATGGATGGGGCTTGTTGGGCCCGATAGATCTATCTTTAGGATTCACGTCAATTAGAGGTCAGTTCCCTAATTCTTAGATTACCAGACTAAAAGGGGCATATTCAATTTCGATCATTTAACCATATAATGTAGTTTTGATTACTTGTGTCTATTTCGTCAAACATTTATAAAAGCGCATGTATTCTCAGTCCCAAGAATATATATTGCAAAAGCATTTAAAAAGGGAGTAATGAAACTCACTATACTGTATTTTGTAGTAAAAATACATATGACGTCATTGAACAAGTGCAAGGTTGGCTTCGGATTCACGAACCTAAATTAAGTTTATCACAATCCTAATGCTCGAAACTGATATGAAAAAGTCAATAAAAGTCAATTTGACTCAAAAAGATTTCCAAAATTTATACATGTTTATTATATAACTTAAATATAGTCGTTTTATATATATATAAATATATTTATCAGATTTTATTAGAGTAAATAATAAAAGTCATTTATTAATAAAAATTTATATTAAAATTTATATATGATAAAAATATACTTTTATATATCTTAAGTAATAAGATTTATAAAATTCATTTAATATCGTAAAACTATAGTGGTAGGTACTATTAATGTAATTATATTACATGTTGTAAAAATATCTTTGTATCCCATATTTATTTGATAATAATAATAATGAGTAAAAGTTGTATTATTTTGTAATAATAATAATTATTATTATTCTACTAATAGTAATAACCATATTTATATTTACTAAAGATGATATTAATTATGGTAAAATGATAATTCTAATCATGGTAATTTTAATAGTTATGAAACTTTTTAATATTAACTTTAAAATAATATTTTATATAAAATAATAATTCTATTCAAAATGATAATTTTTAATAATAATAATACTAAAATGATAATAATAATGATACTAATAATAATAATAATAATAATAATAATAATAATAATAATAATAATAATAATAATAATAATAATAATAATAATAATAATAGTAATAATAATAATAACCTTAGAGATAATAATGATAGTATTAATAATAATAATAATAATAACAATTTTAATGATAATATTTATATTGATAACGATAATAATAATAATAATAATAATAATAATAATAATAATAATAATAATAATAATAATAATAATAATAATAAAAATAATAATAATAATAATAATAATAATAATAATAATAATAATAATAATAATAATAATAATAATAATAATAATAATAATAATAATAATAATAATAATAAAAATAACTAGATAGTAATAATAACGACGATAAAAACAACGATGGTAATAATAATAATCATTTTTAATAATAATACTAAGATTAATGATCATTCAGTTGACTATATCTTTTAAACCGTTCATCGAAATCATACGCTTTCCAAATGAAAAGTTATTAATTTTTCGTCAGCTTTTCAACGACTTGCATATCATAAACCTTATCTCAATCTCATATGTATCAAATTCGTGATTTATCATAACTATCTAACGAAAAAAATTAAATATACAAGCATACATAATCATATATACTCGAGCACTAGCCTGAGATACACTATTAATATATAAAATTAAAGTTATGGGTGCTCACGTATCAATATTGTGATTCAATATTGCAGGAAAGTACGTAGACGCAACGGAGATGATAAACACTAGATCGACCTCACAAGCATACCCCCGAACATTACTTATAATCTCCATAGCTATAACCCATAATTTTCTTAGCTCTATCCCTCTCGAAAAACCCATTTTGAAGACATGCGAGCAGAACCTCGTCGTAGTATTTTATGTATAATTACTAATACTAATAATACTAATATTCTTAATAATAATAATATGATTAATATTAATAATAATAATAATAAATAATAATAATAATAATAATAATAATAATAATAATAATAATAATAATAATAATAATAATAATAATAATAATAATAATAATAATAATAATAATAATAATAATAATAATAATAATAATAATAATAATAACAACAATATGTATACCGAGAGAGAATGAGAGATGTGAATGTAATTATGAATCCACAAAACTGAATTCGTTCAACTTAAAAAGGATGTGACCTCAACAACTCCCTCATGCGATCGCATGAGGGTTTTATGGAGAGCCCATGCGATCGCATGAGGCTTCTCTCCAGCTCATGTTCCACTCATTTCACGCTGCTGACACTTTTTAATATATATATTAATATATATAATTAATTTATAATTAATTATATATTATATTATATTCACGTGCATAGTTAACTTATAATATTAGTTCCGATGACTCGTACGTTGTCTCTCGAATTATGTTCCGGTTTCGGTTTCTCGAATGTATTTTCGTACGCATAGAAAACTGATACTTTACGTTTCACGATGTGTACCTTTATTAACAATTAGACTTACTCATCGATAAATTATATTATAAGAAATATGACTTATATATTTGAGTGTTGTGGTCATTTGCTTCTATAACTCAATGGCTCGTTGTTTATCAAAATATATTATTTTAAATCAGACGTTTTATGACTAAGTAATATTATATTTTATCACTTTGTAAAATATATATACATATTCATTTGGAAATATAAATTTATATATATTAGAAATATCTATATAATATTTAGTTTATCAAAAATAATTATATTTCAGAGTTTATATAATTTAAAATCGTTTTCATAATGTAACATAAATTGGTATGAATCATTTATGTACTAATGTTCCCTTTAAATTGTCAAATATTCTAATTACTAATCGAATATAAATATCATTTGTTAAATAGTTTGAAATGTATACAAACACATTTTTAATTACACGTTGCAAGTTACTTATATATCAAATCATGGTCCATTATCGTTTATAACTTTGTCAGAAGGTTTCTAGAAAGATTCTAAATTTTAAGATAACGTTAAAACCTTTTATCCCTATTAAAATGACTCGGTAATAATTTGTCAAAAGTGTTTTACATATATTTGTAAAGTTTTATTCCTTTTTAAAGAAGACGTGACACTCAAATCATTTTATATAATTTCTAAAATTTATAATAATAAAAGATAATGGTAATAACTTTAATAATCTTAAAGTTTTATAACATGTTTCTACTTCTCGACATTTATATTTTAAATCCTTATATATATATATATATATATATATATATATATATATATATATATATATATATATATATTACGAGAAAATTAATATTGTTTCCTTTTATATATTCAAAACGTTTTTGTAACAAAGTTTCTTTTAGATAGAAAAATGTTTTCATACGTTTGAAACTAAATCAAGTAATTTATAAATTTGGTTTTCCATAATCAGTTATATTCTCGATTATCCTTTAAAAAGGTTTCATCTATATCGTAAAACATTTTCAATATTATGAAAACTAAATCATTTAACTTATCAAGAGTTATGAGACAATCATTGTAAAGCATGCATTGAAAGTTAAGCAGGAATCTCCACTAACTTTTATTTAGTTCTCGTTAATTGACACTTTTGTTCTTCCCTATAAATCACTTTACTATATTCCGAATATTGTTAAAAGAATAGATTTCTTAAATCATAGTTGACCTTGTAACAGAGATCCGTAATCATAATCACAATGTAACTGATAAATCAATCATTTGATATTATCTTCTAATTCCGTCAATAATTATATTAACTATATAATGAAGCAATATGTTCATATAAAGTATTATACATCTAATACTTTTTTCAATAAATATAATTATATCTTATACATATCTATACACATAAATGTTCGTGAATCGTCGAGCATAGACAAAGGGTAATTTATTACGTGAACACAGTTCAAAGTTTTTGAGATTTCAACATTACAGACTTTGCTTATCGTGTCGGAACATATAAAGATTAAGTTTAAATTTGATCGGAAATTTTCGGGTTATCATAGACCTACCCGTTAAAGAAATTTCATCCCCGAAATTTGATCGAGGTCGTCATGGATAACAATAAAAATGTTATTATGACGAATATAAGTTGATAAATAAGGTTTTATCATCATTGAGTAATATAGATAAAACAATTTGATTTTGTGAAGAGTACGAGTGAAGCAATCGCAAAAGAGTGAAATGAGTAAGTGTAGATTCGTCATATCTTTTGTCTTAGATAGGATTGATTTCTGAAGTTCAAGGGATTTTGAAAAGAAAAAAAATCTTCATAATAAGATTTGATTCTTCGGTAATTAAGGAAATTAGGATCCGCTTTAAATGCGATCATCTGTTTTGATTGCTCTGTCGAATATTTTACTATAATTCCACCCCCTTCGTTTCCTTACAACTCATACCTTATATTCTTTCTCCCTCAACTCATATTTTAAAGCATTCATCAATATGCTCCATCCAGTTCTGATTCTCGATATACTTCTAACTTTCATATCTGTCATTCTTCTTTTTCACCTACCGCCGGAAGAATCTATTTACTTCTACTATACTCTGGGTTTTATAGTGTTTTTAGTTCTCCCTTGTCTTTATATTGCTATATGCATCGATATATACGGTTTGTAATTTCTGCGTTGTTGTTGGGTTTTATATTTTCCTTTATATTTCGATATCCCTGCTTCTGTCTCCTATAATCATTGTCATCCATAGTTAATGCTCTCTCCTATTTGCTGCAATTTATACCCCCATTTACACTTCAAAGCTTTATGCTCTGTTTTCTCTTCTATCCATTAAGAACATTAAGTAATGGTCCAGAATTCGTAGGTATGAATTTCGGAATGAACATGGTTAATGTTCTAAGAAAGAAATTGTATTGGCACGATCTTGATTTGTCAAATTACCAGAATACCTCAGAAAAGACCGAATCATCAAGAAAAATATTTTTATTGATATGTTAGAGGTTAAATAGAATATAAGAGTCGTGTAACATGGCAAATGATGACGGTATGGTCTGTGAATCGTCATGTTCCATTAGAAACTCAGCATGACTTACTGTAATATAATCATGTTGAACAAGTGTCATTATATTATACAAACTCATGCTTCAGTTCCCAACACTACTTCAAAACATTCATATTTTAAACTCGAAGGTTTCAGAATTTAGAAACTAAAATGGTTTCTTTTATGATGTAGCACAGATAGTGCGAAGTGATAAATAATCTCAGATAAGAATAGGTATGAATATATCTTCAGAATTATCGAAGATATTTATAAAGAAAGATTCGATAATGTTTTATAATTTTAAAATATCTGGAATCAAAGGATGATGCGTGAAATTTGTCTGTGAAAGTTTAGAATAAGGAGTAAGGTGTTTGCTAACGATTTCAGCGGACACTGAATCATTTGGATTCTTTGAAGGTAGATTTCTGCCTTGTGATTTATCCACAGCCTCCTTTATGGTTTGCTCAATCCGTTTTCCAGTTCCAAACCTTCTCTTTTTCTGAGCTTTTCCAACACATTATTCTTTATCATTAACTTTTGACAGTTACGGTTGTCTATAGTCTCTGCTGCTTCATTCAGCTTTTTTAAAATTCGGAGAACTAGTTCGCAGTTTATGGCGTTTTTCAAAAACTTCACATTCGCAGTATATAAGTCTAGGAGATAGACGTTATATGTACACATATAATTGTTGGCTTAGACATGCTACGAAATTTCAAAATACTGATTGCTGAATCCCAGTAATTGGCATGACAATTCTTGTTACAAGATGCAGATGAGTAAATGATGGGGTTTCGATAAATATAATGATTTTTCGGAAAGTTAAAGATTAGTGACGTTGTTTGTACATTTATTGCTAATGTGGTGGAACATAAACGGCTCCCCGGTAACAACAAGTATGTCATATCAACGAATATGTCAGGCAAAGTTTACAGTAACAGATACGCTAAGATATGAATTAGTAGATACGCTAAGATATGAATTTTGTCGATACACTATTTATGCAATCAATGCAGTAAGATGTGTCTAGACTAAGAATGATAAGCATGTAATTTTTGACATGAAGTGATAAGTAAAACTTTTTGACATGCAGCTAAGGTCGAAGTCCAGACTCACTAATGCATCTTAATAACTATCAGTTAGACACACTAATGCAAGACCTGGTTCGCTAAGACCACCGCTCTGATACCACATGAGACGACCCGTCCTAATCTATAAGGATGAATACAATAACATATGATTACATTTCGAGGTATTTGACCTCTAAATGATACATTTTACAAACATTGCATTCGTTTTTAACAGACAAACTTTCATTACATCGAAAGTTGACAGGCATGCATACCATTTCATAATATCCAAACTATAAATGACTTAATCTGTCATTTTTAATAATAATCTTTATTAAACTCAACGACTTCAATGTAACGTCTTTTGAAATATGCTATGAATGACTCCAAGTAATATCTTTAAAATGAGCAAATGCACAGCGAAAGATTTCTTTGAAACCTGAGAATAAACATGCTTTCAAGTGTCAACCAAAAGGTTGGTGAGTTCATTAGTTTATCATAAACAATCATTTCCAATATTTTAATAGACCACAAGATTTTCATTTCCATTTCTCATAAACATACATCCCATACATAAAAATAAAAATCATTCATATGGATTGAACACCTGGTAATCAACATTCACAAGATGCATATAGAATATCCCCATCATTCCGGGACATCCTTCGGACATGATAAATTTCGAAGTACTAAAGCATTCGCAACAATGGATGGGGCTTGTTGGGCCTGATAGATCTATCTTTAGGATTCGCGTCAATTAGGGGCCAGTTCCCTAATTCTTAGATTACCAGACTAAAAGGGGCATATTCGATTTTGATCATTCAACCATAGAATGTAATTTCAATCACTTGTGTCTATTTCGTAAAACATTTATAAAAGCAGTGCATGTATTCTCAGTCCCAAAAATATATATTGCAAAAGCATTTAAAAAGGGAGCAAATGAAACTCACAATTATGTATTTTGTAGTACATATGACGGCATTGAACATGTGCAAAGTTGGCCTCGGATTCACGAACCTATATTAGTTATATATATTTATATATTAATCAATATCTGTCTAACAATTTAGGTCAGGTCATAGTGTATCACAATCCTATTGCTCGAGACTGATATGCAAAAGTTGACACAAGTCAATTTGACCCAAAATGACTTCCAAAATCTATACATACTTATTATATAACTTAAATATAATCGTTTTATATATTTAAATATATTTATCAGATTTTTATTAAAGTAAAGAATACAAATCATTTATTAATAAGTAAAAATTTATATTAAAATTTATATATGATAAAAATATACTATTATATATCTTAAGTAATAATATTTATAAAGTTCATTTAATATCATAAAAATATAGTGGTATGTATTATATATGAAATTATATTATGTGTGGTAAAAATATATTTGCATCAAATATTTATTTGATAAAATAATATTGATAATAATAATAATGAGTAAAAGTTGTATTATATTGTAATAATAATAATTATTATTTTTCTAATAATAATAATAACAATATTTATATTTACTAATGATGATATTAATTATAATAAAATAATTATTCTAATCATGATAATTTTAATAATAATGATACTTTTTATTATTAACTGTAATAATAATAATATTTTATAAAAATAATAATTCTATTCAAAATGATAATTTTTAATAATAAAAATACTAAAATGATAATAATAACGATATTTAATAATAACAATGATATTTCTATTAAAATCATAATAAAAATTATAGTTTTAATATTAATGATACTTTTAATAATAATAATGATAGAAATAATAAAATGATAGTTTTTATCAAAATATTAATTATAATAATAATAATAATAATATTGATTATTAGATAAAAATAATAATGACGATAATAACGACGATAACAAAAATAACGATAACGATAACGATAACGATAATAATAAAAATCATTTTAACAATAATTCATAAAATTATAGATAATTCAATTGACGATATCTTTTAATTCATTCATCGAAATCATACGCTTTCTAAATGAAAAGTTATTAATTTTTCGCCAGCTTTCTAACGACATGCATATCATATACCTTATCTCAGTCGCATAAGTATAAAATTCGTAACTTATCATCAACTATCTAACGACAAAAATTACACATACAAGCATGCATAATCATATATACTCGAGCACTAGTCAGAGATACACTATTAATATATAAAAGTTAAGTTATTAGTGCTCACGTATCAATATTGTGATTCAATATTGCAGGAAAAGTATGTAGACGCAACATAGATGATAAACACTAGTTTGACCTCACGAGCATACCCTCGAACATTATCCATAACCTCCATAGCTATAACCCATAATTTCCTTAGCTCTATCCCTGTCGAAAAACTCATTTTGAAAACATGCGAGCAGAACCTCGTCGTAGTATTTTATGTAAATAATACTAATAATAATAATAATCCTGATAATAATAATACGATTAATAATAATAATAATAATAATAATAATAATAATAATAATAATAATAATAATAATAATAATAATAATAATAATATAAATAAAATAACTCTGGAGTAATATAGAGATCAGAGGAAGGGAAAAGAAGTGTGCATCAAATGAACCGTAAACGTCGACTTTTATACACTTTTGTCACCAAAGCCCTCCATGCGATCGCATGGGTTCGATGGACATTAGCCATGCGATCGCATGGCTATAGTGTACAGCTCATGATCACCCAATTACAACTGTCGACACTCTCTTTAATTTATAATTATAATTAATTAATTAATAATCTATATAATTAATTATATATTATATAATATTTATGTGCATTGTTAACTTGTAAAATTATTTCCACTGAGACGTACATTGGAAAATGATTTATGACTCAGTTTCGTTATTCTCGAACGCATTCTCGTACGCTAAGAAAACTTGTCCTTTACGTTACGCGATGTGCCTCTATTATCAATAGATAGACTTAATCATCTGTAGACTATATTACTCAAAGTATAACCTTTACATTTGAGTGTTGTGGTCATTTGCTTCTATAAATCAATGTCTCGTTGTTTATCAAAATATATTTAACAATATTATTTTAAATCAAAATGTTTTATGAGTAAATTAATATTATATTCTATCACTTTGTAAAATATAAATATATTTTTATTTAGAAATGTAACTTATCCATATTAGAAATATTTATTTAGTAATATATTATTTAGTCTTTCAAAAGATATTTATATATCAAAGTATAATTTAAAACTGTTTACATAATAGAAAATATTGTACAATATAACATTTACGTTCTAAAACTTAAATAGATATAGTTCATTTGTGTACTAGATTTACTTTAACTTCTTAACGTACTAGTTGACATGTCCAAATATTAATCGAATCAATAAGCGAGTGTTACTATCGTTTACTTAATTAATTTAAAATCATATATATATAATATAAATAAACATATTTTAATATACGTTGCAAGTTATTCATATATCTAATAACTAATATTCCAACTCACGTTATTTAAACAAAGACATTAGTAATCTAGTTTTATTATATCGACAAATGTTTTCGTACATTTGAAATTAAATCAATTAATTCTTATGTAATTTAGTCTTCCACTAACTGTTGTCTAATTCTCGTTAATGACACTTTTGTTCTTATTTATAAATCACTTTACAAAATATTCCGAATACCATTAAAAGGAACAGATTTTCTTAAATCATAGTGGACCTCATAACAGAGACCCGTGATCATAATCACAATGTATCTGATAATTCAATCATTTGATATTATCTTTTAATCCCGTCGTCAAATACGATCATGTAAAGTATTATACATGTAATACTTTATTAACATTTTTAAGTTATAATATATATATATATATATATATATATATATATATATATATACATATATAATCATATCCATCTATATATAGGTTCGTGAATCGTTGGAGTTTGGTCAAGGTTAAATGATTACAGGAACACAGTTCAAAATGTTTGAGATTTAACTTAACAAAACCTTGCTTATCGTGTCGAAAACATTGAATCATATACAAAGATTAAGTTTAAATTTGGTCAGAAATTTCCGGGTCGTCACAGTGAAAATGAGTTAATACTTCATAACTCGTTGATATGACATACTTGTTGTTGATTTGTGATGATATCTATGGTGATTATAGAGTTGACGGAGCTTGTGATGTTGTAGATGCTGCTGGTGCTGGTGATACTAACAGTACTGTTAGTACTGATGATGTTGACGGTACTGCTGCTGCTGGTGTTGCTTGTATAAGTCTCACTTGTAAATCACGCACTATTCCGGTCAGGGTTTCTACCCTATCTTCTATCCACTCATCTGATTTACGGTGACAGATAATCTTTAAAATTTTAGAAATTACATAATCGCAGTAGAATGTTTTCCCAATGAAGTTACTGTAACGACCCTACTTTTTCCGTTATCTTTTATCGTTAATTATTTAACGACCGTTAACTGTTATTCGTGCTATGTCATTTCTATGGCCTATATTATTATATTAATAATAATATATTAATTATTAAGTGTTATGTGAATATTTGTATTCGTATTTTAAATTATACGTTTCCATGTGTCGCGGATTTCTGTCCGGCGAATCTTTTCGGTTTTCAAACCAACGGTCGCGTTTTTGGGATATTTAAATCCTAATTATTTTAAATATGATATTTTAAGATCATAATATTATATAGGGTATTTATATTTATTTTTTGTCGCGCGTTTGTTATCTTTCTGGATTTTTAATCGCGTAAGTGCGTTTTCGCGTTTCAGGACTCGTTCGGGCTTTCGGGCCATCAGAAAATAATCACTTAGCAACTTGGGCTAGTGGGGCCCACTCCACACACCCCTATTCAGCCGAAGTTCCAAGGGGGAGGGAGTAATACTCCCCATTTTCTTTTTTTGGCATTTTAATTTTATCACTTCCACTTTTAATTAAAAACCTAAATTTAATTTGCTCTCCTCCCTCTTCCTTCTCCCTTTGGCGACGGCACCATCACCCCACAACATCATCTTCATCAACCAATTAACACCAACGCGTTCTTCGTTCCGTTCTCTACGCGATCATACCAATTGTTTCTTGATTAGGGTATAAACCCTAACTCTAGAACTTTTAATTTTTCTTTATTTTTCTGTATTTTATGTTTATATTATTAGTATGATGATTATTAGTTGTTGTAATGTTGATTGTATGCGTAGAATTGCTCGATTGCATATTTTTCGGTTTGATAAAATTGGGACAGCAGATTTTTCGTGTGTTTCTGATATTGTAACTGATTTTGATCATAAAATAAAGTATATAAATGAGTTCCTCTCATCAAGACATTAATTTTAGACTCCGGATTCATGTCGTTTCGATTTCCGGAGCCCTAATTATGATCAAAGTGGTATTTTGTTAAGATTGAATTGTGATATTGGTATGAACCAGGTTTGGTCGGACTTTGTGACCATATTTGGTGACTTTAGGGTGTGTTAGTGTGTTAGGACTGATGGTGGGACGAACTTTCATGTTCGGGTCATCTCAATCCGAGCCACGAATCACCCGTTATGACTAAAACACGTTTTTGAGCGGATTAAAGGTCCAAACTGATTAAGAGCAGTAAGTCACGACTTAGTGACTGTTCTTGGGATGTTCTTGAGCACACTAATGTGTCGGGTGGTTTGGTTAGGCGAAGATATATATAAGGCTCGCCGAAAACTGATACCCGGGGCTCAGGATACGACCCGATGAACTTTTGATTTAAAACTTTTGACTAATTATGAAACTTATATTATAAATAATGAAATTCATTATCATCTAATTACTTATGATATAAAAAGTAATTATTATTATTTAAGACTTATGATATATATTTATTATATCAATTAATTATTACCTATGATTTAATTAACCTTTTAATTAAACATATGATTAATAATACTTTTATTATTAATGAGAAATACTTATGATAAGTATTAAAATTATATTATGAGATTATTATAATAAGACTTATAATAAGGATTAAATAATTATTTAATTATTATAAGACTTGGTTATTATTTAATTATAATTTAATTATTAAATACTTATGATTTAATAATTATAATTAGAAACTTATGATATGATTAATAATTCATTATTAATTAATAATACTTATGATATGATTTAAAATTTATTATTAATTAATAATATTTATATTATGACTAATATTTAATTAATTAATTAAATACTTATATTATATTAATTATATCATTTAAACTTATATTAACTTTAATAATTCATTTTAATTTCATTAAACTTATGTTATGACATAATTAGACATATTTAACTTTAATAAACATTATAACTTACATTATTATTATAACTTACACTTTTAAAATTAACGTTGACTATGTTTGACCAAGGTTGACTTTTGAGTTGACTTTCGGTTGACTTTGACTTTCAATTGACTTTCTAATTAAGGAAACTTTCCTAACTTATAAACTTTCCTAAAATAGCAACTTTCTAAATTTGGAAACTTTCCAAAAGTAGAAACTTTCCAAAAATAGAAACTTTCCAAAAATAGAAACTTTCCTAAAATAGAAACTTTCCAAAAAATGGAAACCTGCTAAAAATAGAAACTTTCTAAAAATAGAAAGTGTGTGTCCGTACGCTGTTCCAATCAAACCGATGCATGTTGAGTGTTGTTCTATGTCTACTTGCAACATGTACAATAGCTATCATACTAAGACTTGACCTAAGTTAGTTATTTATATCGACCTGCTTTATTTATAGGTCGGCGTTGTGATCATTCCTGATCACTTTACTTCATTTGCTGTTCGCATATTTGTGTGGTTACTTCGTTTGCTATTTAAGGTGAGTTATAGTCCCATTTTTCTATTTTAAATCTTTTGGGATGAGAATACATGCAATTTAATTTATATTTTTGGACACATGTGGAAGTTGGTTTAAATTATTCATTGTGAGTTGAACAAAAATATTCCCTAGTCTGGTAACTGTAATCACTGGTTTCTACCGGTGAATGCGAATCCTACGGATAGATCTATCGGGTTTGACAACCCCATTTCAAGCTAGTCGAGCTAGCAATTTATAATCGGAATGTTTAGTACGTCGTATTTTGTTGTAGATACACTTGTTCAGTGTTTATTATTTATTGTGTTTGGCAAGGGTAAATAAAGGGTTAAGTGGTTACCAGGTGGCTCACGGAAAATGGAATAATGTTTTATTATATGTTTTCTAGCATATAATTTTGTGGTCCAAATAGGAGTTTTTATGTTTTCAAACATAAATTTTTACGGTTTAAATTAAATATTGTTTGCAATATTAAACCAATAATTCACTCAACATTTTTGTTGACAGTTACTCGCATGTTTTATTCTCAAGTTCATAATTGATTGCTTCCGCTGTGCTTAGAGAGTCTGCATATTTATGATGGAAGCTTTTGTTAAACAATAACTTGCATTCTATTCTGATACATTTAATAGTGGATGTTGTTGAATTTGTTTTGGTCAACTCTTGGTTAAGTATTAATGTATGGTTTTTCTAAACTTACATATTTTGGTAGATTTCCTTTATAGGAAATCATTTTTAAACAAAGAATGCAAGGTTATTTATTAAATTCATATAGAGTTATGATCAAGCTGTGGGACCAAGATAACGATGGTCGTCAAGTATACTTTGACGGGTCGTTTCAGTTATGAATCAATACTTCATCTGTTGGTATTCCTTGGTATCTACAAGGCGTATGACGTCGATGCTCGTGGGATGGATTGTGAAGTTGTGGTTTGCGATGCGGTTGTTGTTGGTGGTGGTAATGGTAATGTTGGTATTGTTGATGGTGGTACCGTTGATGCTGGTGTTGCTGCTAGTGCTTGTAACCTTTGCACCATATTCTCTAAAGCCACTACCTGAGCGCGAAGCTCGTTGACTTCTTCTATTACACAGGGATGATTTTCGGTTTGGACGAGCGGATGAATAAGATCTAGAATTTGAGATAGTATATAGTCGTGACGAGATACCCTGGAAATGAGAGAGAAAATGGTGCTTCGGACAGGTTCACGGGTAAATGCTTCAGGTTCTTCGCCAAGAGGGCAATGTGGTAGATGGAAGGGATCACCTTCTTCTTGTCTCCAAAGATTGAGGAGGCTACAAACCCATCCCAAATTCATCCAGAATAGATGATGGCTAATTGGTTGATCCATTCTGGTCACACTGCTTTCGGAGCTTGAGTGAAACTCCATATCAAAATCCGAGGAACTTGAACTAGTGGCGAGTTCCATTTCATACGATTGAATAAAGGATATTTCGATATGAAATGATTTCCGACTATCGGATGGTATTCTAATTACATATGAAATGATTTACCGAATATGTTAGGCAAAGTTTACAGTAACAGATACGCAAAGATATGAATTAGCAGGTACGCTAAGATATGAATTTTGACTATACACTATTCATACAATCAATGCAGTAAGATGTGTTTGGACATAATATGATAAGCAGGTAACTTCCGACAAAAATGATAAGGAAAAACTTTTGACATGCAGACACGGTCGAAGTCCAGACTCACTAATGTATCCTAACAACTATCAGTTAGACACACTAATGCAAGACCTGGTTCGCTAAGTCCACCAATCTGATACCACCTGTAGAGACCCGTCCTAATCCATAAGGACGAATACAATAACATATGGTTACATTGCGAGGTATTTGACTTCTATATGATACATTTTACAACATTGCATTCGTTTTAAAAGACAAACTTTCATTATATCGAAAGTTGACAGGCATGCATACCATTTCATAATATCCAACTATAAATGACCTAATCGGTCATTTACTTAATCATAATCTTTATTGAACTCAACTACTTGAATGCAACGTCTTTTGAAATATGCCATGAATGACTTCAAGTAATATCTTTAAAATGAGCAAATGCACAGCGAAAGATTTCTTTCAATCCTGAGAATAAACATGCTTTAAAGTGTCAACCAAAAGGTTGGTGAGTTCATTAGTTTATCATCAATAATCATTTCCATCATTTTTAATAGACCACAAGATTTTCATTTCCATTTCTTATAAATATACATCTCATACATAGAGATAAAAATCATTCATATGGATTGAACACCTGGTAATAGACATTCACAAGATGCATATAGAATATCCCCATCATTCTTGGACATCCTTCGGACATGATAAATTTTAAAGTACAAAAGCATCCGCAACAATGGATGGGGCTTGTTGGGCCCGATAGATCTATCTTTAGGATTCGCATCAATTAGGGGCCAGTTCCCTAATTCTTAGATTACCAGACTAAAAGGGGCATATTCGATTTCGATCATTCAACCATATAATGTAGTTTCGATTACTTGTGTCTATTTCGTCAAACATTTATAATAGCGCATGTATTCTCAGTCCCAAAAATATATATTCCAAAAGCATTTAAAAAGGGAGTAATGAAACTCACTATACTGTATTTTGTAGTAAAAATACATATGAAGTCATTGAACAAGTGCAAGGTTGGCCTCGGATTCACGAACCTAAATTAAGTATATATATTTATATGTTGGTAAATATCTGTTTAACAAATTAGGTCAAGTCATAGTGTATCACAATCCTAATGCTCGAGACTGATATGAAAAGTCAATAAAAGTCAATTTGACTCAAAAAGATTTCCAAAATTTATACACGTTTATTATATAACTTAAATATAGTCGTTTTATATATATATATTTAAATATATTTATCAGATTTTATTAGAGTAAATAATAAAAGTCATTTATTAATAAAAATTTATATTAAAATTTATATATGATAAAAATATACTTTTATATATCTTAAGTAATAAGATTTATAAAGTTCATTTAATATCGTAAAACTATAGTGGTAGGTATTATTAATGTAATTATAATACATATGGTAAAAATATCTTTGTATCCCATATTTATTTGATAAAATAATATTGATAATAATAATAATGAGTAATAGTTGTATTATTTTGTAATAATAATAATTATTATTCTACTAATAGTAATAACCATATTTATATTTACTAAAGATGATATTAATTATGGTAAATTGATAATTCTAATCGTGGTAATTTTAATAGTTACAAAACTTTTTAATATTAACTTTAAAATAATATTTTATATAAAATAATAATTCTATTCAAAATGATAAATTTTAATAATAATAATACTAAAATGATAATAATAATGATACTAATAATAATAATTATAATACTAATGATGATAATAATAATAATAATAATAATAATAATAATAATAATAATAATAATAATAATAATAATAATAATAATAAAAAAAATAATAATAATAATAATAATAATAATAATAATAATAATAATAATAATAATAATAATAATAATAATAATAATAATAATAATAATAATAATAATAATAATAATAATAATAATAATAATAATAATAATAATAATAATGATAATAATAACCTTAGCGATAATAATGATAGTATTAATAATAATAATAATAATAATAATAACAATTTTAATGATAATATTTATATTGATAACGATGATAATAATAATAATAATAATAATAATAATAATAATAATAATAATAATAATAATAATAATAATAATAATAATAATAATAATAATAATAATAATAATAATAATTAGATAGTAATAATAACGATGATAATAACAACGATGGTAATAATAATAATAATCATTTTTAATAATAATACTAAGATTAATGATCATTCAGTTGACTATATCTTTAAAACCGTTCATCGAAATCATACGCTTTTTAAATGAAAAGTTATTAATTTTCGCCAGCTTTCCAATGACTTACATATCATAAACCTTATCTCAATCGCATATGTATCAAATTTGTGATTTATCATAACTATCTAACGATAAAAATTAAACATACAAGCATACATAATCATATATACTCGAGCACTAGTCAGGGATACACTATTAATATATAAAATTTAAGTTATGAGTGCTCACGTATCAACATTGTGATTCAATATTGCAGGAAAGTACGTAGACGCAACGGAGATGATAAACACTAGATCGACCTCACAAGCATACCCCCGAACATTACTCATAATCTCCACAGCTATAACCCATAATTTCCTTAGCTCTATCCCTCTCGAAAAACCCATTTTGAAGCCATGCGAGCAGAACCTCGTCGTAGTATTTATGTATAATTACTAATACTAATATTCTTAATAATAATAGTATGATTAATATTAATAATAATAATAATAATAATAATAATAATAATAATAATAATAATAATAATAATAATAATAATAATAATAATAATAATAATAATAATAATAATAATAATAATATGTATACCGAGAGAGAATGAGTGATATGAATGTGAATTATGAATCCACAAAACTGAATTCGTTCGACTTAAAAAGGATGTGACCTTAACAACTCCCTCATGCGATCGCATGAGGGTTGTATGGAGAGCCCATGCAATCGCATGAGGCTTCTCTCCAGCTCATGTTCCACTCATTTCACGCTGCCGACACTTTTTAATATATATATTAATATATATAATTAATTTATAATTAATTATATATTATATTATATTCATGTGCATAGTTAACTTATAATTTTAGTTTTGATAACTCGTATGTTGTCTCTCGACTTATGTTCCGGTTTCGGTTTCTCGAACGCATTTTCGTACGCTTAGAAAACTGATACTTTACGTTTCGCGACGTGTACCTTTATCAACAATTAGACTTACTCATCGATAAATTATATTATAAGAAATGCAACTTATATATTTGAGTGTTGTGGTCATTTGCTTCTATAACTCAATGGCTCGTTGTTTATCAAAATATATTATTTTAAATCATTATATACATATTCATTTGGAAATATAAATTTATACATATTAGAAATATCTATATAATATTTAGTTTTTCAAAACTAATTATATTTCAGAGTTTATATAATTTAAAATTGTTTTCATAATGTAACATAAATTGGTATGAATCATTTATGTACTAGTGTTCCCTTTAAATTGTCAAATATTCTAATTACTAATCGAATATAAATATGTTTCTTAAAGTTTTATAATATGTTTCTTATTCTCGACATTTATATTTTAAATCATTATATATATAACGAGAAAATTAATATTGTTTCCTTTTATATATTCAAAACGTTTTTGTAACAAAGTTTCTTTTGGATAGAAAAACGTTTTCATACGTTTGAAACTAAATCAAGTAATTTATAAATTTGGTTTTCCATAATCAGTTATATTCTCGATTATCCTTTAAAAAGGTTTCATCTATATCATAAAACGTTTTCAATATTATAAAAACTAAATCATTTAGCTTATCAAGAGTTACGAGAAAATCATTGTAAAGCATGCATTGAAAGTTAAGCAGGAATCTCCACTAACTTTTATTTAGTTCTCGTTAATTGACACTTTTCTTCTTCCCTGTAAATCACTTTACCATATTCCAAATATTGTTAAAAGAATAGATTTCTTAAATCATAATGGACCTTATAACAGAGATCCGTAATCATAATCACAATGTAACTGATAAATCAATCATTTGATATTATCTTCTAATTCCGTCGATAATTATATTAACTATATAATGAAGCAATATGTTCATATAAAGTATTATACATCTAATACTTTGTTATCATTTTCAATTAATATAATTATATCGTATACATATCTATACAAATAAATGTTCGTGAATCATCGAGCATAGTGTGACGACCCGGAAATTTCCGACTAAATTTAAACTTTATCTTTATATTATTCTGACACGATAAGCAATGTTTGTTAAGTTAAATCTCAAGGATTTTAAACTATGTTTATACATTCATTTAAATCTCGACCAAATTCTAATGATTCACGAACCATTAAATGAACATATATGAATATGTATGTATATGTGTATATGTTATAAATTGAAAATGTCAACAAAGTATTTAAACGTATAATGCTTTATATGAACGTATTTGTTTTAATATGATTATCGACGAAATTAAAAAATTATATATTAAATGATTGAATTATCAGAAATATTGAATTATGATTACAAGTCTCTGTTGAGAGGTCCACTATGATTTGAGAAAATCTATTCCTCTTAACGATATTCGGAATAATTTGTAAAGCTATTTAAAATAAAAATAAAAAGTGTCATTTACGAAAGTTAGACAAAAGCTAGTGGAGAATTGGTTTCTATAATATTCTATTAATCTATTTTCAAACGTACAAAAACGTTTTCAGTTTAAAAAGAACTTTATTATTAAAACGTATATAACTTTTATAAATATCTAGAATCACTTTTGAAAACTCATTACTTAACCAGTATAATAAATATAACGATATTTATATTTTATTTCATTAAATATATATAACGATTTAAATTAATATTATATATATTTATACGTGTATTATACATACATAGTTTTTATACTTTTACTATACTTTAACTTTACCTTTACTTTACTTTTACTTTAACTTTAATAATTCACTTTAATAATTCATACTTTAATAATTAACTTTAATAATTCATACTTTAATAATTCACTTTAATAATTCACTTTAATAATTCATACTTTAATAATTCACTTTAATAATTCATACTTTAATAATTCACTTTAATAATTCAAAAATCTATTATAAATAGAATTCAATAGGTTTCATTATTTTATAGAAACTTGAAAATATATTTCTCTAAACTCTCTCAATCAATTTATATATATGTATATGTATACATATATATATATATATATATATATATATATATATATATATATATATATATATATATATATATATATATATATTTTTTTTTTTTTGCTCTGTATTATTTCAAGATATTATTAGTATACATAAAATATTACGACGGAGTGATGTCCGAGTGATTTCAAAATAGTTTTTTAAATGAGTCGAAGCTAAGGAAATTATGGGTTATAGCTATGGAGGTGATGGGTATGGTTCATGGGTATGCTCGTAAGGTCAATCTTGTGATTATCATATCCGTTGCGTCTACGTACTTTTCTGCAATATTGAATCTCAATATTGATACGTGAGCACTCATAACTTAACTTTTATATATCAATAGTGTATCCCTGACTAGTGCTCGAGTATATAGGATTATGCATGCTTGTACATTCGATATTATTCTTAGATAGGTTTGTTGAATCCTAAATTAGATACATATGCTACTGAGATAGGGTATATGATATGCATGTCATTGGAAAGCTAGCGAAAAATTAAGAACTTTTCATTTCGATATCGAATGATTTCGATGAACGGATTAGAAGTTATAGTCAACTGAATTTTAGTATTATTGTTAAAATGATTATTATTACTATCGTCGTTATTATTTTAATAGAAGTATCATTGTTATTATAAAATATCATTATTACTATTATGTTAGTATTATCATTTTATCATAATACCATTTTTAGTAAATATAAATATTGTTAATTTTTATAGAATAATAATAATTATTATTACAAAATAATACAACTTTTACTTATTATTATTATTATGATCAATATTATTTTATCAAATAAATAGGGGATACAAAGATATTTTTCACCACGCGTAATATATTTACATTAATAATACTTACCACTATAGTTTTACGATATTAAGTGAACTTTATAAATTTTACTACTTAAGATATATAAAAGTATATTTTATCATATGTAAACGTTAATATAAATTTTTATTAATAAATGACTTTTATTATTATAAAATCTAATAAATATATTTAAATATATAAAACGACTATAGTTAAGTTATATAATAAACACGTATAAATTTTAGAAGTCATTTTGGGTCAAGTTGACTTTTGTTGACTTGTGCATATTAGTCTCGAGCATTAGGATTGTGGTACACTATGACTTGACCAAAAATTGTTAGACAAATATTGACCAACATATAAATATATATAATTAATATAGGTTCGTGAATCCGAGGCCAACCTTGCACTTGTTAAATGACGTTATATGTATTTTTACTACGAAATACAGTATGGTGAGTTTCATTTGCTCCCTTTTATATATATTTTTGGGACTGAGAATACATGCGCTGTTTTTATAAATGTTTTGCGAAATAGGCACAAGTACTAAAACTAATTCTACGTGGGTTTAAACCAGAAATATACCCTTAGCTTGGTAACATTAAACTACTTGTCTATGTACGGTAGGCGCGAATCCTAAAGATAGATCTATTGGGCTTGACAAACCCCATCCTGACTATTAGATGCTTTAGTACTTCGAGGTTATTTTAAACACACCTGATCTGGTGTACTTCAGAGGGTAAAACATAAACGTTAAGGCTTGTTACCGGGTGCTTACAACTTATAGAATACTTTTATACACTTGCAAGTGTACATATATTTATAAACGGAAATCTTGTGGTCTATTAATATATTGAAATGATTGTTATGATAAACCTATGAACTCACCAACCTGTTGGTTGACACTTTAAAGCATGTTTATTCTCAAGTATTAAAGAAATCTTCCGCTGTGCATTAGCTCATTTTAAGGATATTACTTGTAGTCATTCATGGCATATTTTGAAAGACGTTGCATTCGAGTCATTGAGTTCATCAAGATTATTATTATGTCAATTATAGTTGGATGTATTATGAAATGGTGTGCATGCCGTCAACTTTCATTGTAAAGAAAGTTTGTCTTTTAAAAACGAATGCAATGTTTGTAAAATGTATCATATAGAGGTCAAATACCTCGCGATGTAATCAACTATTGTGAATCGTTTATAATGTATATGAATGGATCCTTTCAGTTGGTATCAGAGCGGTGGTCTTAGCGAACCAGGTGTGCATTAGTGTATCTAACTGATAGTCGTTAGGATGCATTAGTGAGCCTGGACTTCGACCGTGTCTGCATGTCAAAAGTTTTGCTTATCATTCTTAGTCTAGACATGTCTTACTGCATTGATTGCATGAATAGTGTATAGACAAAATTCATATCTTAGCGTATCTGCTAATCCATATCTTAGCGTATCTGTTACTGTAAACTTTGCCTGACATATCCCGTAAATTCCTCCATAATCTACGAAATCTTTTGCGCTATATATATATAGATATTCTATGTAATTAGAATACCACCCGATAGCCAAAAAATCATTTCATATCGAAAAATCCTTTATTCAATCGAACGAAATGGAATTCGTCATTAGTTCAAGTCCCTCGAATTCCGATATGGAATCCCACTCAAGCTCCGAAAGCAGTGTGACCAGAATGGATCAACCAATTAGCCATCATCTATTCTGGATGAATTGGGGATAGGTTCGTAGCCTCCTCAATAATTGGAGACAAGAAGAAGGTGATCCCTTCCATCCACCACATTGCCCTCTTGGCGATGAACCTGAAGCACTTACCAGCGAACCGGTCCGAAACACCATTTTCTCTCTCATTTCCAGAGTATCTCGTCACGATTATATACTACATCAAATTCTAGATTTTATTTATCCGCTCGTCCGAATCGACAATCACCCGGTGTAATAGAAGAAGTCAACGCGCTTCGCGCTCGAGTAGTGGCTTTAGAGAATATGGTGCAAGGGTTACAAACACCAACAAATAACGAAGTATTAATTCATAATTTCAATTTTATTGAATAAATACTCCGTAAAAGTTATGTAATTTCTAAAGTCTTTAGGGATTATTTAGTTCTAGTTTCAACCGTAAATCAAATGAATTTAATTTAATATTAACTCATTAAATATATGTTACATCTGAAGAAAATATGCACATATATATTTTCATAAAGACTGTAATAAAATTCTGTTGTACAAAATATTAATTGTGAAATTTTTTTTTTAACGGGTAGGTAATACCCGAGAGATATATAAATTCAGAATTAATATGTTACATTTTTCGAATCTGATTAAGCAAATCATCAACTATACTCCCAAAATCTCACAACAATATACATTCTTGTATAGTAATCAAAACAACCATTCTCACCCAAATTTGATTACGCATTCTGATTTTGACAAATCAAAATCTAAGTCATGATTTAACAGAAGACATCACTCTTAGATTCCTACATCTTTCAAAGCTATACTTTGACTTCAAAACTGTGTTAAAACATCATGTGTATATTAACGATTACAAACTGTGTTCAAACTCTCCGAAGTTTTTGAAGACACTTCAAACAATGAACAATCGAGATGATGATCCAACCACATATTACCCACATTTATGTACCTAAAAAGCTCTCGAAGCCAAAGTCATAGTTCGACGCGTGTCCGTGTCAGACCCTTTGGCATTTATTAGCTAAAATGACTTTTCAATTCCTTTTCAAAGTAGACAGTTTTGTCACAGCTCTAGCAAGTCAACTTCGACTTTTCAGTCAGACTAGTCTTATTATAACCTCGATAGATACGTTGCCCTTTCGTCATCGTTACTGGGAACCTTTCATATCTCGCCACCTTAGCAATAAACTTACCACAACTTCAATTATCTTTGACTTTTCGAAAAATCATTATATTTATTGAGATCACATCATTTACTCATTCGCATCTTGTAACGAGAATTGTCATACGAATCATCGGAAAACAGTAACCAGTATTTTGAAATCTCGCAGCATGTCTATGCCAACAGTTATATGTGTACGTCAAACGTCTATCTCCTGGACTTACATACTTTGAATGTGAAGTTCTAAAAAATATTTTGAACTGCAAACTAGTTCTTGAAATGCTGACGAAGTATCAAAAACTGTAAACGATCTTAACAGTAGAAAGTTTGATGACAAAGAATAGTAAGGTGGTAAAGCTGAGAAAAAGAGAAGGTTTGGAACTGGAAAACGGATTGAACAGACTATGAAGGAGGCTGTGGATAAATCACAAAGACTAAATCTGTCTTCAAAGAATCCAAATGATTCAGTGCCTGCTAAAGTTATTAATGAATACCTTACTCTTTATTCTAAACCTTTACAGACAAATCTTCATCATCATCCATCAATATTATAAATTCTAAGATATTATCATATCTTTCATTATAAATATCCGCGATATTTCTGAAGATATTTTCACAACTAATCTTATCTGAAGTCATTTATCTCTTTGCGCTATCAGAGTTACATCATATAAGAAACTATTAGTTTCTATATTCTATAAACTTTCGAGTTTAAATTATGAATGTTTTGAAGTAGTATTGGGAACTGAAGCATGAGTTAGTATAATATAATGACACTTGATCAACGTGATTATATTACAGTAAGTCATGCTGAGTTTCTAATGGGACATGACGATTCACAGACCATGCCGTCATCATGTTCCATGTTACACGACTCTTGTATTCTATTTAATCTCTAAAAATATCAAGAATATATTTTCTTGATGATTCGGTCTTTTCAGGGTATTCTGGTAAATTAACAAATCAAGATCGTGCCATTACCATTTCCTTCTTAGAACATTAACTATGTTCATTCTGAAATTCATATCTGCGAATACTGGACCATTACAAACGTTGCTTAATCGCAAGAAGAAGAAACGAAAGGACAAAACTCGAAAATAGAAATTGGAGTATAAATCGCAGCAAATAGAAGGGAGCATTAACTACGGATGTCAATGATTATAGAAGACAAAAGCAGGGGCTTTGAAATATAAGGGAAGATATAAAACCCAACAACCACCCAAAAATTATAAACCGTATATATCGATGCATATAGCAATATAAAGACACGGAAGAACTAAAAATACTATAAAACTGAGAGTATAGTAGAAGTAAATAGATTCTTCCGGAGGCAGATGAAAAAGAAGAATGACAGATATGAAAGTGAGGAGTATATCGAGAATCAGTACTGGATGAAGCATATTGACAAATACTTTAAAATATGAGTTGAGGGAGAAAGAATAGAAGGTGTGAGTTGTAAGGAAACGAAGGAGGTGGATTTATAGTGAAATACCCGACAGAGAAATCAAGATGGATTATCGTATTAATTCGAAGAGAATCATAATCTCCTTAATCACCGAAGCATCAAATCCAACATAGATTACAAAGATTTTCTTTAAATTCGGAGATCAATTGTGATGACGTCAAAAGATATGACGAATCACTATAATCTTATTTCCTTCATTTATGATAACTTCCCTCATACGCTTCGAGTAATCGAATTATTTTATCCATACTTCTTAGACATGATAAAACTTCATAATCGTTACGTCATAATAACATTCTCATTGTTAGCCATAACGACCTCTATCAAATTTCGGGGACGAAATTTCTTTAACGGGTAGGTACTGTGACGACCCGGAAATTTTCGACTAAATTTAAACTTTATCTTTATATTATTCTGACACGATAAGCAATGTTTGTTATGTTAAATCTCAAGGATTTTAAACTATGTTTATACATTCATTTAAACCTCGACCAAATTCCAATGATTCACGAACCATTAAATGAACATATATGAATATGTATGTATATGTGTATATGTTATAAATTGAAAATGTCAACAAAGTATTTAAATGCATAATGCTTTATATGAACATATTTGTTTCAATATGATTATCGACAAAATTAAAAAAAATATATATTAAATGATTGAATTATCAGAAACATTGAATTATGATTACAAGTCTCTGTTGAGAGGTCCACTATGATTTGAGAAAATCTATTCCTCTTAACGATATTCGGAATAATTTGTAAAGCTATTTATAAATAAAAATAAAAAGTGTCATTTACGAAAGTTAGAAAAAAGCTAGTGGAGAATTGGTTTCTATAATATTCTATTAATCTATTTTCAAACGTACAAAAACGTTTTCAGTTTAAAAATAACTTTATTATTAAAACGTATATAACTTTTATAAATATCTAGAATCACTTTTGACAACTCATTACTTAACCAGTATAATAAATATAACGATATTTATATTTTATTTCATTAAATATATATAACGATTTAAATTAATATTATATATATTTATACGCGTATTATACATACATAGTTTTTATACTTTTACTATATTTTAACTTTTCCTTTACTTTACTTTTACTTTAACTTTAATAATTCATACTTTAATAATTAACTTTAATAATTCATACTTTAATAATTCACTTTAATAATTCATACTTTAATAATTCACTTTAATAATTCGTACTTTAATAATTCACTTTAATAATTCAAAAATCTATTATAAATAGAATTCAATAGGTTTCATTATTTCATAGAAACTTGAAAATATATTTCTCTAAACTCTCTCAATCGATTTATATATATGTATATATATATATATATATATATGTATATATATATATATATATATATATATATATATATATATATATATATATATATATATATATATATATATATATGCTCTGTATTATTTCAAGATATTATTAGTATACATAAAATATTACGACGGAGTGATGTCCGAGTGATTTCAAAATAGTTTTTTAAATGAGTCGAAGCTAAGGAAATTATGGGTTATAGCTATGGAGGTGATGGGTATGGTTCATGGGTATGCTCGTAAGGTCAATCTAGTGATTATCATCTCCGTTGCGTCTACGTACTTTCTTGCAATATTGAATCTCAATATTGATACGTGAGCACTCATAACTTAACTTTCATATATCAATAGTGTATCCCTGACTAGTGCTCGAGTTTATAGGATTATGCATGCTTGTACATTCGATATTGTCCTTAGATAGGTTTGTTGAATCCTTAATTAGATACATATGCTACTGAGATAGGGTATATGATATGCATGTCATTGGAAAGCTAGCGAAAAATTAAGAACTTTTCATTTCGATATCGAATGGTTTCGATGAACAGATTAGAAGTTATAGTCAACTGAATTTTAGTATTATTGTTAAAATGATTATTATTACTATCGTCGTTATTATTTTAATAGAAGTATCATTGTTATTATAAAATATCATTATTACTATTATGTTAGTATTATCATTTTATCATAATACCATTTTTAGTAAATATAAATATTGTTATTTTTTTATAGAATAATAATAATTATTATTACAGAATAATACAACTTTTACTTATTATTATTATGATCAATATTATTTTATCAAATAAATAGGGGATACAAAGATATTTTTCACCACGCGTAATATATTTACATTAATAATACTTACCACTATAGTTTTACGATATTAAGTGAACTTTATAAATTTTACTACTTAAGATATATAAAAGTATATTTTATCATATATAAACGTTAATATAAATTTTTATTAATAAATGACTTTTATTATTATAAAATCTAATAAATATATTTAAATATATAAAACGACTATAGTTAAGTTATATAATAAACACGTATAAATTTTAGAAGTCATTTTGGGTTAAGTTGACTTTTGTTGACTTTTGCATGTTAGTCTCGAGCATTAGGATTGTGGTACACTATGACTTGACCAAAAATTGTTAGACAAATATTGACCAACATATAAATATATATAATTAATATAGGTTCGTGAATCCGAGGCCAACCTTGCACTTGTTAAATAACGTTATATGTATTTTTACTACGAAATACAGTATGGTGAGTTTCATTTGCTCCCTTTTATATATATTTTTGGGACTGAGAATACATGCGCTGTTTTTATAAATGTTTTACGAAATAGGCACAAGTACTAAAACTAATTCTACGTGGGTTTAAACCAGAAATATACCCTTAGCTTGGTAACATTAAACTACTTGTCTATGTACGGTAGGCGCGAATCCTAAAGATAGATTTATTGGGTCTGACAAACCCCATCCTGTCTATGGGATGCTTTAGTACTTCGAGGTTATTTTAAACACACCTGATCTGGTGTACTTCAGAGGGTAAAACATGAACGTTAAGGCTTTTTACCGGGTGCTTACAACTTATAGAATACTTTTATACACTTGCAAGTGTACATATATTTATAAATGGAAATCTTGTGGTCTATTAATATATTGAAATGATTGTTATGATAAACCTATGAACTCACCAACCTTTTGGTTGACACTTTAAAGCATGTTTATTCTCAGGTATTAAAGAAATCTTTCGCTGTGCATTAGCTCAATTTAAGGATATTACTTGGAGTCATTCATGGAATATTTTGAAAGACGTTGCATTCGAGTCATTGAGTTCATCAAGATTATTATTATGTCAATTATAGTTGGATGTATTATGAAATGGTGTGCATGCCGTCAACTTTCGTTGTAAAGAAAGTTTGTCTTTTAAAAACGAATGCAATGTTTGTAAAATGTATCATATAAAGGTCAAATACCTCGCGATGTAATCAACTATTGTGAATCGTTTATAATGTATATGAACGGGTCCTTTCACATAGACAAAGGTTAATTGATTACATGAACACAGTTTAAAGTTTTTGAGATTTCAACATTACAGACTATGCTTATCGTGTCGGATCATATAAAGATTAAGTTTAAATTTGATCGGAAATTTTCGGGTTGACACACTAGGATATAGCAATTTCGGTAAGCAACAAAAGGGAGACCAATTCGTAACAATGGAAAAGGTACAGGAAATTGTGGTTAAGGAGGTGCGAAGGGTGGTGGAAAGAGAAAAAACTGGAATACATGAAACTTCACATGAAACAGCTACAACACCTAAACATCATGACCTGACAGAACATCACGACCCGACATGAAATATGCAACTGGTAGACGAACAAGTCAACGAACCGGTAGACGCACGGGAAGTCCTACACGTAGACGAACTGGAACAGGTAAATGAACAGGTGGTGTTGAATGACAAGTTTGTTGAGAGAAAACGGGGAATGGAAGATCACCCAGTTGTGGAGAAACAAGTGGAGATCCAGCAAATAGAGGAGGAACAAGATAGAGTGGCAAAAAAAATAGAAAGTAGATGCACTAGGCATGCAAAAAGAAGTGATTCATGAACCAAGAGTTCCAGAGCAAAGGGTAAAGAACCAATCATTTGCAGACTTGCAAAACATAGAGGTAACTGATCTTCTTTTATTTCAAAAGCTAAATGGATACTTCAATACACATTTAAACTATTAACTACTCTACAATTTATATTTCTTGTTTTTAATGTTTACAGGAAGAAGTTGAAATCTTGTTATTTAATCCACATCGTATAGAGACTCTTGTGTGTGCTCAGGGTACACTATATCCAACCCACGAATTTACTCAAGTAAATGGGGGAAAAAGTTGTTCCTTTTTACATGAAGGTGAAAATAAACAACTTTATTAAGGAATACACATCATTGAGGCTTTCAATACCGGTCAAAGACTTGTCAAAAAAATACAGTGAAGGAGGTTTTAAGTGATGTGGTTGAAAGTTTTGTACAATGGCCTCTCATGAAAATGACTCGCATCACAAGGTACATGTACTATAATGCTTACTTACCTGTTTCTTGTGTTAATCTAAGTATTCTAATTTATATCTTCATTCAGGAAATGGAGGCATCTGTAAATGACAACAGTGCCAAAAAATAAAACAGTACACAATTAAAGGGGTGACACCACAAAGACTAATGAAATTGCAACAAAAACAGGTTATTAATGTTTTTCATGTAATACTCTCTATATAGTTGAATACTCTATCAATATTTGGATATTCTGAATACTTGTATAATTCTTACTATATATATTTATATTTCATGTTTGTTACTTGATAGGTGAAGACAGATATCGTTTTGTTCCACCCCACGAGTTCAGAACTTACACCGTGTGCTAGGGGGCATATGCATCCAACCGATGAGACTACCTTGATACATGGAAAGCATGTGCCTTCGTGTTACATGAAGGTCTCTATAGAGTATGTTTTGCCTCGATTTGAATCTACATTGCTTCTAATACCAGATAAAAATCTTGAGTATAATACACTAAAAGAGGCTATTGGGGCTATGATACAATGGCCTCTCTTGAAACTTCATCCTTCAGATAGTCAGAAGGTATATGTATAATTACTTACATAATTTCTTGTATTGGTAAACTGCATTTAAGTGTTATATTTAATTTTGCCTCGTTTGTTATCAGGAGAGTGCAATGAAATCAAAGAGGGTTGGATTACAAAATAGAATAGATAAAAGCTGTGTGGCTATTGGTACTGGTAGTAAGCATGTATATATATGCTCATCAAATTTAAGTTACATCATCATAGGTATATACGTATATACGTATATAATTATATTATTTATCTGATGTGGTGTTGTAGGTGCATCCACGTAACAAAGGAGATTCAGGAATGCAACAAAAAAAAAGAGAATAATTGTATAGTAAGATGCTTTCAATGGAACATCTACTACCCAACAGATCATGTGTACAAGCTGCTTATACTAGATGGATGAGTCGAGAAGATCCTACCGCCGGTTTCACTCTTAATGCAACTCCAGGAGTTTTTGGCGTACCCGATGAGTGCGTAAGTACGATTGATGCTTATGACATCATCACAATTTGGACAAGGGGTTGCCTGGATTGCAGCATTGTAACAACCCTCACTTTTCGACTTCTAAATTACTGAATTAACCCTAGGGTTATATGTCTGACTATATGTATTAAGGGTTGTTATATACAATTAAATATTGACCGAATAGTAATTTTTAGTCAACAATGTATGCTTAAATAAATAATATATTATTAATTTATATAATTTGAAATAATTTAACTAAGTATAAAAACTTTGTATCACTTTTATTATTTAGTTAATGTATTATATATTTAACTATATAATAAATCCAATTATATATAAATGTAATAATATTTACAAACTTTCTAAAGCTATAGTTTAATGATTAAAATCATAACTATTATTAAAAATACAAAAAACAGAATTATTTATTATTTTTATGCAAAATTTGTATTTAATAATTAAATAAAAAATAAAAATAAATTAAAATATTATTGACAAATATTCTTGGAAAAACATTAAATAAATTTGTTTATTTACATAAAAAAAATCCTTAAAATAAATAAAAAATAAATAAATAAATAAATAAATAAATTACTTTTTAATTAAAAATTTTAATGGAAAAACTACTTTTATTATTTTATTTTGTGCATTATCCCATGACCTAACATTTAATACTTTTTAATTTTAAAATCCCATTAAGAATTAAATATTTCTTTTTCTTTTAATTATTTTATTCTTTTTACCTAATTTTTTCAAGTATAAATACCTCTCATTTCTCATTCAAACTCACAATAAAATTTCTCTCATTCTCTCTTTGAAGAATTACTACTAGTAAGTATTCTTTTCTTACTTTTTATTTTTTTTACTTTTTACTTATTACTTTTTACCGAAATATGTAAATAATGTTATAAATTATATGCAATTAAAAATAAAATAAATAACATGTATACACTATTACTATTACTAGCACCTATAACCTACTACTTATATTGTAACATAAAAATATTTTGGGATATGTATTAGAGATGTATAGATCTTCGAACTTTCTTGACGAATGGTTTCTATGAGATTCTAGGCAGAGGGTTTGGATTTCTGATTTAAAGGGTCCTATGGCTCAAGCCCCTAGATCTAAATTAGCCATTCGAAGGAAAAGGGGTGATTGGAAGCTTATCTAATACGGCAAGTATCCTAAAATGGAAAACACTGATAAAAGTAGAAACTCTCTAGTCATTGGAACTTAATAAAATAAGAAACTTTCTAAAAATGGAAACTTTATAAAAATAGTAACTTACTAGGAATAGAAACTTAGTAAAACAAACTATACTTAAACACATACTTAAACTTAAACATGGGCAAAACACTTAACTACTCTTAAATGTCAATAGGTTGACTTTCCTGCTCACTCGTTCAACTCTTTATTTCGAGGAATAACTCTCTCTCTACTTACTAAGGTGAATTCATAGCCCCTCTTTAATTGCTAGCAAACTTACTTACTTTTACTTGGGGTAAGACACATGCTGTTTTTACTTTTTACACTTTAGACACAAGTACCAAACTGTTATACTATGCTATACCCGGCTATGTCCGACTAAGTCCCTACAGTGATATTTTTAATTGCTGCGGCATGCTTAATTATTGGGGGTAGTCCTATCAGGAGTAATGTCCCCGATACATTTGACCAAGTCATTGTATTACTTAATAATGAAATTAAACCGACAAGGACAGACATAACTTGTCATGGGGCAAACTTGAACGTTTAGTCTAAATATCACGCATTGGCATAACTTTTTGATCCTGCAGGAGATCAACTTTACAAACTAAATCTTGTGGTCTAAAACAACGACAAACTTTTTGTTAAACCTATGAACTTCACTCAACCTTTTTGGTTGACACTTTAGCATGTTTTGTCTCAGGTGCTGTTTGATTCAAGCTCTTATACTTACTGCTTATGTGATGCTACTTGGACATAGGATCAAGAGATATCACATTTATTACTTCTGCATGTGAACATTTATGATATTGTTATTCCTGTCATTGTAACGATATTTTATTTTCCGATGCGTACTCATTAAAGTTAAATTCATCATTTAGTATTGTTCTCGTTTATTATAATATGTTGGTATGTTTTGATATTAGTGACGTTCCTTCCAGACCCTATTGGGAGGACGTTACAGATTGGTATCAGAGCATAACCAGGCTGTTATAGAGAACCAGGATTGCATTTTTATATGTGCCTTACTTGTTAGCTAGGGAGCCTTAGCAATCTAGGAAACTATAACCTTTCCTGCCTTAGAATTTAAGCACTTAGGATTGCCCCATAATCTTAACGATTATGCTTTAATAAACTTGACTTAAAGATTCTAATCAAAATATCCTTCCTAATGTTAGGATGTCTAATTATCATTAAACGACCAAAATGAATCTTTTCAAGCCAACTGAAAAAGATACTGAAAGGTCTTCCACAGAAAGACCAGTCCAAAGTCCACCTTATGGCTTTGGTGGTCCTCCCTCACCAAATTATAGCTCAAATACTACTCTAAAGTTACATGGGTCTCCTGAATACTATCCAACCCCGAGGAATAAAGACAAGAGGAAATGTTTTGAAGAAACTGGGCCGTCAAAGAAAAGATCCCGATCTCTTTTCTACGATGAAGTTGATGCCAAGTACGAGCTCATGAATCTGCGAAAAACTACCGATGACCTAATTCGCCATATTGCAAGGATCGATTTTCAAATGAAGGAAAAAGACCTAGCGATCAAGAAGCTCATGGAGGAAAATGCTGAACTAAAGAAAGAGATAAAGTTGGTGAAGTATGAAGGTGATAGAAATACCCGATGGGGGAAGCAATCTCTCTCTTGCCTAAGAGAAGATGTTAACCTTAGATTGAAGATGGAGGAAAACCGCGTGAATAATCAACTTTCTATAAGGGGCCACAAGTACCATGTAATCAACAATGAAGTTTCTAACCTTTATGATAATCTCGAGTTCCTGTATGAGAAACAAAAGGAGAGGAACGAGAAATTTGATGAGTTTATGAAGAAGGTGGAGGATGAGAGGAAGAAATATGAAGATTACTTCAATCTTAATATTTCCTAGATTATTTTTCCAATTCCTTGTCTATGTAAAGGCTATGCCTTAAACTATTTCTATTTCCGAATTATGTAATAAAGGCTTATTTAATGCCTCGTTCTAATAATATAAAGTGTTTTATTAATATCATGCGATATCAATACTTTATTTTATTCATACTTGTGATTGCTCAAACTTATAACTTGTTAAACTTATCAAACATATGTTCACTTTTATGTAGTGACATCATGGTTCGTTCAGCTGCACCTACCGTTAACAACGTTGTGTTAACTACTGAACAATTCCAACAGTTACTCGCTGCCGCCCAAGGCAACGCCCAAGCTAATCATGCTAATACTCAACCGAAACCTTGTTCCTACAAGGATTTTTCAAACTGTCATCCTCCTGCATTTAAGGGGACTGAAGAAGCTGTCGAACTAGTCCGTTGGTTCGAGAAGATGGAATCTATTTTTCGTATTTGCAACTGTGGTGATAACGATCGAGTAAAGTATGCCACTAGCTCATTGGGTGGTAATGCTTTAACTTGGTGGACTGCTCATGCCAAGTCCATAGGAATTGATAATGCTAATGCAATTCCATGGGATGAACTCAAAAGCATGATGGTCAATAAATTCTCTCCTCGAAGTCAAGTTCAGAAACTTGAAGCTGAGTTCTGGGAACTCAAGGTTAAGGGTACTGACATTGAGAACTATACCAATCGTTATCTGGAGCTATCTACTCTATGTCCTGAAATGTTTCCTACTGAAGCTAGAAGAATTGAGCGGTATATTGAAGGTCTTCCCGAGGATGTTCAAGGGAATGTTATTGCTGCTGAGAAGGTTACTTTGGATGCTGTGATTCTCATGGCACAAAATCTCATGTTGGCCAAGAGAAGAAGGGCGTCGACCAATAAGCAAGTTGAAACTAAGGGTAATGATGGTAAGAGGAAGTTTGAGCCATCTCAAGGTTCGGCTCAGAATGATAATAAGAAGCCTACGGATGGTTCAAGGTCGAATTATAAGGGTACTTATCCTTTCTGTATTCATTGTGAAAGGCATCACCCGGGGAAGTGTACTGCGGTTTGTGCGTTGTGTAAGAAAGTGGGACACGTTTCTAAGACGTGTAAGACTCCTCCGAAGGATAAGGCTATTGTTCCGGCCAAAGCTCCTCCTACATGCTATACTTGTGGAGAGAAGGGACACATTAGTCCGAATTGTCCTAAGAAGAAAGATAATCCCACTACTGGAGCTAATGCTACTACTGCGAAGGGTCGTGCGTTTGTTATTACTGCTGCTGAAGCCCGAGATGAAGATGAAGTTATCACGGGTACGTATCTTGTCAATAATTTCTATGCAACTATTTTATTCGATACTGGTGCCGACAGAAGTTACGTGTCTAGTGATTTTTGTACCCTATTTGCTGAAAAGCCTCAACCCTTAGAAACTAAAAGATTAGTAGAAGTAGCCAATGGAAAGGTCATGCAAGTCGATAAAGTCTATAAAAACTGCAACCTAATCTTAGCCGATAAAGAATTTAAGATAGACCTTTTGCCGGTCGAGCTCGGAAGTTTTGACGTCGTAGTTAGAATGGACTGGTTACGTCCATTGAGAGCTGCCATCATGTGTTACGATAAAACCATTCATGTTCCATTGGGAAATGGAGAGACTCTTATCATCCAAGGTGAAAAAAGTGGTTCCAATCTCAATATTATCTCCTGTATTAAAACCCGCAAACATCTTATGAAAGGTTATCCAGCTATTCTAGCCCACGTTAAGATGATCGAATCGAAAGTGAAGTGTATTGAAGATGTACCAGTGGTTAAAGACTTTCCCGATGTGTTTCCCGAAGATCTTCCAGGTCTTCCACCTCATCGACAAGTTGAATTTCAAATTGATTTAGCTCCCGGTGCTGCTCCTATTGCTAAAGCACCATACCGCTTAGCACCTTCCGAAATGAAGGAACTTTCCAACCAGCTCCAAGAACTATTGGATAAAGGTTACATTCGTCCAAGCTTGTCCCCATGGGGAGCTCCTATTCTATTTGTTAAAAAGAAGGATGGTACGTTAAGGATGTGCATTGATTACCGCGGACTTAACAAGCTTACTATCAAGAACCGTTATCCGTTGCCACGTATTGATGATCTATTTGACCAACTTCAAGGGTCAATTATTTATTCAAAGATTGATTTGAGGTCCGGATATCACCAACTTAGAGTCAAGGAATCTGATATTCCTAAGACTACTTTTCGCACTCGTTATGGGCACTATGAATTCTGTGTCATGCCTTTTGGTTTGAACAATGCTCCTGCCGTTTTCATGGATCTCATGAACCGTGTCTGCAAACCTTATCTCGATAAATTTGTCATTGTTTTCATTGATGACATTTTGATCTACTCCAAGAGTGAGAAGGAACATGAGCAACATCTGCGCGTGATTCTTGAACTCTTACGAAAGGAACAACTCTACGCTAAGTTTTCTAAGTGCGAGTTTTGGCTCAAAACCATAAAATTCCTCGGACACGTTGTTGATAGTAATGGAATACATGTCGATCCAGCTAAGATTACCGCTATCCAGAACTGGGAGATACCAAAGACTGCGAAGCATATTCGTCAATTTTTGGGACTTGCCGGTTATTATCGGAGATTCATAAAGGATTTTTCCCTTGTTGCCAAACCTCTTACGAAGCTAACTCAAAAAGGGAAGAAGTTTGAGTGGTCCGAAGAACAGGAATCTGCTTTCAAGATTCTGAAAGAGAAGTTAACCACAGCCCCGATTCTATCTTTACCTGAAGGTACTGACGATTTTGTTGTTTACTGCGATGCCTCAAAGCAAGGCTTTGGTTGTGTTTTAATGCAACATGAAAAGGTTATTGCCTACGCATCTAGACAGTTGAAGAAACACGAGGAGAACTATACCACACACGACCTTGAGTTAGGTGCCATGGTATTTGCATTAAAGATATGGAGACATTATCTATATGGTACCCAGTTTACGGTGTACACTGACCATAAAAGTCTTCGACACATCTTTGATCAAAAACAGCTGAATATGAGGCAAAGCCGATGGCTCGAGTTATTGAACGATTATGACTGTAAGATGGAATATCATCCTGGCAAGGCAAACGTAGTTGCTGATGCCCTTAGTCGAAAAGACGATGTTAAACGTGTTCGTGCCTTAAACCTGAAAATCAAATCAAATCAAATCTTATATCACGAATCTGCGAAGCTCAACTGGAAGCTATTAAACCAACACTTATCGAAGGTGAAGGACCTATCGGTTTCGAGAACCAACTCCAAGTGAAAGCTAATGGTACACGGTACTTTGGCAACAGAATTTGGGTTCCTCGCTTCGGTAATCTCTGTGAACTAGTCTTGGATGAAGCGCATAAGACTAGGTATTCTATTCATCCGGGTTTCAGTAAGATGTACCACGATGTGAAGGAATTCTACCGGTGGCCTAATATGAAAGCCGACATTGCTACTTATGTTAGTAAGTGTCTCACTTGTTTGAAAGTCAAGGCTGAACATCAAAAGCCTTCTAGTCTGTTGACACAACCCGATATTCCGCAGTGAAATTCGGAATGTATCGCTATGGACTATATTACTAAATTGCCCAAGACTTCTAGTGGCAATGATACTATATGGGTCATAGTAGACCGTCTTACTAAATCTGCTCATTTCTTACCGATCAAGGAGACCGACAAGATGGAGAGATTGTCACAACTGTATATCAAAGAAATTGTCTCTCGTCATGGTGTTCCTATATCAATAATATCCGATCGCGACAGTAGATTCACTTCCAGATTCTGGAAATCCTTACAATCTGCTCTTGGAACTCAACTCGACATGAGTACTGCTTATCATCCGCAAACCGATGGTCAAAGTGAACGAACCATTCAAACATTGGAAGATATGCTTCGTGCTTGTGTTATCGACTTCGGCAAAGGCTGGGATAGACATTTGCCTTTGGTTGAATTCTCTTACAATAATAGTTACCACTCAAGTATTAAGGCTGCACCTTTTGAGGCCTTATACGGACGAAAATGTAGATCCCCACTGTGCTGGGATGAATTAGAGGACAGACAGTTAACTGGTCCTGAAATCATACACGAGACAACCGAAAAGATAGTTCTGATTAAGAAACGAATAGAAACTGCCCGCAGCCGACATAAGAGCTATGCTAATAAAGGTCGGAAAGATTTGGAATTCCAAGTTGGTGACAAAGTCATGTTAAAAGTATCCCCTTGGAAAGGCGTCATTCGTTTTGGTAAACGAAGCAAACTAAGTCCGCGTTTTGTTAGACCCTTTAAGATTACTGAAAGGATCGGACCCGTGGCTTATCGATTAGAATTACCTGCTGAACTTAGCAGCGTACACAACGTATTTCATGTCTCGAATCTTAAAAAGTGTCTCGCTGATGACACTCTCGTTATTCCTTTGGATGACATTCGCATTGATGATAAAATGCACTTCATAGAGGAACCCGTAGAAGTCATGGACCGATCTGCTAAACGATTAAAACAAAGCACCATACCTATTGTTAAGATCCGTTGGAATTCACGACGTGGCCCCGAGTATACCTGAGAACGTGAAGACCAAATTAAACAGAAATATCCCCATCTCTTCTCAACCGCTGATGCATCCGAGAAGTCTACCTAAAACTTCGGGACGAAGTTTTTATTAACGGGGAGGTACTGTAACAACCCTCACTTTTCGACTTCTAAATTACTGAATTAACCCTAGGGTTATATGTCTGACTCTATGTATTAAGGGTTGTTATATACAATTAAATATTGACCGAATAGTAATTTTTAGTCAACAATGTACGCTTAAATAAATAATATATTATTAATTTATATAATTTGAAATAATTTAACTAAGTATATAAACTTTGTATCACTTTTATTATTTAGTTAATGTATTATATATTTAACTATATAATAAATCCAATTATATATAAATGTACTAATATTTACAAACTTAATAAAGCTATAGTTTAATGATTAAAATCATAACTATTATTAAAAATACAAAAAATAGAATTATTTATTATTTTTATGCAAAATTTGTATTTAATAATTAAATAAAAAAAATAAATAAATAAAATATTATTGACAAATATTCTTGGAAAAACATTAAATAAATTTGTTTATTTACATAAAAAAATCCTTAAAATAAATAAAAAATAAATAAATAAATATATAAATAAATAAATAAATTACTTTTTAATTAAAAATTTTAATGGAAAAACTACTTTTATTATTTTATTTTGTGCATTATCCCATGACCTAACATTTAATACTTTTTAATTTTAAAATCCCATTAAGAATTAAATATTTCTTTTTCTTTTAATTATTTTATTCTTTTTACCTAATTTTTTCAAGTATAAATACCCCTCATTTCACATTCAAACTCACACCAAAATTTCTCTCATTCTCTCTTTGAAGAATTACTACTAGTAAGTATTCTTTTCTTACTTTTTATTTTTTTTTCTTTTTACTTTTTACTTTTTACTTTTTACTTCGGTTATTATTTTTACCGAAATATGTAAATAATGTTATAAATTATATGCAATTAAAAATAAAATAAATAATATGTATACACTATTACTTTTACTAGCACCTATAACCTACTACTTATATTGTAACATAAAAATATTTTGGGATATGTATTAGAGATATATAGATCTTCGAACTTTCTTGACGAATGGTTTCTATGAGATTCTAGGCAGAGGGTTTGGATTTTCAATTTAAAGGGTCCAATGGCTCAAGCCCCTAGATCTAAATTAGCCATTCGAAGGGAAAGGGGTGATTGGAAGCTTATCTAATACGGAAAGTATCCTAAAATGGAAAACACTGATAAAAGTAGAAACTCTCTAGTCATAGGAACTTAGTAAAATAAGAAACTTTCTAAAAATGGAAACTTTATAAAAATAGTAACTTACTAGGAATAGAAACTTAGTAAAACAAACTATACTTAAACACATACTTAAACTTAAACATGGGCAAAACACTTAACTATTCTTAAATGTCAATAGGTTGACTTTCCTGCTCACTCGTTCAACTCTTTATTCCGAGGAATAACTCTCTCTCTACTTACTAAGGTGAATTCATAGCCCCTCTTTAATTGCTAGCAAACTTACTTACTTTTACTTGGGGTGAGACACATGCTGTTTTTACTTTTTACACTTTAGACACAAGTACCAAACTGTTAAACTATGCTATACCCGGCTATGTCTGACTAAGTCCCTACAGTGATATTTTTAATTGCTGCCGCATGCTTAATTATTGGGGGTAGGCCTATCGGGAGTAACGTCCCCGATACATTTGACCAAGTCATTGTATTACTTAATAATGAAATTAAACCGACAAGGACAGACACAACTTGTCATGGGGCAAACTTGAACGTTTAGTCTAAATATCACGCATTGGCATAACTTTTTAATCTTGCGGGAGATCAACTTTACAAACTAAATCTTGTGGTCTAAAACAACGACAAACTTTTTGTTAAACCTATGAACTTCACTCAACCTTTTTGGTTGACAATTTAGCATGTTTTGTCTCAGGTGCTGTTTGATTCAAGCTCTTATACTTACTGCTTATGTGATACTACTTGGACATAGGATCAAGAGATATCGCATTTATTACTTCTGCATGTGAACATTTATGATATTGTTATTCCTGTCATTGTAACGACATTTCATTTTCCGCTGCGTACTCATTAAAGTTAAATTCATCATTTAGTATTGTTCTCGTTTATTATAATATGTTGGTATGTTTTGATATTAGTGACGTTCCTTCCAGACCCTATTGGGAGGACGTTACAAGCATCATTCTTTCCTTCATGATGTAATTGCATTTATCAAATCATATGCACGTTTGACTATAGTTTTCAGGTTTTGAGCTGACATGTTATTTTTTTTTCAACATATTAGGGGTCTACACACTTTTATGAAAGTAGCTTTTACCGAACCATGTGGGTTAATGAACCCTTATTTAATACAAGGGTCATTGATCAAATCAGACAAAAATGATGTAAGAAAGTACTTGAGGTCCGCCTTCTGTGACGACCCGGAAATTTCTGATCAAATTTAAACTTAATCTTTATATAGTTTCGACACGATAAGCAAAGTCTGTTAAACTAAATCTCAAAATTATTGAACTGTTTCAGATATCTATTTGACCTTCGACTATTTTCGACGATTCACGAACCACTATCTGTATATATATATATATATATATATATATATATATATATATATATATATATATACAAATTTGAAATAGAAACTTATATGAGTTAGTTTATTTGTGTAAATAAAATAATACATGACATTACTATAAATCTATCTATATATGAAAAGTACATTGAATATATCTAATTTAGAAATTTGTTTAATAAACGCTCGTAGCACTCGTTTATCATCTTGATGGTTATTAATCAAGTTAAAAATGAACTTATATGATTTTAGAATAAAAGGTGATCCGAAAATGAGTTATATAAGTTATAGGCTTATTAAAAGTATATTTAGGATCTAGTTATTTAATTTTAACACTTTTTATATTTTACCCATAAATGAGAGGGACAGTTGATGTAATTTTTATTTATTAAATTAATGACTGAATTTTATACCATAATGACCAAAATAAATAAATATAGTTAATTAAAAATATGGGATTTTTCTGAACACTTTTATCCGTCACTAATTTCACACGATACACAGTCCGTGGAAACTGTCGGTAGAAAACTCCAAACAACCCGATGCTGAACTATTTGTTACTGTGCGTTCTTTGAATTCAGTTTTATTATTATATTAATATTATTAATTATTATTATTAAATCATTCTCATTACTACATATAGATACATTCTGCAATTCATTAAGTAAGACATAAAAATCACAAATATAAGCTCGTATCCTCTGTTCTTCATCTTTTTAACCATATTTTAATTTCGAATGAATTTTCAAAATGTAATAATACAGTCTTGTTATGAATCGTCTATCTAAACTATCTGTAAGTTTTTAATCCTCAATTCTTTCTATTAATTTCTAATTTGAGAGTCAAAGTTTTGGTTTTCAAAGTAAACTAAGTGTTCTTGAATCAAATTCGAGTTTGTTTTGATGTTTCCAGTTAATTTGATTATCCATAAAGATTATAGGAGTGATTTTCAACACAATTCATGTTGTAATCATAACCTATAACATTCTTCATCTCAAAATCAATTTTTGAGTTCATGAGTTCTTGACAGTGATATACGCTAACTTGAATTCGAAACAAATTTCAAAAACTAAAAATGCAGAGTTGTTATGAATCATTTAGTTAAACTTCCTGTAAAATCTCAAGTTCCAATTCTTAATAATGAAATCGAATTTGCGAGTCAAAGTTTCAAGTCTAAAAAGTCAACTATTGTTCTACAATCAAATTCGAGTTCTAATTGATGTTTCTGTTGAAATTAATGATTCACAAAGTTTTTAGAAATGATTTGAAACATATTTCATGTTGTAAAGATTGTCCAAAACGAACTCAAAATTGAAAACATTAATTTTTTTTTAAAGAGTTACAAGCTTCAGCAGTAGGCCATTTTCAGTTTTTTCTAAATTTTTTTAATTACAAGAACACTTTTATTTTTTTTGTTTCATGTCGTTTACAAGTCATAAATGAAAACCCGAATTCGTTATTTTGTTTTTTGAAGTTCCATGGTTGAATGAATTTAAGGTAGAAAGGTAAGAAGATGATGAACTAGTTGAAACAAGTACTAGATATATATATATATTTGGGTTGTGGTATAATCAGAAAAACAAGAATGGCAGAATGGTTAAGTTTGTTTGCGGGTGAGCAAGCGGTCTCGGGTTCGAACCCTGTTCGGGACATATTTTTTTTTTTAAAAGCTTTGGAAGGTAGATTTCATTACCAAAATTATTATTATTATTATTATTATTAATGTTATTGTTACTAAAATTATAATTTTTATCATTATTATTATTACTAATATATGTATTATTACAATTATTATGATTAAGATTATTATTATTATTATCAAAATAACACAAACTATTATTATTATTATTAATATTAGTATTAGTATCATTAGGTACTTATTAGTATTATTAGAATCATTATTAACATATGTATTATCATTATTATCATTATCATTTTTATTATTAGTATTATCATCATTAATAAAGTTATTATTAGTAGACTATTATTAGTAAAATCATTAATATCAAAACTATCATTTTTAACAAATAGATATTTGGTACATAAAACCTACTTATTATATATACTACAACTATATTAATAATCTATATAACTATACAGAAGACATATTAACATTTCTTATATAAATACCGACATACAACAAATTCGATATTTTTAATATAATACTAAATATATACATGGATATATTAATATAACTAAATGTATAGATTCTAATCATTTTAAATATATATAAAATAAATATATATAACATATACTTTAAGATATAATATAAGTATATATTTTTAAATGGAATTTAATATAAATTATATAAAGTACAAACACATAAATAATATATAAATAATAAAGGAAATTATGTGATTTCCATTATATGTTTTAATAGAAATGAAATTAATATAGTTTCTTCAATCTGAGGCCAACCCACACTTGTTCAATATCGTCATATGTATTTTTGCTACAAAATACAGTACCGTGAGTTCATTTGATTCCCTTTTACTCTTTACATTTTTGGGACTGAGAATACATGCGCTGTTTTTACAACTGCTTTATTAAATGCTTTTGAAATATATTTTGAACTGGTAATACATGCAATGCTTTTATAAATGTTTGACGAGATAGACACAAGCAAAACATTCCTCGAATGAATTATTATGCAGACAGAAGTTCTGTAGATTATTATTGAATTATGTGGACATGATAATTGCCACCATTGAATTATGTGGACATGATAATTGTCACTATTAAATTATGTGGACATGATAATTGTCACCATTGAATTATGTGGACATGATAATTTCCACCATTAAATTATGTGGACATGATAATTGCCACCATTGAATTATGTGGACATGATAATTGCCTCCAATTGATGTGAATGTTATGTATCGAGAGAATGATTTTCATACACAGGTTATGTGTATTATATTTTGTACACGAGATATGTGTACGATTACTAAGATTTATGAAAAAGGATTTCCTACACGAGAAAGGTGTACTATATTTAAAAGATATCGCATGTACATTACAGGTGGGTATAGGATTCGGGCCCATTTGTACCATGCAGCATTTAAATCTTGTGGTCTATCAAAATGATGAATTTTATTGTTTACGATAAACTTATGAACTCATCAACCTTTTGGTTGACACTTTAAAGCATGTTTATTCTCAGGTATGAAAGAAATCTTCCGCTGTGCATTTGTTCATTTTAGAGATATTACTTGGAGTCATTCATGACATATTTCAGAAGACGTTGTATTCGAGTCATTGAGTTTATCAAGATTATTATTAAGTCAATTATAGATTAGATATATTCTGAAATGGTATGCATGCCTGTCAACTTTCGATGAGATGAAAGTTTGTCTTTTAAAAACGAATGCAATGTTTGTAAAATGTATCATATAGAGGTCAGAACCTCGCGATGTAATCAACTATTGTGAATCATTTATAATCGATATGAACGGGTCCTTTCAGTTGGTATCTTAGCGGTGGTCTTAGCCAACCAGGTCTTGCATTAGTGTGTCTAACTGATAGTTGTTTAGATGCATTAGTGAGTCTGGACTTCGACCGTGTCTGCATGTCAAAAGTTTTGCTTACCATTTCGTGTCAAATATTACCTGCTTATCATTCTTAGGGAATCACTTGCTTATCATTCTTAATCTAGACATATCTTTCTGCCTGGATTGAATGAATAGTGTACTGACAAAAATTCATATCTTAGCGTATCTGTTTCTATAAACTTTTCCTGATATATTCCGTAAATTCCTCCGTAATCTAAGAAATCTTTTGTTCTATATATATATATATATATATATATATATATATATATATATATATATATATATATATATATATATATATATATATATTCTATGTAATTAGAATACCATTCGATAGTCGGAAATCATTTCATATCGAAAAAAATCCTTTATTCAATCGTACGAAATGGAACTCGCCACTAGTTCAAGTCCCTCGGATTCCGATATGGAGTTTCACTCGAGCTCCGAAATCAGTGTGACCAGAATGGATTAACCAATTAGCCATCACCTATTCTGGATGAATTGAGATGAGTTCGTAGTCGACTTAATCAATGGAGACACGAAGAAGGCGATCCCTTCCACCAACCGAATTCACCTCTTAGCGAAAAACCTGAAGCACTTACCGGCGAACCTGTTCGAAACACCATTTTCTCTCTCATTTCCAGAGTATCTCGCCACGACTATATCACAACTAAGATTCTAAACCTTATTCATTTGCTCGTTCCTACCGACAATCATCCCGGAGTAATAAGTTAACGAGCTTCGCACCCGAGTTTTAGCCTTGGAAAATATGGTACAAAACGTACCAGATTTAGCAACATCACCGGCACCAACAGTACCACCAACATCAATACCAGTACCACCAACAACAACATCCGCATCACATGCCTCAACATCTCATTCTGTACCTCGAGTATAATCATCGTTCTACATGACGTTCTACATCATTTATCTTCGTTCGACATGATGGTTATGTAACCTCTAATGTTTTAGAGATTATGTACTCTAGTTTTAACCGTAAACCAAATGAGTTTAATATCATATTAACTCATTAAATCCATGAATACATCTGAAGAAAATATATATGTATATATGTTTTCATAAAGATTGTAATTAAAAATTCTTTTGTACAAACTATTAATGTTAAAAATATTTTAACGGGTAGGTAATACCCGAGAAATATTTAGATTTCACATTAATAAGTTACACTGTACATTCTTCCAATCTGATTCAACAGTCATTTACTATCCTACTTACATCCACCAACATACGTATCCGTTCACCGCAGAATAACCATTTTTATTCAATTTCATATTTGAATTTTAACCTATCAGAATCCAACAAGTGGCATAATGAAGAAAACAATTGACAAAAATAAAATTTGTTAGAAACAAACAAATTAACTATGATAGATCTTGTTAAGAATCCACGCTAACAAAATCCTAGCTAACTGTTCCTAACTAACTGTTAATCCTTTATTACATTTATTTATCGCAATTTATTTATCGCAATTTAATTATCGCAATTTTAATTCTCGCAATTTTATTTATCGTCATTTAATTGCTGTTATTTATTTTACGCACTTTAAATATCAGGACACGTATAAAAGGTTTTGACATATCATATCGACGCATCTATATATATTATTTGGAATAACCATAGACACTCTATATGCAGTAATGTTCGAGTTAGCTATACAGGGTTGAGGTTGATTCTACAATAATATATATACTTAGAGTTGTGATCTAGTCTGAGACATGTATATAACGGGTCACGACATGTATTAATTAATTCGAATATTATATATTAAACTATATATGAATTATTGAACTACTAATTGTGGACTCCTAACTATGGACTAATGATATGGGACAATTAAAATGAATTAAAATATTGATTATAACATATGAAACTAAACCTTTCTTCAAGTTTGCCACTTAATTTCATCTTAAACCTCATTTGTATCTTGACGATTATAATCTGCGTTCAAACCTTTCATGAATCTTGAAAACACCTCAATCGAGAGGATGAACCAACCGCACTTCATCTACGGGAGAAAAGATTGATGCATATAGTCATGCACATGAAAACACTCGGAACCTGAGTAAACGTTTAACACTTATCTGTGCTAGCTCCTTTGGCGTTGTTATTACCGAAAATAACTTTGCAATTCCTTTCCAAAGTAGTCAAATTTGTCACAACTTCAGCAAATAAATTTCAACTTTTCATTCGAATAAAATCTATTATAACCTTGATATATAAGTTACCTTTCGTCATCGTTACCGGGGAACCGTTTATATTCCACCACATTAGCAGTAAACTTACCAGCAAATTCATTACTCATTGGCTTAAATCTCTTCGAAGAACCATTATATTGGTTCGTTAAAATCTATTCATATACTCATCCACATCTTATAACGAGAATTACCACATCAATTACCGGGAATTAGCAATCAATATTTTGAAATCTCGCAGCATGTCTACATCAACAGTTATATGTATACATATAACTTTTATCTCTTAGAATTATGATCTTCCATTCTGAAAATCTGAAAAGCACCCAGTCTGCGAATCAATACTCCAAATTTAGAAATTGCCGATGAAGCAGCAAAAACTGTAAACGACCTTAACCCTCAGAAGTTTGATGATAAAGAATAGTATGTTGAAAAAACTCAGAAAAGTTGGAACTGGAAAACGAATTGAGCAAACCATGATGGAGACCATGGACAAAACACAAAGGCTAAATCTGCCTTCAAATAATCCAAATGATTCAATGCCTACTGAAGTCTTTAGTGAATATCTTGCTCCTTACTCTAAACCCTTACGGACAATATTCTTCATCATCCTCTGATCTTAGATATTCTAGGATATTATCATATCTTTCATTATAAATATCCTCGATATTTCTGAAGATATTTTCATAACTAATCTTATCTGAAATCATTTATCTCTTCGCGCTATCAGTATTACATCATATAAGAAACTGCTAGTTTCTATATTCTGTAAACTTTCGAGTTTAAACTATGAATGTTTTTGAAGTAGTGTTGGAAATTGATGCATGAGTTAGTATAATATAATGACACTTGATCAACGTGATTATATTACAGTAAGTCATGCTGAGTTTCTAATAAAACATGATGATTCACAGATTATAACGTCATCATGTGCCATATTACACGACCCTTACATTCTACCTAATCTCTAAACAAATAAAAAACATATTGTTATTAATAGTTCTATATTTTCCAGTGACTTTCGATAATTTGACAAATGTTTTGGAAATATGAATTGAAGTATGAAAGATGAGAGGTGTGGAAATAAGGAAATGAAGAGAATGGATTTATAGTGAAATATCCGACAGAGCAATCAAAACAGATCATCGCATTTAACCAAGGAGGATTCTAATTTCCTTAAGAATCAAATCTTATTACGAAGATTTTCTCTAAATCCCTTGAATTCTGGAAATCCACAGTGATTACGTCAAAAGTTAAATCTCTATCTCAATCTTTTCTGATAGCTTCACTCGTACGCTTCACATAATTGAATCGTTTTATCTATATTACTCAATGATGATAAAACCCTATTTATCAACTCATATTCGTCATGAAAATATTCTTATTGTTAACCATGACCATCCCAATCAAATTTTGGGACAAAATTTCTTTAACGGGTAGGTACTGTGACGACTCGAAAATTTTCGATCAAATTTAAACTTAATCTTTATATGGTTTCGACACGATAAGCAAAGTCTGTTAAACTAAATCTCAAAAATTTTGAACTGTTTCAGATAACTATTTGACCTTCGACTATTTCCGACGATTCACGAACCACTATCTGTAAATAAATAAATAAATAAATAAATAAATATATATATATATATATATATATATATATATATATATATATATATATATATATATATATATATATATATATATATATATATATATATATATATATTTGACCTTTGACTATTTCCGATGATTCACGAACCACTATCTGTAAATAAATATATATATATATATATATATATATATATATATATATATATATATATATATGTATATATATATATATGTATATATATATATATATTAATTCGAAATAGAAACATATATGAGTTAGTTTATTTGTGTAAATAAAATAATACATGACATTACTATAAATCTATCTATATATGAAAAGTACATTGAATATATGTAATTTAGAAATTTATTTAATAAACACTCGTAGCACTCGTTTATCATCTTGATGGTTATTAATCAAGTTAAAAATGAACTTATATGATTTTAGAATAAAAGATGATCCGAAAATGAGTTATATGAGTTATAGGCTTATTAAAAGTATATTTAGGATCTAGTTATTTAATTTTAACACTTTTTATATTTTACCCATAAATGAGAGGGACAGTTGATGTAATTTTTATTTATTAAATTAATGACTGAATTTTATACCATAATGACCAAAATAAATAAATATAGTTAATTTAAAAATATGGGATTTTTCTGAACACTTTTATCCGACACTAATTTCGCACTATACACAGTCCGTGGAAACTGTCGGTAGAAAACTCCAAACAACCCGATGCTGAACTATTTGTTACTGTGCATTCTTTGAATTCAGTTTTATTATTATAATAATATTATTAATTATTATTATTAAATCATTCTTATTACTACATATAGATACATTCTGCAATTCATTAAGTAAGACATAAAAATCACAAATATAAGCTCGTATCCTCTGTTCTTCATCTTTTTAACCATATTTTGATTTCGAATGAATTTTCAAAATGTAATAATATAGTCTTGTTATGAATCGTCTATCTAAACTATCTGTAAGTTTTCAATCCTCAATTCTTTCTATTAATTTCTAATTTGAGAGTCAAAGTTTTGGTTTTCAAAGTAAACTAAGTGTTCTTGAATCAAATTCGAGTTTGTTTTGATGTTTCTAGTTAATTTGATGATCCATAAAGATTATAGGAATGATTTTCAATACAATTCATGTTGTAATCATAACCTATAACATTCTTAATCTCAAAATCAATTTTTGAGTTCATGAGTTCTTGACAGTGATATACACTAACTTGAATTCGAAACAAATTTCAAAAACTAAAAATTCAGAGTTATTAGGAATCATTTACTTAAACTTCCTGTAAAATCTCAAGTTCCAATTCTTAATAACGAATTCGAATTTGCGAGTCAAAGTTTCAATTTTAAAAAGTCAACTATTGTTCTACAATCAAATTCGAGTTCTAATTGATGTTTCTATTGAAATTAATGATTCACAAAGTTTTTAAGAATGATTTGAAACATATTTCATGTTGTAAAGAGTTACCAGCTTCAGCAGTAGGCTGTTTTCAGTTTTTTCTCAATTTTTTAATTACAAGAACACTTTTATTTTTTTGTTTCATGTTGTTTACAAATCATAAATGAAAACCCGAATTCGTTATTTTGATTTTTGAAGTTCCATGGTTGAATGAATTTAAGGTAGAAGGGTAAGAAGATGATGAACTAGTTGAAACAAGTACTATATATATATATATATATATATATATATATATATATATATATATATATATATATATATATATATATATATATATATATTTGGGTTGTAGTATAATCAGAAAAACAAGAATGGCATAATGATTAAGTGTGTTTGCGGGTGAGCGAGAGGTCTCGGGTTCCAACCCTGTTCGGGACATTTTATTTTTGAAAAGCTTTGGAAGGTAGATTTCATTGCCAAAATTATTATTATTATTATTAATGTTATTGTTATTAAAATTATAATTTTTATCATTATTATTATTACTTATATATGTATTATTACTATTACTATTATTATGATTAAGATTATTATTATTATTAAAATAAAACAAACTATTATTATTATTATTATTATTAATATTAGTATTAGTATCATTAGGTACTTATTAGTATTATTAGAATCATTATTAACATATGTATTATCATTATCATTTTTATTATTAGTATTATCATTATTAATAAGGTTATTATTAGTAGACTATTATTAGTAAAATCATTAATATCAAAACTATCATTTTTAACAAATAGATATTTGGTACATAAAACCTACTTATTATATATACTAAAACTATATTAATAATCTATATAACTATACACAAGACATATTAACATTTCTTATATAAATACCGACATACAACAAATTCGATATTTTTAATATAATACTAAATATATACATGGATATATTAATATAACTAAATGTATAGATTCTAATCATTTTAAATATATATAAAATAAATATATATAACATATACTTTAAGATATAATATAAGTATATATTTTTAAATGGAATTTAATATAAATTATATAAATTACAAACACATAAATAATATATAATTAATAAAGAAAATTATGTGATTTCCATTATATGTTTTAATAGAAATGCAATTAATATAGGTTCGTGAATCCGAGGCCAACCCACACTTGTTCAATATCGTCATATGTATTTTTGCTACAAAATACAGTACCATGAGTTCATTTGATTCCCTTTTACTCTTTACATTTTTGAGACTTAGAATACATGCGCTGTTTTTACAACTGCTTTATTAAATGCTTTTGAAATATATTTTGAACTGCTAATACATGCAATGCTTTTATAAATGTTTGACGAGATAGACACAAGCAAAACATTCCTCGAATGAATTATTATGCAGACAGAAGTTTTGTAGATTATTATTGAATTACGTGGACATGATAATTGCCACCATTGAATTATGTGGAAATGATAATTGCCACTATTAAATTATGTGGACATGATAATTTCCACCATTGAATTATGTGGACATGATAATTACCATCATTGAATTATGTGGACATGATAATTGCCACCAATTGATGCGAATGTTATGTATCGAGAGAATGATTTTTATACACAGGTTATGTGTATTATATTTTGTACACGAGATATGTGTACGATTACTAAGATTTATGAAAAAGGATTTTGTACAAGAGAAAGTTGTACTATATTTAAAAGATATCGCATCTACATTACAGGTGGGTATAGGATTCGGGCCCATTTGTACCATGCAGCATTTAAATCTTGTGGTCTATCAAAATGATGAATTTTATTTTTTACGATAAACTTATGAACTCACCAACCTTTTGGTTGACACTTTAAAGCATGTTTATTCTCAGGTATGAAAGAAATCTTCCGCTGTGCATTTGTTCATTTTAGAGATATTACTTGGAGTCATTCATAAAATATTTCAAAAGATGTTACATTCGAGTCGGTGAGTTCATCAAGATTATTATTAAGTCAATTATAGATTGGATATATTCTGAAATGGTATGCATGCCTGTCAACTTTCGATGAGATAAAAGTTTGTCTTTTAAAAACGAATGCAATGTTTGTAAAATGTATCATATAGAGGTCAGAACCTCACAATGTAATCAACTACTGTGAATCATTTATAATCGATATGAACGGGTCCTTTCACCTTCAACTCTACTCAACAGTCTTTCTTCACACCATATAATCAGAAGTATGTAATCATTCCTTATATATTATTGCTTATAAAAATGTTATCGTCTAACGACTGTATTTTAATTTGACAGTGGCCATTGGGTGTTGGTTTTTGTATCTCACACTGAGTACAAAGGAATTATACTTGATTCAGTAAATAGGAATCAAAAGAAGACGAAAGATGATTATCTGATCACACACTGTATAACAAAGTAAGAATTATTTCAAAATTAATAATAGTTGTTAATTTAAATCTTGATTACATTTACATTATGTCACATTAAACAATATCATTTGTTCTTTTATTTTTCTAATTTTGAATAGGGCTTGGGGTCCTTTGCAATGGAATGTAGTTAAGGTTAGTCATCTTAGCTGTCTACAAACAGTCCTCCAAGTTGTTCATCCATGTTTTCATATTCATGTTAATGTTACGTGTTACATGTTAAATTAATACATGTGTATAAACTTGTGGTTATAATGCAGTGCAATCAACAACTCGACAGTTAGGAGTGCGGATATTATGTGCTCACTCGGATGCATTCGACCGTAAGTAGTCGTATGAAAAAGGAAGTTATTAATATTGACGAAGTAAGTATTTTAAGTTATGAATTATTAAATTTTATCTTTAGGTATATGTTACAAAAAGCTTATATTTTATATTTATATGTATATATGTATATATGTATATTTATATACATATTTAAAATTTATAGCTTTCATGGGATGAACGTTGTTTATCTACAATTGATCTCGACAATATTATGGAAAAATGGCATTTGTGGTCCTTTTTGATGTCTGGTATGTGTAAACTTTGTGTGATATGATATTGCGTGTCAACGGTCTTGGAGATTTGGTATTATTGTTAAAGTCCATTTATTCATGCATGTTTAAATTACTTTTCTTTCAAAACAGGTAAACCAAATCAAGGGATTTTTTGAAGAGCATGTGGATTTCTTGAGCTGCATGATGCTTTTCTTTGAAAATGAAGTATATAAAAATAAACTGTAGGCAGCTTGGATTTGCTTTGAAAGGAAAATAAACTGCAGGCTGCTTTGCTTTAGAGCAGATGGATTTTTTAGTATATTCTAGTATAGGGTAGTATATTGTAGTATAGGGTGGTGATCTATTTGTTTTTTGTTACAGGTTTGAAAGTTTAATAACTAGATGATTTAAATTTATGACTTTTTTCATTTGTAAATGCTATGAAGATAATTTATATGTATATTTGGATTTTCTTTATTAATAAAATTAATTAATGTTTTATCTTGTTGATCTATTACATTTACCAATATTTACCAGTTATGCAATTCAACACGTCTACTAGCACAACCAATTTAACACGTCTAATTGCTTTTTAAATTTCTGTTATAATACAACACGTCTACTTGCAGAAGTCTGTTATATTTGGTGGCAATTTGAAATATTTAATTTTTAAATTTTTAAATATTTAAAATTTTAAATATAGTAAAAATTTTGGCGGGTTTATAAAAATATCCCGGAACACGTCTAATTGTAAATAGATGAACACGTCTAATTGCAACTACAGGAACACGTCTAATTGCAACTATATGAAAACGTCTAATTGCATCTAGATGAACACGTGTAATAGTGACTAACAGAATATATAAGAACACGTCTAATAGTAACTAACGGAACACCTTTAATTGCAACTAACGGAACACGTCTAATTGTAGATAATGGAACACGTCTAAAAGACATAAACGGAAACAGCCTAATCTAACGATTTGACAACACGCCTAATTATTAGTTTTTAGAGCGGTTCCTTGAACCGCACTATATGAGTACACTCAATTGGAGCTATCACATGTAGACGTGTTGTTCAACACGTCTAAAATGCTTTTTCCACACATCTAAAAGAGCCGGAATGTAGTAGTTCTTAAACAGAAGGTTATAAGCCGCCAAATGGTACTCCATCTGGCGGCGCATACTAATGATTTAAAAAAATGTGTTTAATAAAGTGACATTAGATTCAAATTTATACCCGTTATAGATAATTACACTGCGAGAGAAATAATAGGCCTTAAAACGATAAATATACCATGCTAAGTCATGCATACAAAAAACTAATAATAAGATATAAATTGAATACGTTCAAAGAGAACATTAAAAATTAGTAAAATGTCTTTTTTCGGAGTCCAAAAGACCTCGAATGTCAAGACACTATTCAGGAGTCTTTATGTTAGGGTCGTTTTAGGGTGAGATTGAGAATTTAAGCACAATCTGAAACCGAAGGTAATGCGCCGCCAAATGGTACTCCATCTGGCGACGCATATTAATGATTTAAGAAAGCGTGTTTAATGAAGTGACGTTCGATTCAAATCTATATGCATTATACATAATTACATTGCAAGTGAAATAATAGGCCTTAAAACAATATGTGCCATGTTAAGTCATGCATACACAAAAGGAATAATATGAATGAAATTCAAAACGGTTATAATCAAAAAAAGGGAAAAATGGAAGGCTTTCTAGGTCTCGTTTCGAAAATTATTTGGGACAAACCGCCTACGGAAGTTTGCCAACGGATAGATCCCGAAAAAATACACGATTTGATAAAAAACGGTGACTAAATTGTAGCTACGAGTCAAAAGATACGATACATCGAACATTTTGGCCAAAGACACAAAATACCAAGCACCACGAACCGTCGGTGGTGTTTCGTGCGTGGTGCGTTTTTGCGAGGAAAGATGTCTTTTTCTGAATCTAGACGACCTCGAATGGCAATCACGTTAAGAGAGTCTTGCTCATTTGGCCGTTTTAGGGTGATCTTGAGAATTTCACCACAATCTTAAACCGAAGGTTATGCACCGCCAAATGGTATTCCATCTGGCGGCGCATACTAATGATTAAAAAAACGTGTTTAATGAAGTCACATTAGATTCAAATTTATACCCGTTATACATAATTACATTGCGATTGAAATAATAGGCCTTAAAACGATAAATATACCAAGCTAAGTCATGCATATAAAAAATAATAAAAAGATATAAATTGAAAACGTTCAAAGAGAAATTAAAAATTAGTAAAATGTCTTTTTTCGGCATCCTAACGACCTCGAATGTCAAGAAACTATCCAGGAGTCTTTATTTTAGGGTCGTTTTAGGGTGATCTTGAGAATTTCAGCAAAATCTGAAACCAGAGGTTATGCGCCGCCAAATGGTACTCCATCTGGCGGCGCATATTAATGATTTAAAAAATCGTGTTTAATGAAGTGACTTTAGATTCAAATCTATATGCGTTATACATAATTACATTGTGAGTGAAATAATAGGACTTAAAACAATATGTGTCATACTAAGACATGCATACACAAAAGGAATAATATGAATGAAATTCAAATCGGTCAAAATCGAAAAAATGCAAAATTTAAGGCTTTTGAGGTCTTGTTTCGAAAAATATTTGGGACAAACCGCCTACAGCAGTTTGCCAACGGATAGATCCTGAAAAAAACACGATTTGAAAAAAAAACGGTGGCTAAATCGGAGCTACGAGTCAAATGATACGATAGATCGAACATTTTGGCCAAAGACACAAAACACCAAGCACCACGAACCGTCGGTGCTGTTTGGTGTGTGGTGCGATTTTGCGAGGAAATATGTCTTTTTCAGAATCTAGACAACCTAGAATGGCAAGAAACGTTAAGAGAGTCTTGATCGTTCGGTCGTTTTAGGGTGATCTTGGGAATTTTAGCACAATCTTAAACCGAAAGTTATGCGCCGCCAAATGGTACTCCATCTGGCGGCGCATACTAATGATTTAAAAAAAACCTGTTTAATGAAGTGACATTAGATTTAAATTTATACCCGTTATACATAATTAAATTGCGAGTGAAATAATAGGCCTTAAAATGATAAATATACCATGCTAAGTCTTGAATACAAAAAACTAATAAAAAGATATAAATTGAATACGTTCAAATAGAACATTAAAAATTAGTAAAATGTCTTTTTTGGCCTCCTAACGACCTCAAATGTCAAGACACTATCCAGGAGTCTTTATGTTAGGGTCGTTTTAGGGTGATATCGAGAATTTCAGCACAATATGAAATCGAAGGTTATGCGCCGCCAAATGGTACTCCATCTGGCGGCGCATATTGATGATTTAAAAAATCGTGTTTAATGAAGTGATGTTAGATTCAAATCTATATGTGATGTCGTAGCGTGGGGGTACGAAATAGTTTATATTTTTACTAGGAAATACTATTAAATATGCTACAATTTTACACATGTTTTAATTATTTACTTACAAATGGGATATACCTAAACCTTGCTACAACACTATAGGCAGTGTACCTAATCGTAGAGTAGTATAGTTTTTAGGAAGTCCGGTTCGTTCCACAGGGAGCGGGCTTATTGCACACTATATTTTTAAACAACTATATTTGTACAAAATATATATAATTATATATAATAATATATAAAAGGGGGTTTACCGTTTAATGAACGGTTTGTCGATTTATATTTTAAGCGAAGCGTATAGTAAATGACGATATTTAAATAACAATATAAAATAAATAACAATAATTAAAATGACAATAAATAAAAGTACGAGGAAATATGAAATAAAATATATTATGCTTATTTAAGCTTCCGTAACCATGATGTTTGACGTTTTGATTATTTATTACCCTGGGTTAATTGTCCTTTGTCCTGGATTATTTGATAAGTCCATCTGGTTTTTGTCCATAACGGTCCATCAGTCATAAATATAAAGTGCGAGTGTCCTCGTCAAATTATCCTTATATCCGAAGTCAAATATTCCAACTAATTGGGGACTTAAACTGTAACAAGATTTTAATACTTTGTTTAATAATTACACCAGGTTATCGACTGCGTGTAACCCAAGGTTTTAATACTTTGTTATCAATTATGCCAAGTGTCCTTGTACATAATTTCACCCCTGTTTTAATAATTCGAGTGACTATTAATCCATTTCCGTGTTCGGTTAAATGAACTATTATTCGTACATATAAATACCCCGCCCATCGTGTCCGATCGAGTGTATATGGTTATTTATAGGGACGTCCAATTGTAAATCTTTATATTAAAATTAACAAACTATCATTTAGTTAAACAAATATATAGCCCATTAATAGCCCATAGTCTAATTTCCACAAGTGTCGTTCTTTTGTCCAAACCCCAATTATGGTACAAAGCCCAATTACCCCGTCTTTAATATTTAGTCCAACATCCTGATTACTTTGGCTCTAATAAGCATAATAATAACTTAAGTACAAGACATTAATTTAAAAAGGAGAACATAACTTACATTGAGTATTTATCGCGTAGTGTTACATGGACAGAATTTCGACTTCAAAAACCCGCAAATTAACCTTTACATAACCCGAACTAATCTAATATAAAACTACCCTATAATATATATATATATATATATATATATATATATATATATATATATATATATATATATATATTTATTTATTTATTATTTATTACAGAGTATTCTTATTATTATTTATATTATTAAACTCGGTAGAATGCATGGCCTTTTATAGGGATTTCTGATTTTTCACTCTGCGAGTCGTGGAGTTTTTGGCCTTCAAACTCCGCGAGTCGTGGAGTTTGATTTTCCAGCTCACATCAATTTGGATCTTAGCTTTGCCGACATAATATATAAATAAATATAATATATAAATAATTTTAAGAATTATTTAAATATTATATTATATTTATGTGCATAGTTGACTAGTAATTTTTAGTCCGTTGCGTCGAGCGTTGAGAGTTGACTCATGTCCCGGTTCCAGATTTTCGAACGTCCTTGCGTATTATTTTATATCGTGTGCTTTGCGTTCCGCAACTTGTACTCTTGTCATTTTTAGACGTTTCTCATCAGTAAATTGAACCACTTGGATTGTATCTTGTACATTTGAGCTTTTTTAGTCATTTGCGTCTTTAAATCGTCGTTTTCGCCTTTTGTCTTCGCACTTATTTAATATAAACGATTACAACTTAAAATAGGACAATTACAACTAAATAATTTACATATTGGGAGGATATTGCTACTAAATATATGTTCATTTGGAGCACTATCAAATATCCCAACACTTGAACGTTGTTTGTCCTCAAGCAATACATAACTTGAAATAATATAATACATCACACGAATCACTTCTTTATTCTTCACACTTTATACATCAGTGATTTTGAGATGGCGGTATAAACAATGATAGTAACGATAGAACCATGGTTAAAGGTGGGTGTGTCATCCACAGTTGCCTCGGGTTTAGGTCAACGACACTTGCAATCAAATAGCCGATTTACTTTCGGTTTCCAAAGCAAAGTGCACATTTGAAAGGCGGTTTACAGTCCCACATGACTATGAAAATTTAGATCCGTTAGGAAATTGGATCTTTATGAAAAAATTTGATCTTTTGAAAATTCAATCTAGCTTTTACCCTAGACAATTTTTCCGGAATAACCCCCCACCGGTGTTTGCAAAATATTTTTGTGGGTTGTGTGGGTTTCAGATTTGAAAATTTTAGCTCAACACTTGTGGTTTTGTGTTACCCACTTGCTAACCTTGTATTAGGAAAGCAACACGTCCAGTTCACTTGTCCCGTATATTACCTTTCGATAAACTACCGTCCGGTTGTAAAGGAAAACGATGAACAAGCAACTGTTAAGGCAATGTCCCGTGACTTGCTTTTAATTATGGTCTATAAACGTGTCGGATGCTAGTACTATCCTTTGTAGGAGTAATAGTAAAGATCATCCTATGATTTTTCGGTCTGGCACAAGGTCCTGTCTTCGACCATGCTATGCAACCACCGTTCTTACGGTTGACACCCGATTTGGTTCAGGTGACCTAATGAATTCCAGGTGAATTCCTAGGATTTTACGTTTAATGGTAATGAACGCATTGAAAATGGGTTTTCAGAAAACAAATCGGTTTATAATTTTGATCAAAATATTTTCTCGTTAAAGCTCGAGTTTAGATATCATTGAATTCCATGAGTTTGAATTCTCAATCTTTAAGGTCAATCTCAAGGATTGAGTAATATCAGTCTTAAAAGCTGATTTTTAATCTTTAAGGAGATTATCCTTTCTGGGGATCTGATTCATTAGTCTTATCAAGCTAATTTGCACGGTGTCCCCCCCATTGTACGAGATAAATCCTTCTCATGGTTAGGATAAACCTGACCACTTGGCGACCCTGTTTGATGCTGAGGTCCGTGGATTTCCTGCTGATTTTAGTGATGACTTTTCTAGATTTTTCGTCAACCTACAGCTGGTCTGGACGACAACTTCTTGACCTAAATCAAGAAGCACGTGTCTTTTTCGGAAGACTTTACTTCCTTTTAATGATGGAATTGATTCATCATGTAGATCTATCTTTTCTTTTCTTTCATAGGGTAAAATAGTTAATTTAGTCCAAAACAAAAGCACCTGCAATAAACTTTACAGAAACATGTGCTAGATAGTTTTTAATTGAATAACTAGGTACATTCTCTCCACACTTAGTTTCTTTCTTTGCCTTTTTATTCTCCTTTATTCCATTTTAAATGAATTCAAGCGTTTTAGGGTGTTTCTCAATTTATGTCCTTTCCGAGGTAACGATAATTTCGGTATTAACACCTAGTTTTCACCGTTCATAAATATATATAAATATGATTTTAAATTCATTTAGTTGAAAATTTTTCAAATTTTCATAAAATTTGGCAAATAAACCAAGTATAAACCCGAGAGAATTTATAACCCTTCCCCACACTTGAGATCATGCAATGCCCTCATTTGCATGAAATCAGACTCTAATTATAAATTCGTGAGGGTGATTAGTGTAGAAAACTGATTGAAAATACCCAGTTTGTAATTACAAAGCTCGTCGAATGATAGATGGCGCGCCTCATCGTTCATTCCTTCTTGTTTTATCACAAATGCTTTTTTTTCTTTCAAAAACGGCTGCTTTTCTAAACTGTTTACTAATATTTGAAAAAGTGTCTTTTACACTAATCATGCATTTTTATTAACGAGTTATGCACTAACCCGAACCCCTAATTTAACGTTAAGTGGGGTTAAACTTCCCCACACTTAGCTGATGACATGTGAAGTCGGTAGAATAAGTTCCAAGAATTAAAATAGTGAGCCAGTTATTTACATCTCGGGTGGTATATATTATATCAATGGGTTTAAAGTTTAGACCCACCCGTTTGTCACTACTTAATTCTTTTTTAAGTGTAGCTTTTAGTAAATGGATATGTCTCTTTTCTGGTTCTTGGTCAAATGGATCGATATACACCGACATACATATTTCTATAGGGTGGACAATTCCTAACATTTCCTTCCGTTTATTCTCGGGATCAAAGTTTTCACCTCTATTACCCAATTGGGTGAAATCCGAGGTGTCATTATCTATTACAGCTCGTAGTTCATTTTCGGTAGATGACTCGTCTATTGAGAATATTGGGTTGGAAGGTTGTGTAATGGTGAAGTTCAGTTTGGCCTCGGGGGTAAAATTTTCAACGTTATCGTTTTCCCAAGAGTACCAATTTGTCACCCTTACTTCTTCTTCATCATCCATTGATAGATTGATAATTTCGTCGGTAGAGGCTAATGTGTCATTATGTTGTGAAATTGGTAAGACTGAATAAAAAGTATCATCGGGATAGTTGGTGATTTCGGAGCTCTCGAATTCATCAAAATTCGATGATATGAGATTTTCTTGCACACGACTCCTCAGATCAACAGGTGTGTAATCTGATAGAGTTTCAGCTTGCCGATTTACAAACTCTCTCATTTGTTCATTTTGAGCATCAAGTTCTTCGAGTTTGATTTTCATATAATCTAAAGAATTTTCAGGCACATAATTTTCCTCGTCTTCTGGTTGTTGAGTTTGGATATATTCTTGTGAATAATCCCAATTAAAATTGTATTACTCGTAATCATTCCATTTAGGTTCCATGGGTGCATAATTTTCCATAGGAACGTAATAATAACATTCCCATGTTGAGTGATAATCTCCACATATTTCACAACCAGTTATTGTTTCGTCATTCGTGATCCAAGATTGACCGAATGAATTGTCATTAACACCTGTTTGAGAGTATTGATGAAATTGATTTCGGATGTCATAAAGAGTTTCTAAGATATTTTCGAGATTTTCCATAATGCGTTTATTACCAAATTTTAGCTACAATGTGGTGCATTTACTAATTATCCTATTAGTTATAAAAAAATAAAAAAATATATATAAGTTATCAAATTAATAGACTTTTCAACTTTTGCCCACGTTTCGAATAGCCAATAGATGCAGCAGGGAGCCAAAACACTTTAAATCGGAAGCTCACAACTCAGCCACTAACAAATCCAACTATTACTACGAAGCAGAAAATTTGGATGTCTATTAATTTAACTGCTTAAAATAATTTTTCGTTGAAATTTTAAAGAAATTATAGAGAAGAAATAGAGAAAATTCTAAGTCCTAAAACTAGCGTGGCGAGAAATAAGAAAGAAAAAGAGTGGGCATCGAAAAACATCGAAAAATAAAAATAATAAAGAAAAACGTCGAAACTTAAAAGTCTAAAAATTAAATCTAAAAGTTACGCCTAAAGGTATTAAAGCTTACAGGAATTCTATATCCAAAACGGCAATCACTTAAAAGGCACTAAAATTTAAAACGGCGTCGTAAAATTCTAAAGCGCCTAAATCTTAATCTAAAGAAAAAGCACTTAAGGGATTTTACGGCAAAGCCTAAAAATCTAGAAATAAAAATAAGCTACGGCAAAACTAAATTTAAAATTAACTACGAACGATAAAAATATTACGATTACACTAAATAAAAGGATACAAAATATAAAAATAAAAAGTGATAAAATTACTTATTTTTATAAAAGTATTATTTTTATATTTATTTTATAAAAGTATTAATTTTTATATATAATAAAACTAAATATAATTAATTAAAACTAATTAATTAAAACTAAAACTAGATAATAAATTAATTAAACTAATTTAGGGTTTTAAAAAATAATAATAATTAATATAATCCGTAATTAATGCAAAGTAGGGTTCCTGGGTGTGCCTGTCAGGGTGGCTCCGCGAGTCGTGGAGTTTTAAGCCTGCAAACTCCGCGAGTCGTGGAGTTTGAAAGACTGTTTTTTTTTAAATTTTATATTGTTTTTCTAAAATGATATATAAATATATTTATAGAAAAATAAATTAAAAATATAGCGTTTCGCCAAGTCCCCTGCAGTGGCACCAAAAACTTGATGTCGTAGCGTGGGGGTACGAAATAGTTTATATTTTTACTAGGAAATACTATTAAATATGCTACAATTTTACACAAGTTTTAATTATTTATTTACAAATGGGATATACCTAAACCTTGCTACAACACTATAGGCAGTGTACCTAATTGTAGAGTAGTATAGTTTTAAGGAAGTCCGGTTCGTTCCACAGGGAGTGGGCTTATTGCAAACTAACAAAATATATATAATTATATATAATAATATATAAAAGGGGGTTTACCGTTTAATGACCGGTTTGTCGATTTATATTTTAAGCGAAGCGTATAGTAACTGACGATATTTAAATAACAATAATTAAAATGACAATAAATAAAAGTACGAGGAAATATGAAATAAAATATATTATGATTATTTAAGCTTCCATAACCATGATGTTTGACGTTTTGATTATTTATTACTCTGGGTTAATTGTCCTTTGTCCTGGATTATTTGATAAGTCCATCTGGTTTTTGTCCATAACGGTCCATCAGTCATAAATATAAAGTGCGAGTGTCCTCGTCAAATTATCCTTATGTCCGAAGTCAAATATTCCAACTAATTGGGGACTTAAACTGTTACAAGATTTTAATACTTTGTTTAATAATTACACCAGGTTATCGACTGCGTGTAAACCAAGGTTTTAATACTTTGTTATCAATTATGCCAAGTGTCCTTGTACATAATTTCACCCCTGTTTTAATAATTCTAGTGACTATTAATCCATTTCCGTGTCCGGTTAAATGAACTATTATTCGTACATATAAATACCCCGCCCATCGTGTCCGATCGAGTGTATATGGTTATTTATAGGGACGTCCAATTGTAAATCTTTATATTAAAATTAACAAACTATCATTTAGTTAAACAAATATAAAGCCCATTAATAGCCCATAGTCTAATTTCCACAAGTGTCGTTCTTTTGTCCAAACCCCAATTATGGTACAAAGCCCAATTACCCCGTCTTTAATATTTAGTCCAACATCATGATTACTTTGGCTCAAATAAGCATAATAATAACTTAAGTACGAGACATTAATTTAAAAAGGAGAACATAACTTACATTGAGTATTTATCGCGTAGTGTTACACGGACAGAATTTTGACTTCAAAAACCCGCAAATTAACCTTTACATAACCCGAACTAATCTAATATAAAACTACCCTATATATATATATATATATATATATATATATATATATATATATATATATATATATATATATATATATATATATATATATATATATATATATATATATATTATATATTTATCTATTATTTATTACAGAGTATTCTTATTATTATTTATATTATTAAACTCGGCAGAATGCATGGCCTTTTATAGGGATTTCTGATTTTTCAAACTCCGCGAGTCGTGGAGTTTTTTGAAATGTCCCGTTCTTATTGATTAAAAACGTTCCATATTAATTGATTTCGTTGCGAGGTTTTGACCTCTATATGAGACGTTTTTCAAAGACTGCATTCATTTTAAAACAAACCATAACCTTTATTTCATCAATAAAGGTTTAAAAAGCTTTACGTAGATTATCAAATAATGATAATCTAAAATATCCTGTTTACACACGACCATTACATAATGGTTTACAATACAAATATGTTACAATAAAATAAGTTTCTTGAATGCAGTTTTTACACAATATCATACAAGCATGGACTCCAAATCTCGTCCTTATTTAAGTATGCGACAGCGGAAGCTCTTAATAATCACCTGAGAATAAACATGCTTAAAACGTCAACAAAAATGTTGGTGAGTTATAGGTTTAACCTATATATATCAAATCATAATAATAGACCACAAGATTTCATATTTCAATACACATCCCATACATAGAGATAAAAATCATTCATATGGTGAACACCTGGTAACCGACATTAACAAGATGCATATATAAGAATATCCCCATCATTCCGGGACACCCTTCGGATATGATATAAATTTCGAAGTACTAAAGCATCCGGTACTTTGGATGGGGCTTGTTGGGCCCGATAGATCTATCTTTAGGATTCGCGTCAATTAGGGTGTCTGTTCCCTAATTCTTAGATTACCAGACTTAATAAAAAGGGGCATATTCGATTTCGATAATTCAACCATAGAATGTAGTTTCACGTACTTGTGTCTATTTTGTAAATCATTTATAAAACCTGCATGTATTCTCATCCCAAAAATATTAGATTTTAAAAGTGGGACTATAACTCACTTTCACAGATTTTTTTTACTTCGCCGGGAAGTAAGACTTGGCCACTGGTTGATTCACGAACCTATAACAATATATACATATATATCAAAGTATGTTCAAAATATATTTACAACACTTTTAATATATTTTGATGTTTTAAGTTTATTAAGTCAGCTGTCCTAGTTAGTAACCTACAACTAGTTGTCCACAGTTAGATGTACAGAAATAAATCGATAAATATTATCTTGAATCAATCCACGACCCAGTGTATACGTATCTCAGTATTGATCACAACTCAAACTATATATATTTTGGAATCAACCTCAACCCTGTATAGCTAACTCCAACATTCACATATAGAGTGTCTATGGTTGTTCCGAAATATATATAGATGTGTCGACATGATAGGTCGAAACATTGTATACGTGTCTATGGTATCTCAAGATTACATAATATACGATACAAGTTGATTAAGTTATGGTTGGAATAGATTTGTTACCAATTTTCACGTAGCTAAAATGAGAAAAATTATCCAATCTTGTTTTACCCATAACTTCTTCATTTTAAATCCGTTTTGAGTGAATCAAATTGATATGGTTTCATATTGAATTCTATTTTATGAATCTAAACAGAAAAAGTATAGGTTTATAGTCGGAAAAATAAGTTACAAGTCATTTTTGTAAAGGTAGTCATTTCAGTCGAAAGAACGACGTCTAGATGACCATTTTAGAAAACATACTTCCACTTTGAGTTTAACCATAATTTTTGAATATAGTTTCATGTTCATAATAAAAATAATTTTCTCAGAATAACAACTTTTAAATCAAAGTTTATCATAGTTTTTAATTAACTAACCCAAAACAGCCCGCGGTGTTACTACGGCGGCGTAAGTCCGGTTTTACGGTGTTTTTCGTGTTTCCAGGTTTTAAATCATTAAGTTAGCATATCATATAGATATAGAACATGTGTTTAGTTGATTTTAAAAGTCAAGTTAGAAGGATCAACTTTTGTTTGCGAACAAGTTTAGAATTAACTAAACTATGTTCTAGTGATTACAAGTTTAAACCTTCGAATAAGATAGCTTTATATGTATGAATCGAATGATGTTATGAACATCATTACTACCTTAAGTTCCTTGGATAAACCTACTGGAAAATAGAAAAATGGATCTAGCTTCAACGGATCCTTGGATGGCTCGAAGTTCTTGAAGCAGAATCATGACACGAAAACAAGTTCAAGTAAGATCATCACTTGAAATAAGATTGTTATAGTTATAGAAATTGAACCAAAGTTTGAATATGATTATTACCTTATATTAGAATGATAACCTACTGTAAGAAACAAAGATTTCTTGAGGTTGGATGATCACCTTACAAGATTGGAAGTGAGCTAGCAAACTTGAAAGTATTCTTGATTTTATGAAACTAGAACTTTTGGAATTTATGAAGAACACTTAGAACTTGAAGATAGAACTTGAGAGAGATTAATTAGATGAAGAAAATTGAAGAATGAAAGTGTTTGTAGGTGTTTTTGGTCGTTGGTGTATGGATTAGATATAAAGGATATGTAATTTTGTTTTCATGTAAATAAGTCATGAATGATTACTCATATTTTTGTAATTTTATGAGATATTTAATGCTAGTTGCCAAATGATGGTTCCCACATGTGTTAGGTGACTCACATGGGCTGCTAAGAGCTGATCATTGGAGTGTATATACCAATAGTACATGCATCTAAAAGCTGTGTATTGTACGAGTACGAATACGGGTGCATACGAGTAGAATTGTTGATGAAACTGAATGAGGATGTAATTGTAAGCATTTTTGTTAAGTAGAAGTATTTTGATAAGTGTATTTAAGTCTTTCAAAAGTGTATAAATACATATTAAAACACTATATGTATATACATTTTAACTGAGTCGTTAAGTCATCGTTAGTCGTTACATGTAAGTGTTGTTTTGAAACCTTTAGGTTAACGATCTTGTTAAATGTTGTTAACCCAATGTTTATAATATCAAATGAGATTTTAAATTATTATATTATCATGATATTATCATGTATGAATATCTCTTAATATGATATATATACATTAAATGTCTTTACAACGATAATCGTTACATATATGTCTCGTTTAAAAATCATTAAGTTAGTAGTCTTATTTTTACATATGTAGTTCATTGTTAATATACTTAATGATATGTTTACTTATCATAGTATCATGTTAACTATATATATATATCCATATATATGTCATCATATAGTTTTTACAAGTTTTAACGTTCTTGAATCACCGGTCAACTTGGGTGGTCAATTGTCTATATGAAACATATTTCAATTAATCAAGTCTTAACAAGTTTGATTGCTTAACATGTTGGAAACATTTAATCATGTAAATATCAATCTCAATTAATATATATAAACATGGAAAAGTTCGGGTCACTACAGTACCTACCCGTTAAATAAATTTCGTCCCGAAATTTTAAGCTGTTGAAGGTGTTGACGAATCTTCTGGAAATAGATGCGGGTATTTCTTCTTCATCTGATCTTCATGCTCCCAGGTGAACTCGGGTCCTCTACGAGCATTCCATCGAACCTTAACAATTGGTATCTTGTTTTGCTTAAGTCTTTTAACCTCACGATCCATTATTTCGATGGGTTCTTCGATGAATTGAAGTTTTTCGTTGATTTGGATTTCATCTAACGGAATAGTGAGATCTTCTTTGGCAAAACATTTCTTCAAATTCGAGACGTGGAAAGTGTTATGTACAGTCGCGAGTTGTTGAGGTAACTCAAGTCGGTAAGCTACTGGTCCGACACGATCAATAATCTTGAATGGTCCAATATACCTTGGATTTAATTTCCCTCGTTTACCAAATCGAACAACGCCTTTCCAAGGTGCAACTTTAAGCATGACCATCTCTCCAATTTCAAATTCTATATCTTTTCTTTTAATGTCAGCGTAGCTCTTTTGTCGACTTTGGGCGGTTTTCAACCGTTGTTGAATTTGGATGATCTTCTCGGTAGTTTCTTGTATAATCTCCAGACCCGTAATCTGTCTATCCCCCACTTCACTCCAACAAATCGGAGACCTGCACTTTCTACCATAAAGTGCTTCAAACGGCGCCATCTCAATGCTTGAATGGTAGCTGTTGTTGTAGAAAAATTCTGCTAACGGTAGATGTCGATCCCAACTGTTTTCGAAATCAATAACACATGCTCGTAGCATGTCTTCAAGCGTTTGTATCGTCCTTTCGCTCTACCCATCAGTTTGTGGATGATAGGCAGTACTCATGTCTAGACGAGTTCCTAATGCTTGCTGTAATGTCTGCCAGAATCTTGAAATAAATCTGCCATCCCTATCAGAGATAATAGAGATTGGTATTCCATGTCTGGAGATGAATTCCTTCAAATACAGTTGTGCTAACTTCTCCATCTTGTCATCTTCTCTTATTGGCAGGAAGTGTGCTGATTTGGTGAGACGATCAACTATTACCCAAATAGTATCAAAACCACTTGCAGTCCTTGGCAATTTAGTGATGAAATCCATGGTAATGTTTTCCCATTTCCATTCCGGGATTTCGGGTTGTTGAAGTAGACCTGATGGTTTCTGATGCTCAGCTTTGACCTTAGAACACGTCAAACATTCTCCTACGTATTTAGCAACATCAGCTTTCATACCCGGCCACCAAAAATGTTTCTTGAGATCCTTGTACATCTTCCCCGTTCCAGGATGTATTGAGTATCTGGTTTTATGAGCTTCTCTAAGTACCATTTCTCTCATATCTCCAAATTTTGGTACCCAAATCCTTTCAGCCCTATACCGGGTTCCGTCTTCCCAAATATTAAGATGCTTCTCCGATCCTTTGGGTATTTCATCCTTTAAATTTCCCTTTTTTAAAACTCCTTGTTGCGCCTCCTTTATTTGAGTAGTAAGGTTATTATGAATCATTATATTCATAGATTTTACTCGAATGTGTTCTCTGTCCTTCCTGCTCAAGGCATCGACTACCACATTTGCCTTCCCCGGGTGGTAACGAATCTCAAAGTCGTAATCATTCAATAATTCAATCCACCTACGCTACCTCAAATTCAGTTGTTTCTGATTAAATATGTGTTGAAGACTTTTGTGGTCGGTATATATAATACTTTTGACCCCATATAAGTAGTGCCTCCAAGTCTTTAATGCAAAAACAACCGCTCCTAATTCCAAATCATGCGTCGTATAATTTTGTTCGTGAATCTTCAATTGTCTAGACGCATAAGCAATCACCTTCGTTCGTTGCATTAATACACAACCGAGACCTTGCTTTGATGCATCACAATAAATCACAAAATCATCATTCCCTTCAGGCAATGACAATATAGGTGCCGTAGTTAGCTTTTTCTTCAATAACTGAAACGCTTTCTCTTGTTCATCATTCCATTCAAATTTCTTCCCTTTATGCGTTAATGCAGTCAAGGGTTTTGCTATTCTGGAAAAGTCTTGGATGAACCTTCTGTAGTAGCCAGCTAGTCCTAAAAATTGGCGTATGTGTTTCGGAGTTTTCGGGGTTTCCCACTTTTCAACAGTTTCTATCTTTGCCGGATCCACCTTAATACCTTCTTTGTTCACTATGTGACCAAGGAATTGAACTTCTTCCAACCAAAATGCACACTTTGAAAACTTAGCGTACAATTCTTCCTTCCTCAATACTTCTAACACCTTTCTCAAATGTTCACCGTGTTCTTGGTCATTCTTTGAGTAAATAAGTATGTCATCAATGAAAACAATGACAAACTTATCAAGGTATGGTCCACACACTCGGTTCATAAGGTCCATGAACACAGCTGGTGCATTAGTTAAACCAAACGGCATGACCATAAACTCGTAATGACCGTAACGTGTTCTAAAAAGCAGTCTTTGGAATATCATCTTCTTTCACCCGCATTTGATGATACCCGGAACGTAAGTCAATCTTTGAATAAACAGACGAGCCTTGTAGTTGATCAAATAAGTCATCGATTCTCGGTAGTAGGTAGCGGTTATTGATGGTAAGTTTGTTCAACTCTCGGTAGTCGATACACAACCTGAAAGTACCATCTTTCTTCTTGACAAACAAAACAGGAGCTCCCCACGGTGATGTGCTTGGTCGAATGAAACCACGCTCTAAAAGTTCTTGTAATTGGCTTTGCAGTTCTTTCATCTTGCTGGGTGCGAGTCTGTAAGGAGCACGAGCTATTGGTGCAGCTCCTGGTACAAGATCTATTTGAAATTCAACGGATCGATGTGGGGGTAATCCCGGTAATTCTTTCGGAAATACATCGGGAAATTCTTTTGCAATGGGAACATCATTGATGCTCTTTTCTTCAGTTTGTACTTTCTCGACGTGTGCTAGAACAGCATAGCAACCTTTTCTTATTAGTTTTTGTGCCTTCAAATTACTAATAAGATGTAGCTTCGTGTTGCCCTTTTCTCCGTACACCATTAAGGGTTTTCCTTTTTCTCGTATAATGCGAATTGCATTTTTATAACAAACGATCTCTGCTTTCACTTCTTTCAACCAGTCCATACCGATTATCACATCAAAACTCCCTAACTCTGCTGGTATCAAATCAATCTTAAATGTTTCGCTAACCAGTTTAATTTCTCGATTCCGACATATATTATCTGCTGAAATTAATTTACCATTTGCTAATTCGAGTAAAAATTTACTATCCAAAGGCGTCAATGGACAACTTAATTTAGCACAAAAATCTCTACTCATATAGCTTCTATCCGCACCCGAATCAAATAAAACGTAAGCAGATTTATTGTCAATAAGAAACGTACCTGTAACAAGCTCCGGGTCTTCCTGTGCCTCTGTCGCATTAATATTGAAAACTCTTCCGCGGCCTTGTCCATTCGTGTTCTCCTGGTTCGGGCAATTTCGAATAATGTGGCCCGGTTTTCCATATTTATAACAAACTACATTGGCATAACTTGCTCCGACACTACTTGCTCCGCCATTACTCGTTCCGACACCATTTGTTCCTTTCGTTCTATTAACCCCTGGTCCGTAGACCTCACATTTCGCCGCGCTATGACCATTTCTTTTACACTTGTTGCAAAATTTGGTGCAGAACCCTGAGTGATACTTTTCACACCTTTGGCATAGCTGCTTCTGATTGTTGTTGTTGCGGTTATTATTGTTGTTGGGATGATTATTGTAATTGCTGTTGTTATTGTTGTTGTTGTTGTTGTTGGGCCGTTTGTTGTAGTTGCGATTGATGTTGCGATTGTTGGGATAATTGTTGCGATTATTGTTGTAATTACTGTTGTTGTTGTATTGGTGATTCTTATCACCATTTTCCTCCCACTTTCTTTTGACTTGCTTCACATTGGCCTCTTCAGCCGTCTGTTCTTTAATTCTTTCCTCAATCTGGTTCACTAGTTTGTGAGCCATTCTACATGCCTGTTGTATGGAGGCGGGCTCGTGTGAACTTATATCTTCTTGGATTCTTTCCGGTAATCCTTTCACAAACGCGTCGATCTTCTCTTCCTCATCTTCGAATGCTCCCGGACACAATAGGCACAATTCTGTGAATCGTCTTTCGTACATGGTAATATCAAATCCTTGGGTTCGTAACCCTCTAAGTTCTGTCTTGAGCTTATTAACCTCGGTTCTGGGACAGTACTTCTCGTTCATCAAGTGCTTGAATGCTGACCACGGTAGTGCGTACGCATCGTCTTGTCCCACTTGCTCTAGATAGGTATTCCACCATGTTAACGCAGAACCTGTGAAGGTATGCGTAGCGAACTTCACTTTGTCCTCTTCAGTACACTTACTTATGGCAAACACCGATTCGACCTTCTCGGTCCACCGTTTCAATCCGATCGGTCCTTCAGTTCCATCAAATTCCAAAGGTTTGAAGGCAGTGAATTCTTTGTAGGTGCATCCTACACGATTTCCTGTACTGCTAGATCCAAGGTTATTTTTGGTATGTAGCGCAGCCTGTACTGCTATGTTTGAAGCTAGAAAAGTACGGAATTCCTCTTCATTCATATTCACGGTGTGTCGAGTAATCGGTGCCATTTCCTTCAAAATAGTCAAATGGAACAAGTTAATCATACAGAATATTAAGAGTAGTTAATAGTATTTCGTAGCATAATATGAACTCATTTATAAAAGCTTTTTCTTCATATTAGCGTTTTATAAGTTTAAATTCGGGTAGTACCTACCCGTTAAGTTCATACTTAGTAGCTAATATACGATTCAACTACTACAATTCTATATGAAAAACTGATTATAATAATATTTCGCGTTCAAACTTTTATACAATATTTTACAAACTTACAATATCGCTTATTTTACATAAAGCATGAAATATAGCACACAATAACTTTGATACAAGATAGTTGTGAAGATAATTCTAGCTAGTACACAAGTCGTTCAGCAAAGGCAATAAAGACACGTAATTCATACATCCAGAAACAAGTCATGCATTCTGGTTTTACTAGGACTACTTCCCATCCTTGGTCTTGTGGAACATAACCGTTATGGCCGTTGATAAGACAGCGTGTTGTAACGTCGTCAAAGGGACGAGGGTTACGTAATGTCCAACAGTCCCGTAACAATCTAAAAACCTCATTTCTTACCCCAATTACCGACTCCGTCACTTGTGGGAACGTTTTGTTTAATAGTTGTAGCCCGATGTTCTTGTTCTCACTTTGGTGAGAAGCGAACATTACCAATCCGTAAGCATAACATGCTTCTTTATGTTGCATGTTAGCCGATTTTTCTAAATCACGAAGTCCAATATTCGGATATATTGAGTCAAAATAATTTCTTAACCCATTGCGTAAAATAGCATTTGGGTTCCCCGCAATATATGCGTCAAAGTAAACACATCGTAACTTATGGATTTCCCAATGTGATATCCCCCATCTTTCGAACGAAAGCCTTTTATAAACCAAGGCATTCTTGGAACGTTCTTCGAATGTCTTACAAACTGATCTCGCCTTAAATAGTTGTGCCGAAGAATTCTGACCGACTCTAGACAAGATTTCATCAATCATGTCTCCGGGTAGGTCTCTTAAAATATTGGGTTGTCTATCCATTTTGTGTTTTTATACTGTAAAATAGACAAGAGTTAGATTCATAAAAAAAAATACTTATTAATACAAGCAATTTTTACATATATCATAAAGCATAAGCACACTATATTACATATATTACACCACACGAATACAACTATCTTATTCCAACTCGCTTGTTTCTTCTTCTTCAGTTTTGGTTCGTTTTGCCAAGTTTCTAGGGATATATGATGTTCCCCTAATACGAGCCGTAATTTTCCACATTGGTTTAGAAAAACCTGGTGGTTTAGAGGTTCCCAGGTCATTGTTACAACTTAAGGACTTCGGGGGTTGACGATACATATAAAGGTCATCGGGGTTGGAATTAGATTTCTCTATTTTTATGCCCTTTCCCTTATTATTTTCTTTTGCCTTTTTAAATTCAGTTAGGGTAATTTCTATAACATCATCGGAATTCTCGTCGGAATCCGATTCATCGGAGAATTGGTAATCCTCCCAATATTTTGCTTCCTTGGCGGAAACACCATTGACCATAATTAACCTTGGTCGGTTGGTTGAGGATTTTCTTTTACTTAACCGTTTTATTATTTCCCCCACCGGTTCCGATTCTTCTTCCGGTTCCGATTCTTCTTCCGGTTCCGACTCTTCTTCCGGTTCCTCTTCGGGAACTTGTGAATCAGTCCACGAATCATTCCAATTTACATTTGACTCTTCATTATTATTAGGTGAGTCAATGGGACTTGTTCTAGAGGTAGACATCTATCACATAATATCAAACGCGTTAATAGATTAATATATCACATAATATTCACATGTTAAAGATATATAGTTTCCAACAAAATTTGTTAAGCAATCATTTTTCAAGTAAACACGGTCGAAGTCCAGACTCACTAATGCATCCTAACAAACTCGATAAGACACACTAATGCAAAATTCTGGTTCTCAAAGACCAACGCTCGGATACCAACTGAAATGTCCCGTTCTTATTGATTAAAAACGTTCCATATTAATTGATTTCGTTGCGAGGTTTTGACCTCTATATGAGACGTTTTTCAAAGACTGCATTCATTTTAAAACAAACCATAACCTTTATTTCATCAATAAAGGTTTAAAAAGCTTTACGTAGATTATCAAATAATGATAATCTAAAATATCCCGTTTACACACGACCATTACATAATGGTTTACAATACAAATATGTTACAACAAAATAAGTTTCTTGAATGCAGTTTTTACACAATATCATACAAGCACGGACTCCAAATCTCGTCCTTATTTAAGTATGCGACAGCGGAAGCTCTTAATAATCACCTGAGAATAAACATGCTTAAAACGTCAACAAAAATGTTGGTGAGTTATAGGTTTAACCTATATATATCAAATCATAATAATAGACCACAAGATTTCATATTTCAATACACATCCCATACATAGAGATAAAAATCATTCATATGGTGAACACCTGGTAACCGACATTAACAAGATGCATATATAAGAATATACCCATCATTCCGGGACACCCTTCGGATATGATATAAATTTCGAAGTACTAAAGCATCCGGTACTTTGGATGGGGCTTGTTGGGCCCGATAGATCTATCTTTAGGATTCGCGTCAATTAGGGTGTCTGTTCCCTAATTCTTAGATTACCAGACTTAATAAAAAGGGGCATATTCGATTTCGATAATTCAACGATAGAATGTAGTTTCACGTACTTGTGTCTATTTTGTAAATCATTTATAAAACCTGCATGTATTCTCATCCCAAAAATATTAGATTTTAAAAGTGGAACTATAACTCACTTTCACAGATTTTTTTTACTTCGCTGGGAAGTAAGACTTGGCCACTGGTTGATTCACGAACCTATAACAATATATACATATATATCAAAGTATGTTCAAAATATATTTACAACACTTTTAATATATTTTGATGTTTTAAGTTTATTAAGTCAGCTGTCCTCGTTAGTAACCTACAACTAGTTGTCCACAGTTAGATGTACAGAAATAAATCGATAAATATTATCTTGAATCAATCCACGACCCAGTGTATACGTATCTCAGTATTGATCACAACTCAAACTATATATATTTTGGAATCAACCTCAACCCTGTATAGCTAACTCCAACATTCACATATAGCGTGTCTATGGTTGTTCCGAAATATATATAGATGTGTCGACATGATAGGTCGAAACATTGTATACGTGTCTATGGTATCTCAAGATTACATAATATACGATACAAGTTGATTAAGTTATGGTTGGAATAGATTTGTTACCAATTTTCACGTAGCTAAAATGAGAAAAATTATCCAATCTTGTTTTACCCATAACTTCTTCATTTTAAATTCGTTTTGAGTGAATCAAATTGCTATGGTTTCATATTGAACTCTATTTTATGAATCTAAACAGAAAAAGTATAGGTTTATAGTCAGAAAAATAAGTTACAAGTCATTTTTGTAAAGGTAGTCATTTCAGTCGAAAGAACGACGTCTAGATGACCATTTTAGAAAACATACTTCCACTTTGAGTTTAACCATAATTTTTGAATATAGTTTCATGTTCATAATAAAAATAATTTTCTCAGAATAACAACTTTTAAATCAAAGTTTATCATAGTTTTTAATTAACTAACCCAAAACAGCCCGCGGTGTTACTACGACGGCGTAAGTCCGGTTTTACGGTGTTTTTCGTGTTTCCAGGTTTTAAATCATTAAGTTAGCATATCATATAGATATAGAACATGTGTTTAGTTGATTTTAAAAGTCAAGTTAGAAGGATTAACTTTTGTTTGCGAACAAGTTTAGAATTAACTAAACTATGTTCTAGTGATTACAAGTTTAAACCTTCGAATAAGATAGCTTTATATGTATGAATCGAATGATGTTATGAACATCATTACTACCTTAAGTTCCTTGGATAAACCTACTGGAAAAGAGAAAAATGGATCTAGCTTCAACGGATCCTTGGATGGCTCGAAGTTCTTGAAGCAGAATCATGACACGAAAACAAGTTCAAGTAAGATCATCACTTGAAATAAGATTGTTATAGTTATAGAAATTGAACCAAAGTTTGAATATGATTATTACCTTATATTAGAATGATAACCTACTGTAAGAAACAAAGATTTCTTGAGGTTGGATGATCACCTTACAAGATTGGAAGTGAGCTAGCAAACTTGAAAGTATTCTTGATTTTATGAAACTAGAACTTTTGGAATTTATGAAGAACACTTAGAACTTGAAAATAGAACTTGAGAGAGATCAATTAGATGAAGAAAATTGAAGAATGAAAGTGTTTGTAGGTGTTTTTGGTCATTGGTGTATGGATTAGATATAAAGGATATGTAATTTTGTTTTCATGTAAATAAGTCATGAATGATTACTCATATTTTTGTAATTTTATGAGATATTTCATGCTAGTTGCCAAATGATGGTTCCCACATGTGTTAGGTGACTCACATGGGCTGCTAAGAGCTGATCATTGGAGTGTATATACCAATAGTACATACATCTAAAAGCTGTGTATTGTACGAGTACGAATACGGGTGCATACGAGTAGAATTGTTGATGAAACTGAACGAGGATGTAATTGTAAGCATTTTTGTTAAGTAGAAGTATTTTGATAAGTGTATTTAAGTCTTTCAAAAGTGTATAAATACATATTAAAATACTACATGTATATACATTTTAACTGAGTCGTTAAGTCATCATTAGTCATTACATGTAAGTGTTGTTTTGAAACCTTTAGGTTAACGATCTTGTTAAATGTTGTTAACCCAATGTTTATAATATCAAATGAGATTTTAAATTATTATATTATCATGATATTATCATGTATGAATATCTCTTAATATGATATATATACATTAAATGTCTTTACAACGATAATCGTTACATATATGTCTCGTTTAAAAATCATTAAGTTAGTAGTCTTGTTTTTACATATGTAGTTCATTGTTAATATACTTAATGATATGTTTACTTATCATAGTATCATGTTAACTATATATATATATCCATATATATGTCATCATATAGTTTTTACAAGTTTAACGTTCGTGAATCACCGGTCAACTTGGGTGGTCAATTGTCTATATGAAACATATTTCAATTAATCAAGTCTTAACAAGTTTGATTGCTTAACATGTTGGAAACATTTAATCATGTAAATATCAATCTCAATTAATATATATAAACATGGAAAAGTTCGGGTCACTACATTTTTGGCCTTCAAACTCCGCGTGTCGTGGAGTTTGATTTTCCAGCTCACATCAATTTGGATCTTAGCTTTGCCGACATAATATATAAATAAATATAATATATAAATAATTTTAAGAATTATTTAAATATTATATTATATTTATGTGCATAGTTGACTTGTAATTTTTAGTCCGTTGCGTCGAGCGTTGAGAGTTGACTCATGTCCCGGTTCCGGATTTTCGAACGTCCTTGCGTATTATTTTATATCGTGTACTTTGCGTTCCGCAACTTGTACTCTTGTCATTTTTAGACGTTTCTTATCAATAAATTGAACCACTTGGATTGTATCTTGTACATTTGAGCTTTTATGGTCATTTGCGTCTTCAAATCGTCGTTTTCGCCTTTTGTCTTCGCACTTATTTAATATAAACGATTACAACTTAAAATAGGACAATTACAACTAAATAATTTACATATTGGGAGGATATTTCTACTAAATATATGTTCATTTGGAGCACTATCAATATGCGTTATACATAATTACATTGCGAGTGAAATAATAGGCCTTAAAACAATATGTGCCATGCTAAGACATGCATACACAAAAGGAATAATATGAATGAAATTCAATTCAGTCAAAATCGAAAAAGGCAAAATTGAAGGCTTTCGAGGTCTTGTTTCGAAAAATATTTGGGACAAACAGCCTAAGGCAGTTTTCCAACGGATAGATCCTGAAAAAATACATGATTTGAAAAAAGCGGTGACTAAATCGGAGCTACGAGTCAAACGATACGATAGATCGAACATTTTGGCCAAAGACACAATACACCAAGCACCACGAACCGTCGGTGCTGTTTGGTGCGTGGTGAAATGACCCGTCCTAATTCAGAAGGACGAATACAATAACATATGATTACATTTCAAGGTATTTGACCTCTATACGATACATTTTACAAATATTGCATTCATTTTAAAAGTCAAACTTTCATTTCATCGAAAGTTGATAGGCATGCATACCATTTCATAATATCCAACTGTAAATGACCTAATCTGTCATTTGCTTAATCATAATCTTTAATGAACTTAACGACTTGAATGCAACGTCCTTTAAATATGCCATGAATGACTCCAAGTAATATCTTTAAAATGAGCAAATGCACAGCGGAAGATTTCTTTAATACCTGAGAATAAACATGCTTTCAATTGTCCACCAAAAGGTTGGTGAGTTCATTAGTTTATCATAATCGATTATTTCCATAATTTTAATAGACCACAAGATTTTCATTTCTATTTCTCATAAACATCATCTCATATCAGGCATTTCGCAAACTTCATAGAGATAAAAATCATTCATATGGTGAACGCTTGATAACTGAACTAACCGGATGCATATAGAATATCCCCATCATTCCGGAACTTTCATCCGATATGATAATCGAAGTACTAAAGAATTCGTAACCCGAATGGGACGTGCCAAAATCCATAGATCTATCTTTAGGATTCGCGTCAATTAGGGGCCATTTCCCTAATTCTTAGGCTACCAAGCTAAAAAGGGGCATATTCGATTTTGATAATCCAACCATAGAATGTAGTTTCAATTACTTGTGTCTATTTCGTAAAACAATTATAAAAACGGCGCATGTATACTCAGTCTCAAAAATATATATTGAAAAATCATTTAAAAAGGGAGCAAATGAAACTCACAATACTGTATTTCGTAACAATTATGCATATGACGGCACTGAACAAGTGCAGGGTTGGCCTTGGATTCTCGAACCTATATTAAGTATATATATATTTATATAATGGTCAATATCTGTCTAACAATTAAGGTCGAGTCATAATGTACTACAATTCTAATCCTCGAGACCGATATGCAAAAGTTAACAGAAATCAGTTTGACCCAAAATGACTTTCAAAATTTATACATGTTTATTATATAGTCATTTTATATATTCAAATATATTTATCGGATTTTATTAGAGTAAATAATACAGGTCATATATTAATAAATAAAAATTTATATTAAAATTTTATATATGATAAAAAAATATATTTTTATATATCTCAAGTAATAAAATTTATATAATTCACTCAAAATCATAAACATATAGTGGTATGTATTATTAATGTAATTATATTAGGTGTGGTAAAAATATCTTTGTATCACATATTTATTTGATAAAATAATATTAATAATAATAATAATGAGTAAAAGTTGTATTATTTTGTAATAATAATGATAATATTAATAAAGATAACGTTATTAAAAGTGTTTAATATAAATAACAAAAGTAATAATAATGATATTAATAATACTAATAAAATTGATAATAACGATAATTTTAAATAAAATGGTAGTTTTAAATTCTATACTTTTAAATATACTATATTCTTAATAAAAACGATAATTCTTAATAATAATAATAATTTTAATAGAATTATAGTTTTAATAAAAATGATAAATTTTAAATGATAATTGATACTATCGATACTTTAATATAAAAAAATAATATAATTTATCTTAATAATAATATTTACTATATATAATAATTATCATAATAAAAGTAGTAATAATAATATTTTATAAAAATAATTCTATCAAAATGATAATTTTTTTAATAATAATCCTAATATGATAATAATGATAATATTTTATAACAAAAAAGATATTTCTGTTAGAAATGATAATTTTAATAAAAGTGCTAATTTAATATTAATGATACTTTTAATAATAACAATAATGATAAAAATAATAAAATGATAGTTTTGATAAAAATATTAAGTATTTTAGTAATAATAATAATAATAATAATAATAATAATAATAATAATAATAATACTAATATTAAACTTAGTGATAATAACGATAATGATAATAATAATAATTTATAGATAATAATAATAATAATGACAATTGTAGTAATAGTAGTAGTAGTAGTAATAATAATAATAAAATAATAATAATAATAATAATAATAATAATAATAATAATAATAATAATAATAATAATAATAATAATAATAATAATAATAATAATAATAATAATAATAATAATAATAATAATAATAATAATATAAGAGTTAACGATAATTCAGTTGACCATATCTTTAAATCCGTTCATCGAATTCACACGACTTCTAAATGAAAAGTTAATAATTTTTCGACAGCTTTCCAATGACATGCATATCATATACCTTATCTCAGTAGCATATGTATTAAAAACATGATCTATCATAAACTATTTAACGATGAAATTAAACATACAAGCATGCATAATCATGAATACTCGAGCACTAGTCAGGGATACACTATTAACATATGAAAGTTAAGTTATAAGTGCTCACGTATCAATATTGAGATTCAGTATTGCAGGAAAGGTACGTAGACGCAACGGAGATGATAAACACTAGATTAACCTCACGAGCATACCCTTGAACAATACCCATAACCTCCCTAGTTATAACCCATAATTTCCTTAGCTCTATCCCGCTCGTAAAACCAGTTTTAAATGACCCTCGTCATAGTATTTTATGTATAAATAATATTAATACTATTAATGATAATAATAATAATAAGATTAATAATAATAATATTAATCTTAATAATAATAACAATAATAATAATAATAATAATATAAATATATATGAGAGAGATATAGATCGAATGTGTGTGACAAATGCAAGAAACTTGCTTCATTTATAGATGTGCCCAGCCATCGACCCCCATGCGATCACATGGGGTCTAAGGTTTCATTTCATGCGCTCGCATGAGCTCAGCAGCTAGCTTACAACCCACTCATTTGAGGCTGCCGACACTCGATTTAATTTTATTATATATAATATATTTAATATTTAATTTATATAATTAATTATATATTATATTATATTTACATACATAGTTGACTTGTAAATTTAGTTCCGATGATTTGTACGTTTACGCTCGACTTATGTCCTGATTCCGGTTTCTCGAACACATTTTCGTACGCTTAGAAAACTTGTACTTTACGTTACGCGACGTGTACCTTTATCAATAACAAGACTCAAATCAATGAAAACTATCTCACTTAAAATGTAACTTATTCATTTAAGTGTTTTGGTCATTTACTTCTTTTAATCAACGCCTCGTTGTTTATCAAAGCTATTAGTTTAAATCAAAACGTTTTATGACTAAGTTAAAATATATATATATATATATATATATATATATATATATATATATTTTCATTTAGAATTATAAATTTATACATAATATATATGTTTGAAATATTTATCTAATAAAATAATATTTAGCTTTTCAAAACTAATTATATTTCAAAGATTATTATATATAATCGTTTAAATAATAGAATTTACTATGTCATATCACATTTATGTTTTTGAAACACTATATATATATATATATATATATATATATATATATATATATATATATATATATATATATATATATATATATATATATATATATATATATATATATATAACCTTTACTTAAATTCTTCTAATTCTATATAATCAATTTACTTTTATAAATAACAGACTACAATAACTCAGTTTTTGAAATCGTTTTCATAGGTTTGAAAAATAGATCAGTCGAATATTATGGAATCTAGTTCTCCACTAACTTTTGTCTAACCTTCGTCAATTGACACATTTGTTCTTATTGAAAATCAACTTTACCAATTATTTCGAATATCGTTAAAAAGAACAGATTTCTTAAATCAAAGGGGACCTCTCAACAGAGAGACCCGTAATCTAGACACAATGTATCTGATAACCCAATCATTTGGTACCATCTTTTAATTCCGTCGGTAAAACGTTCAGGTAAAGTATTATACATTTAATACTTTGATAACGTTTTCAAGTATATATAATATCTATACATATATATACACATTCATATTTAATTATATAATGGTTCGTGAATCGTCGGGGTTTGGTCAAGGTTAAATGAATTTATGAACAAAGTTTAAAATTTTTGAAATTCAACTTAACAAACTTTGCTTATCGTATCGGAATAATATAAAGATAAAGTTTAAATTTGGTCAGAAATTTCCGGGTTGTCACAGTACCTACCCATTAAAGAAATTTCGTCCCGAAATTTGATTGAGGTCGTCATGGATAACAATAAGAATATTATTATGACGAATATAAGTTGATAAATAAATGTTTATCATCATTGAGTAATATAGATAAAACAATTTGATTTTGTGAAGAGTGCGAATGAAGCTATCGCAAAAGAGTGAAATGAGTTAGTGTAGATTCGTCATATCTTTTGACTTAGATAGGATTGATTTCCGGAGTTCAAGGGATTTTGAGAAAATCTTTGTAATAAGATCCGATTCTTTGGTAATTAAGGAATTTAGGATCCACTTTGATTAAATGCGATAACCTGTTTTGATTGCACTGTCGGATATCTTACTATATATCCACCCCTTCATTTCCTCAATTCCACATCTCACACCTTCTATTCTTTCTACCACAATTTATATTTTAAAGCATTCGTCAATATGCTTCATCCTATTCTGATTCTTGATATACTCCTAACTTTCATATCTATCGTTCTTCTTTTTCATCTCCCACCGGAGGAATCTATTCACTTCTACTATACTCTTAGTTTTATAGTGTTTCTAGTTCTCACGTGTCTTTACGTTGCAATACTTATTGATATACACGGTTTGTAATTTATGAACTGTCGTCGGGCTTTATATCTTTCCTTATTTTTCGGAGTCCCTGCTCTTGTCTTTCTATAATCATTGACATCCACAGTTAATGCTCTCTCCTATTTTCTGCTATTTATACTTCCATTTCTATTTCGGAGCTTCATGCTCTGTTTTCTCTTCTATCCATTAAGCACAACAAGTAATGGTCCAGAATTCGTAGGTATGAAATTTCAAATGAAGATGGCTAATGTTCTAAGAGAGACATTGTAATAGCACGATCTTGATTGGTTAAATTACCAGAAGTCACGGGAAAAGATAGAACTATCAAGAAATATGTTCTTGATATAATTAGAGATAAAGTAGAATGCAAGAGTCGTGTAACATGGCACATGACGACGGTATGATCTGTGAATCATCATGTTTCATTAGAAACTCAGCATGACTTACTGTAATATAATCACGTTGATCAAGTGTCATTATATTATACTAACTCATGCTTCAGTTCCAAACACTACTTCAAAAAACATTCATATTTTAAACTCAAAGGTTTCAGAATTTAGAAACTAAAATAGTTTCTTTTATGATGTAACACACGTAGCGTGAAGAGATAAATGATTTCGGATAACAATAGTTATGAAGATATCTTCAGAAACATCGAAGATATTTATAATGAAAGATATGATGATATATTAGAATTTCTAACATCGATGGATGATAAAGAAGATTTGTCCGTAAAGTTTTAGAGTCAGGAGCAAGGTATTGGTTAATGACTTCAGCAGACACTGAATCATTTGGATTATTTGAAGGCAGGTTTAGTCTTTGTGATTTGTCCACAGCCTCCTTCATGGTTTGCTCAATCCGTTTTCCAGTTCCAAACCTTCTCTTTTTTGAGCTTTTTCAACACATTATTTTGTATCATTAAGCTTTTGACAGTTACGGTTGTCTATATTTTCTGCTGCTTAATTCAGCTTTTCAAAATTCGGAGAACTAGTTCGTAGTTTAGGGCATTTTTCAGAAACTTCACATTCGAAGTATGTAAGTCTAAGAGATAGACGTTATATGTATGTATATAACTGTTGATGTAGAAATATTGCGAAATTCAAAAATAATGATTGAAGATTTTCGGTAGTTGGTATGGCAATTATTGTTACAGAATGTGGATGAGCACATGATAGGGTTTTGATAAAGTTAATGATTTTTCAAAGAGTCATAGACCAATGGAATTGCAGGTAAGTTTACTACTAATGTAATGGGATATAAAAGGTTCTCCAGTAATGATGACAAAATGGCAACATATATATCGAGGTTATAATAAGACTCTTTCAACTGAAAAGTCGAAGTTGACTTGCTGGAGCTGTGACAAAACTGGCTACTTTGAAAAGGAATCGCAAAGTTATTTTTGCTAATAAATGCCAAAGGATCTGACGCGGATACATGTTAAACTTTTACTTAGGTTTTGGGAGTTTCCAGATGCATGATTGTGGATAACATTTGGTTGGATCATCATCTATATTGTTCATCACTTGAAGTGTCTTCAGGAATTTCGAGGGGTTTGAACACATATTGTAATCGTTAATATACATATGATATTTTAGGATTACAAATATAACACAGTTTTGAAGTCAAAGTATAGCTTTGAAAGATATAAGAATCTAAAAGTGATGGTACCGGTTATATCTTGAATTGAATTCTGAGATTTCAAAATCAGAATATGTAATTGTATTTGAATGAGTATGGTTGTTTTGATTTCTATAAAAGAATGTATATTGTTGTGAAATTATGGAGTATAGTTAATGATTGCTGAATCAGATTCGAAGGATGTAACATATTAAGGGTATTACCTACCCGTTAAAAATTTCACAAGTAATCTTTTGTACGAGAGAATTTTATTACAATTTAATGAAAATATTAAAGATTACGAGAGAATTTTATTACAATTTAATGAAAATATTACTATGTATATTTTCTTCAAATGTAATACAGATTTAATGAGTTAGTATCATATTAAGCTCATTTGATTTTCAGTTGGAACTAGAAATGAATAATCTCTAAAGCTTTAGAAATTTCATAATCTTCGTGGATTATCACTTCGACGTAAATGAAATTATGAATCAATACTTCATTATTCATTTTTTTATTGATATTTACTCGGTGAATGATGTTGGTGTTCGTGGGATTCTTGTAAACTTCGCAAGATACGAATGATGTTGTCTAGAAAGTTTCGAGTATATCCAAAGTGTAAAATCAAATATGTAATTGAATAATACACTTAGTTTATTATAAAACGGAATTCATTGAATTTGAAACAGAGGTTGTAGTTAATGATGGTTAAGTTGCTAACGAAGGATGTACATTATAGCATATTAGTCATGTGAATATGAATTAACCGAGTAGTACCTACCCGTTAAAGATTCACACGTAATAGCTTAGTACGGAAAGATTTTGTTATGGTTTCAAAATTTATATACATATAAATTCTTCAGAGGGAATGAGTTAATTCTTCATAACTCGTTGATACAATATACTCGTTGTTGATTAGTGATGATGTTCGCGGTGATTATGGAATTGGCAAAGTATGTAGTGCTACAGGTTTTGCCGGTGTTGGTGATACTAACGGTACCGTTGTTGCTGCTGGTAAAACAAGTCTAGCTTGTAAATCATGCACCATCCCTTGTCAGGGTTTTTACTCTTCCTTTTATCATTTCGATCCACCCATCTGATTTATGGTTAAGGCTAGAATAGATAATCTCCAAGACTTTGGAGATTACATAATTGCCACAGAATGTTTCTCCCATGAAGTTATAGATTACTACTTCATCAGTTATTGTTGTTGGTACTCCTTAGTATCTATGGTGCGTGTGACGTTGATGCTCGAGGCACAGATTGTGATGTTGAGGTGTGGGATGCGGATGTTGCTGTTGGTGGTGGTGATGGTACTGTTGGTGTTGTTGATGGTGGTACTGTTGCTGCCGGTGTTACTGCTGGTACTTGTAACCTTTGCACCATATTCTCCAAAGCCACTACTCGAGCACGAAGCTCGTTGACTTCTTCTATTACACAGGGATGATTGTCGGTTCGGACGAGCGGATGAATAAGATCTAGAATGTGAGATAGTATATAATCGTGACGAGATACTCGGGAAATGAGAGATAAAATGGTATTACAAACAGGTTCGTCGGTAAGTGCTTCAGGTTCTTCACCTAGAGGGCAATGTGGTGAATGTCACGACCCAAAAATTTTTGACTAATTTTGAACCAAACTCACGATGCGATTTCATAATTCTGACATGATAAACAAAGTCTGTTATGTTGAGTCTCAAAATTTTTGAACTGTTTACATACATTCATTACCTTCGACTGTTCTCGACGATTCACGAACGACTATTTGTAAAGAAATATATATATATATATATATATATATATATATATATATATATACATACATATATATATATACATATAAATATATATATATATACATACATATATATATATACATATTTATATATATATACATATATATATACATATACATATATATATATATACATATATATATATATATATATATATATATATATATATATATATATATATATATATATATATATATATATATATAACAAAATGAATCTATATATATAATGTATATTAAATAGAATTATTAAATGATTGTAACCCTCGTTTATCATTCAATTATTATTTGGATAAGTTTAATTCAAACTTATGTGATTTTAGGAATAAACGTAAGTTGATTAATAGACTACGTAAATTTTAGAATGGTTAAAAATACCTTTACTATCTTATTTTATATGTTAATACTCCGTACATCTTATTTGGGATTGAACGCTAATAACAGGTTAACTTTTTATAATTGGTTAAAAATAGTTACTTGATATATACACATATAATTATAAAACAATGTTACATTATAATTATAATAATCTATCTATTATATAATAATAATAAAAATAAATAAATAAATATAGTAGTCATATTATTTTGAAATCATGATCCGTTAAAAATATTAAAGTTTAAAATTAATCAGAAGTTGTATGGAAGGTGACAGGGCCAAGATTTGGTCAACAAATGAATTCTTATCCCCAATTAGTATATTGATTGATAACAATCATACAAGAGAAAACCACCTTATGATTTTAATAAAAATTGTGGGCCGGTTGATGACTTCTCCTTCCACCATCCCTATCAATTTACATTACTTGAGTAATGAAAAATATTTTATTAATATTTAGATGTCCACTGAATCCTTTCAATTCTTATGATGGCTATACTGTTGAATTTACATTTTAAATCTTGAATTATTTAAAAGGTAACTATTTTTGTTGCCTACTTTCTATCTATCCTAACTAAATTAATAGATATAGATATCATTTAGATGCACATCACCGGCACCATATTTCACCCACCAATCTCTATCCTTCTTCCTTATCAATCACCCCACTTGCTCAATATTAAAATTCTACTATCTGTTTCTATTCTAATCGAATATAAAAGCACTAGATTACCATTTTCCCATATATCTCCCACTTTTCTTTCTTTCTTTCTTTTCTTTATATATTACATACCCACTTCTATAGATATATACATACACAGACAACTATATTCACCTTTAGGACTTCTTCTTTCAACTATCAATCTATATTCATCTTTCAAGACTTGATATATATATACACATTTCAAGTTGATTGAACCATCTATCTATTTCTGTCTAAATTTAACCCATCGTTTGATCACCTTCACACTACCACCACTGAACCTTCATCATTCAACCACCAAGACCATCACCCATATCGAGCTTCCACCACCTTCCATCATCCTCAACACCCTAACCACCACCAAACCACCGTGAACCACCTCCTGCATCCCAAACCGTCACCATCGCTCCTGCACAATTTTTTTTATTTCGCTGTTTCAACCACCAGCAAACATCACTTATATATGTTACTCGTTCCTGCTTTTACTTCTGCCCCAACCATCGTAAAACACCATCACAGCAGCTGCGTATTTTTTTATCGAGCTCCAAACCTGCAACTCACCTTCCTGCTACAGTGATGACGATACTGTATTGATATGCTTTGCTGTTGTGCGTTTTGTTTCGTTTTTGTTAAACAACGATGAATACGATGATGATATTAATGATGGTTATGGTTTGCTACACGGTGATGATAGTTATCGATGGTGATAAAGATAATGATTCACGGATGATGATGAGGGAATAAAGATGATGATGTCGTTCATGTAGATGATGATGGTGGGGTGACATAATCAAATGAAGATGAATCTGTGAACGAAATGATGATGATGATTTTGATATAAATAAGATGATGATGATAGATGATAAAGGTAGATGATGATGTTTCCGTATTCCTGTTCGATAGCCAGAACCCTTTTATTTTTCCTGTGGTTTCGTGATTTAACTGTACATTGAAACCTAATACACTTGGGCTGAGAGTTCTATTTTATTTTAGGCCGTGATCCAAGTATTTGTGTGGGCCACAATTCAGTTCCCTAAGTTTGGCCGAAACTGATGAGGTTATAAAGTTTTTATTCAGTATTAAAACAAGAATATATGAGATAGAAGGATAGTTAAGGGCGTGGGTGTTTAAGCGAGAGGTCTCAGGTTCGAGCCTGGGCGTAGGCAGTTTATTTATTTTGTTGAAGCTCTTTTTATTAAGGTAGTTATTATTATTATTACTATTATTTTTATTATTATTATTGTTATTATTATTAATTATTGTTGTTATATGGTTAATATTATTATCATTAATAATAAGTATTAGCATTAATATCATTATTATTATCATTATTATTATTAATATAGTTATTAGTACTGTTATTATTAAACTTATTATCATTATTATCATTAGTAGTAAAAGTGTTATTTCATAGTTATTATTATTATCAGTATTATTATTCTTATCATTATTACTAACAGTATTATTATTATTTTTAATCTATCATTTTATTTCAAATTAGTATTATCATTTAAGGTAACATTTTACTAAAATTATCATTTTAAAAACTATCAATATTATTAGAATTTTCATTATCACTATTATTTTTAGTAACAATATTATCACTATAATAATTATTACAACTATTAATATTAATACTAATATCATTAGTTTTACGATTGATATTACTAATACAAAAATATTTTAATGTAATATATTAACATTGATAATTTACATTCTTAAATTAATATTAAGTACTTATTTCAAATATTGAAAACAAATATATATTAAGTTTTAATACATGATATGATATTTCTAAACATCAAAATAGAATATTTATAATAAATGACTTATCATATACTTTAAATCTGATATAAATATATATAAATTTTAAGTATTAAGAATATATAAATGAATATAGTTAATAAATTATTAATATAATAAGTATACTAATAATATAAATATATAAACTTGTTCGATTACGATTATATGTTTTAATATATATAATTGATATAGGTTCGTGAATCCGAGGCCAACCCTGCGTTGTTCAGTTCCGTTGTATGTATATTTTTACTACAAAATATCGTATCGTGAGTTTCATTTGCTCCCTTTTTAAATGCTTTTGCAATATATATTTTTGGGACTGAGAATACATGCGCTGCTTTTATAAATGTTTTACGAAATAGACACAAGTAATCGAAACTACATTCTATGGTTAGATTATTATACCGGATATCACCCATTTTAGCTTGGTATTTTAAGAATTTGGGAACAGACCCCCAAATTGAAGCGAATCCTAAAGATAGATCTATCGGGCCCAACAAGCCCCATCCAGGTTATGGATGTTTCAGTACTTCGATTTTTATATATAGATGAGTGTACCTGTATATTTGGGGATATTCTAGATGCATTTTGTTAATGTCGATTACCAGGTGTTCACCATATGAATAATTTTTATCTCTATGCAGTTTGCGAAATGCCTGATATGAGATGTATATTTATGGAAAAAATAAAATATTGTGGTCTATTAAAATTATGGAAATGATTGATTACGATAAACCTATGAACTCACCAACCTTTTGGTTGACACTTGAAAGCATGTTTATTCTCAGGTATGAAAGAAATCTTCCGATGTGCATTTGCTCATTTTAAAGATATTACTCGGAGTCGTTCATGGCATATTTAGGTCAGTTCATCGCAATGGGACCAGATGTTATTGCATTCATCCATATGGATTTGGTCGGGTTGTGACATGTGGTATCAGAGCGGTGGTCTTAGCGAACCAGGTCTTGCATTAGTGTGTCTAACTGATAGTCGTTAGGATGCATTAGCAATTCTGGACTTCGTCCTTAGCTGCATATTATAAGTTTTGTGTATCATTTCGAGTGAAAAATTACCTGCTTATCATTCTTAAGTCTTGACATGTGTTTTTGCATTTATTTCATACACGGTGTATAGATGAATCATATCCTATCATATCTATTACCGTGGATCTTATTTGACACTTTCCGAAATTTTCTCCGTAAATTACGGAATCTTTTTGCTATATATGTATTCGAGAAGACAGAGATATCATCCAGTATTCAGCACTCAATTCATATCACGAATCATTTCATAACTTGCTATGATCGCGTAAGATGGCCTCTTCGAATAGACCAAGCTCCTCCAGCTCCAAAGACAACGTGACGGGAGTGCACCTACCGATCAACTACCGTGATTTCTTTAGAATGTGGGGATGGGTTTGTGAAATACTTACCCTATGGAGAAATGAAGAAGGTACTCCATATCACGAGCCGAACTTACCACCTAACGTAGGAGAACTCGATCCGCTTACCGGCGAACCTGTTCGCAATACCGTTTTCACTCTTTTCTCACGGATTTTCCGCCGAAGGTCGACTCGATGTAATTAAAGATAGTATTCGTCCTCTACTCCTGAATTCTAATTAGTTAGGATTATTAGAAGAAGTTAGAAGACTTCGAACTAAATATCAAGAATTGACAAACCTTACGGAAGAATGGGTAGAACTAATTCATAGACTCGAGCGTAAAGTAGAAACCCTGGAGGTGACGGTTTCAATTTGGAAACCAGGCTCGCATCTACTATGCAGGTACCAACAACAGTACCAACACCAACAGCAACACCACCAGTACCAACATCCTCTCCAGCACTGATAATGCTAAAAACGAACACATATTTCATAGCATTATCCTTCAATAAAGACAAGTTTTTAGTTGCAATTGTTCTATTTACGAGTGATATTCGTTTAAATAATAAAAGGTGAAGACACAAGACAGATTCAACGATTTGAAGATGCAAACGACCAAAAAGCTAAAAAGTACAAAGTACAATCTAAGTGGTTCAATTTATTGATGAGAAACGTCTAGAAATTACAAGGGTACAAGCCGTGAAACGCAAAGTACAAGATATTAAATAGTACGCAAGGACGTTCCAAAATCCAGAACCGAGACATGAACCAACTATCAGCACGCGATGCAACGAACCAAAAATTACAAGTTAACTATGCACAAGAATATAATATAATATATAATTAATTATATATATTATTATATATTATAATTAAAAGCAGGCCACGTTTAAATCACTATGTTGAGCTGGAATCCAAAAGCTCCGCACTCGCGGAGCTGTGAAGCACAAAACCTCCGCACTCGCGGAGCTGTACAGTTCAAAGTGGGCCTATAAAAGGACGCGTATTCTGATCGATTTCATTACACCTTTTTCTTTTCCTTTCTCATATCATATACGAGATATATATATATATATATATATATATATATATATATATATATATATATATATATATATATATATATATATATATTATAATTTTAATTTTAATTTAAGTTTAATAATAATAAGGTTATGTTGGCGAATGTTTTAAGTTTGTAAGTCTAAATTCTGTCCGTGTAACGCTACGCTATTAATAATCATTGTAAGTTATGTTCAACCTTTTTAAATTAATGTCTCATAGCTAAGTTATTATTATGCTTATTTAAATCGAAGTAATCGTGATGTTGGGCTAAATATTAAAGACGGGGTTATTGGGCTTTGTAGCATAATTGGGGTTTGGACAAAAGATCGACACTTGTGGAAATTAGACTATGGGCTATTAATGGGCTTTATATTAACTAAATTGTAGTGACCCGAACTTTTACATGTTTATATATATTAATTGAGATTGATATTTACATGATTAAATGTTTCCAACATGTTAAGCAATCAAACTTGTTAAGACTTGATTAATTGAAATATGTTTCATATAGACAATTGACCACCCAAGTTGACCGGCGATTCACGAACGTTAAAACTTGTAAAAATGACATGACGATATATATATGGATATACATATGGTTAACATGAGTTTATGATAAGTAAGTATCTCCATAAGTATATTAACAATGAGTTATATACATATAAACAAGACTACTAACATAAGGATTTCGAAACGAGACATATATGTAACGATTATCGTTGTAACGACATTTAAATGTATATATATATCATATTAAGATATATTAATATATCATAATATCATGATAATATAATAATTTAACATCTCATTAGATATAATAAACAATGGGTTAACAACATTAATTGAGATCGTTAACTTAAAGGTTTCAAAACAACACTTACATGTAACGACTAACCGACTCAGTTAAAATGTATATACATGTAGTGTATTTAGATGTATTAAAATACTTTTGGAAGACTTCAAGACATATATCAAAACACTCATACTTAACGAAAATGGTTACAGTTACTTTCCCATTCTTTTCTTTCATCAAGAATTCTAGTCGTATTCTTACCCGTATTATACACAGCTTCAAAACGTACTTACTATGGGTATATACCAATAGGAACTAGCATGGGATTCCACTCTTAATTATGTCATGTATGACTAATCAATTTTAACTTCTACCATGAGCTAGTTAACTAACTAGAACTCCTTTTAACCCCACTCACCACTCACCAATTACCACTCATTATTCACTCCATTTCACTTCCAATTCTCTTTCTAATTCTCTCTCAACACACACACACTATTATGAACGTATTTTTCCAGTAGTTAATCATCATCTTCATCAAAAATCACTTCAAGAATCAAGCTATAATCATCATAGGAAGAACACTTCAAGAACACTTCAAAAATCCCTTCAAGTTTACTAATTTACTTCCAAGCTTTCTAATCCATTCCAAGTAATCATCTAAGATCAAGAAACCTTTGTTATATACAGTAGGTTACCTTTCTTATTCAAGGTAATATTCATATTCAAACTTTGATTCAATTTCTATAACTATAAACTATCTTAATTCGAGTAAAAAAATCTTACTTGAACTTGTTTTTGTGTCATGATCCTACTTCAAGAACTTTCAAACCATCCAAGATCCTTTGAAGATAGATCATTTCTTGTCACTTACAGTAGATTTACCTACTAAACTTGAGGTAGTAATGATGTTCATAACATCATTCGGTTCATATATATAAAACTATCTTATTCGAAGGTTTAAACTCGTAATCACTAGAACATAGTTTAGTTAATTCTAAACTTGTTCGCAAACAAAAGTTAATCCTTCTAACTTGACTTTTAAAATTAACTAAACACATGTTCTATATCTATATGATATGCTAACTTAATGATTTAAAACCTGGAAACACGAAAAACACCGTAAAACCGGATTTACGCCGTCGTAGTAACACCGCGGGCTGTTTTGGGTTAGTTAATTAAAAACAATGATAAACTTTGATTTAAAAGTTGTTATTCTGAGAAAATGATTTTTATTATGAACATGAAACTATATCCACAAATTATGGTTAAACTCAAAGTGGAAGTATGTTTTCTAAAATGGTCATCTAGACGTCGTTCTTTCGACTGAAATGACTACCTTTACAAAAACGACTTGTAACTTATTTTTCCGACTATAAACCTATACTTTTTCTGTTTAGATTCATAAAATAGAGTTCAATATGAAACCATAGCAATTTGATTCACTCAAAACGGATTTAAAATGAAGAAGTTATGGGTAAAACAAGATTGGATAATTTTTCTCATTTTAGCTACGTGAAAATTGGTAACAAATCTATTCCAACCATAACTTAATCAACTTGTATTGTATATTATGTAATCTTGAGATACCATAGACACGTATACAATGTTTCGACCTATCATGTAGACACATCTATATATATTTCGGAACAACCATAGACACTCTATATGTGAATATTGGAGTTAGCTATACAGGGTTGAGGTTGATTCCAAAATATATATAGTTTGAGTTGTGATCAATACTGAGATACGTATACACTGAGTCGTGGATTGATTCAAGATAATATTTATCGATTTATTTCTGTACATCTAACTGTGGACAACTAGTTGTAGGTTACTAACGAGGACAGCTGACTTAATAAACTTAAAACATCAAAATATATTAAAAGTGTTGTAAATATATTTTGAACATACTTTGATATATATGTATATATTGTTATAGGTTCGTGAATCAACAGTGGCCAAGTCTTACTTCTCGACGAAGTAAAAATCTGTGAAAGTGAGTTATAGTCCCACTTTTAAAATCTAATATTTTGGGATGAGAATACATGCAGGTTTTATAAATGATTTACAAAATAGACACAAGTACGTGAAACTACATTCTATGGTTGAATTATCGAAATCGAATATGCCCCTTTTTATTAAGTCTGGTAATCTAAGAATTAGGGAACAGACACCCTAATTGACGTGAATCCTAAAGATAGATCTATTGGGCCCAACAAGCCCCATCCAAAGTACCGGATGCTTTAGTACTTCGAAATTTATATCATATCCGAAGGGTGTCCCGGAATGATGGGGATATTATTATATATGCATCTTGTTAATGTCGGTTACCAGGTATTCACCATATGAATGATTTTTATCTCTATGTATGGGATGTGTATTGAAATATGAAATCTTGTGGTCTATTGTTACGATTTGATATATATAGGTTAAACCTATAACTCACCAACATTTTTGTTGACGTTTAAAGCATGTTTATTCTCAGGTGAATATTAAGAGCTTCCGCTGTTGCATACTAAAATAAGGACAAGATTTGGAGTCCATGTTTGTATGATATTGTGTAAAAACTGCATTCAAGAAACTGATTTCGATGTAACATATTTGTATTGTAAACCATTATGTAATGGTCGTGTGTAAACAGGATATTTTAGATTATCATTATTTGATAATCTACATAAAGCTTTTTAAACCTTTATTTATGAAATAAAGGTTATGGTTTGTTTTAAAATGAATGCAGTCTTTGAAAAACGTCTCATATAGAGGTTAAAACCTCGCAACGAAATCAATTAATATGGAACGTTTTTAATCAATAAGAACGGGACATTTCAGTTGGTATCCGAGCGTTGGTCTTAGAGAACCAGAATTTTGCATTAGTGTGTCTTATCTAGTTTGTTAGGATGCATTAGTGAGTCTGGACTTCGACCGTGTTTACTTGAAAAATGATTGCTTAACAAATTTTGTTGGAAACTATATATTTTTAACATGTGAATATTATGTGATATATTAATCTCTTAACGCGTTTGATATTATGTGATAGATGTCTACCTCTAGAACAAGTCCCATTGACTCACCTAATAATAATGAAGAGTCAAATGTAAATTGGAATGATTCGTGGACTGATTCACAAGTTCCCGAAGAGGAACCGGAAGAAGAGTCGGAACCGGAAGAAGAATCGGAACCGGAAGAAGAATCGGAACCGGATGAAGAAATAGAACCGGTGGGGGAAATAATAAAACAGTTAAGTAAAAGAAAATCCTCAACCAACCGACCAAGGTTAATTATGGTCAATGGTGTTTCCGCCAAGGAAGCAAAATATTGGGAGGATTACCAATTCTCCGATGAATCGGATTCCGACGAGAATTCCGATGATGTTATAGAAATTACCCCAACTGAATTTAAAAAGGCAAAAGAAAATAATAAGGGAAAGGGCATAAAAATAGAGAAATCTAATTCCAACCCCGATGAACTTTATATGTATCGTCAACCCCCGAAGTCTTTAAGTTGTAACAATGACCCGGGAACCTCTAAACCACCAGGTTTTTCTAAACCAATGTGGATAACGATAGCTCGTATTAGGGGAACATCATATATCCCTAGAAACTTGGCAAAACGAACCAAAACTGAAGAAGAAGAAACAAGCGAGTCGGAATAAGATAGTTGTATTCGTGTGGTGTAATATAAGTAATATAGTGTGCTTATGCTTTATGATATATGTAAAAATTGCTTGTATTAATAAGTATTTTTTTTTATGAATCTAACTCTTGTCTATTTTACAGTATAAAAACACAAAATGGATAGACAACCCAATATTTTAAGAGACCTACCCGGAGACATGATTGATGAAATCTTGTCTAGAGTCGGTCAGAATTCTTCGGCACAACTATTTAAGGCGAGATCAGTTAGACATTCGAAGAACGTTCCAAGAATGACTTAGTTTATAAAAGGCTTTCGTTCGAAAGATGGGGGATATCACATTGGGAAATCCATAAGTTATGATGTGTTTACTTTGACGCATATATTGCGGGGAACCCAAATGCTATTTTACGCAATGGGTAAAGAAATTATTTTGACTCAATATATCCGAATATTGGACTTCGTGATTTAGAAAAAGCGGCTAACATGCAACATAAAGAAGCATGTTATGCTTACGGATTAGTAATGTTCGCTTCTCACCAAAGTGAGAACAAGAACATCGGGCTACAACTATTAAACAAAACGTTCCCACAAGTGACGGAGTCGGTAATTGGGGTAAGAAATGAGGTTTTTAGATTGTTACGGAACTGTTGGACATTACGTAACCCTCATCCCTTTGACGACGTTACAACACGCTGTCTTATCAACGGCCATAACGGTTATGTTCCACAAGACCAAGGATGGGAAGTAATCCTAGTAAAACCAGAATGCATGACTTGTTTCTGGACGCATGAATTACGTGTCTTTATTGCCTTTGCTGAACGACTTGTGTACTAGCTAGAATTATCTTCACAACTATCTTGTATCAAAGTTATTGTGTGCTATATTTCATGCTTTATGTAAAATAAGCGGTATTGTAAGTTTGTAAAATATTGTATAAAAGTTTGAACGCGAAATATTATTATAATCAATTTTTCATATAGAATTGTAGTAGTTGAATTGTATATTAGCTACTAAGTATGAACTTAACGGGTAGGTACTACCCGAATTTAAACTTATAAAACGCTAATATGAAGAAAAAGCTTTTATAAATGAGTTCATATTATGCTATGAAATACTATTAACTACTCTTAATATTCTGTATGATTAACTTGTTCCATTTGACTATTTTGAAGGAAATGGCACCGACTACTCGACACACCGTGAATATGAATGAAGAGGAATTCCGTACTTTTCTAGCTTCAAACATAGCCGCAGTACAGGCTGCGCTACATACCAACAATAACCTTGGATCTAGCAGTACAGGAAATCGTGTAGGATGCACCTACAAAGAATTCACTGCCTGCAAACCTTTAGAATTTGATGGAACCGAAGGACCGATCGGATTGAAACGGTGGACCGAGAAGGTCGAATCGGTGTTTGCCATAAGTAAGTGTACTGAAGAGGACAAAGTGAAGTACGCTACGCATACCTTCACAGGTTCTGCGTTAACATGGTAGAATACCTATCTAGAGCAAGTGGGACAAGACGATGCGTACGCACTACCGTGGTCAGCATTCAAGCACTTGATGAACGAGAAGTACCGTCTCAGAACCGAGGTCAATAAGCTCAAGACAGAACTTAGAGGGTTACGAACCCAAGGATTTGATATTACCACGTACGAAAGACGATTCACCGAATTGTGCCTATTGTGTCCGGGAGCATTCGAAGATGAGGAAGAGAAGATCGACGCGTTTGTGAAAGGATTACCGGAAAGAATCCAAGAAGATATAAGTTCACACGAGCCTGCCTCCATACAACAGGCATGTAGAATGGCTCACAAACTAGTGAACCAGATTGAAGAAAGAATTAAAGAACAGACTGCTGAAGAGGCCAATGTGAAGCAAGTCAAAAGAAAGTGGGAGGAAAACGGTGATAAGAATCACCAATACAACAACAACAGCAATTACAACAATAATCGCAACAATTATCCCAACAATTGCAACATCAATCGCAACTACAACAAACGGCCCAACAACAACAACAACAACAACAACAACAACAACAACAGCAACTACAACAATCATCCCAGCAATAATAATAACCGCAACAACAACAACAATCAGAAGCAGCTATGCCAAAGGTGTGAAAAGTATCACTCGGGGTTCTGCACCAAATTTTGCAACAAGTGTAAAAGAAACGGTCATAGCGCGGCGAAGTGTGAGGTCTACGGACCAGGGGTTAATAGAACGAAAGGAACAAATGGTGTCGGAACAAGTAATGGCGGAGCAAGTAGTGTCGGAGCAAGTTATGCCAATGTAGTTTGTTATAAATGTGGAAAACTGGGCCACATTATTAGAAATTGCCCGAACCAGGAGAACACGAATGGACAAGGCCGCGGAAGAGTTTTCAATATTAATGCGGCAGAGGCATAGGAAGACCCGGAGCTTGTTACGGGTACGTTTCTTATTGACAATAAATCTGCTTACGTTTTATTTGATTCGGGTGCGGATAGAAGCTATATGAGTAAGATTTTTGTGCTAAATTAAATTGTCCATTGACGCCTTTGGATAGTAAATTTTTACTCGAATTATCAAATGGTAAATTAATTTCAGCAGATAATATATGTCGGAATCGAGAAATTAAACTGGTTAGCGAAACATTTAAGATTGACTTGATACCAGTAGAGTTAGGGAGTTTTGATGTGATAATCGGTATGGACTGGTTGAAAGAAGTGAAAGCAGAGATCGTTTGTTACAAAAATGCAATTCGCATTATACGAGAAAAAGGAAAACCCTTAATGGTGTACGGAGAAAAGGGCAACACGAAGCTACATCTTATTAGTAATTTGAAGGCACAAAAACTAATAAGAAAAGGTTGCTATGCTGTTCTAGCACATGTCGAGAAAGTATAAACTGAAGAAAAGAGCATCAATGATGTTCCCGTCGCAAAAGAATTTCCCGATGTATTTCCGAAAGAATTACCGTGATTACCCCCACATCGATCCGTTGAATTTCAAATAGATCTTGTACCAGGAGCTGCACCAATAGCTCGTGCTCCTTACAGACTCGCACCCAGCGAGATGAAAGAACTGCAAAGCCAATTACAAGAACTTTTAGAGCGTGGTTTCATTCGACCAAGCACATCACCGTGGGGAGCTCCTGTTTTGTTTGTCAAGAAGAAAGATGGTACATTCAGGTTGTGTATCGACTACCGAGAGTTGAACAAACTTACCATCAAGAACCGCTACCCACTACCGATAATCGACGACTTATTTGATCAACTACAAGGCTCGTCTGTTTATTCAAAGATTGACTTACGTTCCGGGTATCATCAAATGCGGGTGAAAGAAGATGATATTCCAAAGACTGCTTTCAGAACACGTTACGGTCATTATGAGTTTATGGTCATGCCGTTTGGTTTAACTAATGCATCAGCTGTGTTCATGGACCTTATGAACCGAGTGTGTGGACCATACCTTGACAAGTTTGTCATTGTTTTCATTGATGACATACTTATTTACTCAAAGAATGACCAAGAACACGGTGAACATTTGAGAAAGGTGTTAGAAGTATTGAGGAATGAAGAATTGTACGCTAAGTTTTCAAAGTGTGCATTTTGGTTGGAAGAAGTTCAATTCCTCGGTCACATAGTGAACAAAGAAGGTATTAAGGTGGATCCGGTAAAGATAGAAACTGTTGAAAAGTGGGAAACCCCGAAAACTCCGAAACACATACGCCAGGTTTTAGGACTAGCTGGTTACTACAGAAGGTTCATCCAAGACTTTTCCAGAATAGCAAAACCCTTGACTGCATTAACGCATAAAGGGAAGAAATTTGAATGGAATGATGAACAAAAGAAAGCGTTTCAGTTATTGAAGAAAAAGCTAACTACGGCACCTATATTGTCATTGCCTAAAGGGAATGATGATTTTATGATTTATTGTGATGCATCAAAGCAAGGTCTCGGTTGTGTATTAATGCAACGAACGATGGTGATTGCTTATGCGTCTAGACAATTGAAGATTCACGAACAAAATTATACGACGCATGATTTGGAATTAGGCGTGGTTGTTTTTGCATTAAAGACTTGGAGGCACTACTTATATGGGGTCAAAAGTATTATATATACCGACCACAAAAGTCTTCAACACATATTTAATCAGAAACAACTGAATATGAGGCAGCGTAGGTGGATTGAATTATTGAATGATTACGACTTTGAGATTCGTTACCACCCGGGGAAGGCAAATGTGGTAGCCGATGCCTTGAGCAGAAAGGACAGAGAACCCATTCGAGTAAAATCTATGAATATAATGATTCATAATAACATTACTACTCAAATAAATTAGGCACAACAAGGAGTTTTAAAAGAGGGAAATTTAAAGGATGAAATACCCAAAGGATCGGAGAAACATCTTAATATTCGGGAAGACGGAACCCGGTATAGGGCTGAAAGGATTTGGGTACCAAAATTTGGAGATATGAGAGAAATGGTACTTAGAGAAGCTCATAAAACCAGATACTCAATACATCCTAGAACGGGGAAGATGTACAAGGATCTCAAGAAACATTTTTCGTGGCTGGGTATGAAAGCCGATGTTGTTAAATACGTAGGAGAATGTTTGACGTGTTCTAAGGTCAAAGCTGAGCATTAGAAATCATCAGGTCTACTTCAACAACCCGAAATCCCAGAATGGAAATGGAAAAACATTACCATGGAATTCATCACTAAATTGCCAAGGACTGCAAGTGGTTTTGATACTATTTGGGTAATAGTTGATTGTCTCACCAAATCAGCACACTTCCTGCCAATAAGAGAAGATGACAAGATGGAGAAGTTAGCACGACTGTATTTGAAGGAAGTCGTCTCCAGACATGGAATACCAATCTCTATTATCTCTGATAGGGATGGCAGATTTATTTCAAGATTCTGGCAGACATTATAGCAAGCATTAGGAACTCGTCTAGACATGAGTACTGCCTATCATCCACAAACTGATGGGCAGAGCGAAAGGACGATACAAACTCTTGAAGACATGCTACGAGCATGTGTTATTGATTTCGGAAACAGTTGGGATCGACATCTACCGTTAGCAGAATTTTCCTACAACAACAGCTACCATTCAAGCATTGAGATGGCGCCTTTTGAAGCACTTTATGGTAGAAAGTGCAGGTCTCCGATTTGTTGGAGTGAAGTGGGGGATAGACAGATTACGGGTCCGGAGATTATACAAGAAACTACCGAGAAGATCATCCAAATTCAACAACGGTTGAAAACCGCCCAAAGTCGACAAAAGAGCTACGCTGACATTAAAAGAAAAGATATAGAATTTGAAATTGGAGAGATGGTCATGCTTAAAGTTGCACCTTGGAAAGGCGTTGTTCGATTTGGTAAACGAGGGAAATTAAATCCAAGGTATATTGGACCATTCAAGATTATTGATCGTGTCGGACCAGTAGCTTACCGACTTGAGTTACCTCAACAACTCGCTGCTGTACATAACACTTTCCACGTCTCGAATTTGAAGAAATTTTTTGCTAAAGAAGATCTCACTATTCCGTTAGATGAAATCCAAATCAACGAAAAACTCCAATTCATCGAAGAACCCGTCGAAATAATGGATCGTGAGGTTAAAAGACTTAAGCAAAACAAGATACCAATTGTTAAGGTTCGATGTAATTCTCGTAGAGGACCCGAGTTCACCCAGGAGCATGAAGATCCGATGAAGAAGAAATACCCACATCTATTTCCAGAAGATTTGTCAACACCTTCAACAGCTTAAAATTTCGGGACGAAATTTATTTAACGGGTAGGTACTGTAGTGACCCGAACTTTTCCATGTTTATATATATTAATTGAGATTGATATTTACATGATTAAATGTTTCCAACATGCTAAGCAATCAAACTTGTTAAGACTTGATTAATTGAAATATGTTTCATATAGACAATTGACCACCCAAGTTGACCGGCGATTCACGAACGTTAAAACTTGTAAAAATGACATGACGATATATATATGGATATACATATGGTTAACATGAGTTTATGATAAGTAATTATCTCCATAAGTATATTAACAATGAGTTATATACATATAAACAAGACTACTAACTTAAGGATTTCGAAACGAGACATATATGTAACGATTATCGTTGTAACGACATTTAAATGTATATTTATCATATTAAGATATATTAATATATCATAATATCATGATAATATAATAATTTAACATCTCATTAGATATAATAAACAATGGGTTAACAACATTAATTGAGATCGTTAACTTAAAGGTTTCAAAACAACACTTACATGTAACGACTAACGATGACTTAATGACTTAGTTAAAATGTATATACATGTAGTGTATTTAGATGTATTAAAATACTTTTGGAAGACTTCAAGACATATATCAAAACACTTATACTTAACGAAAATGGTTACAGTTACTTTCCCATTCTTTTCTTTCATCAAGAATTCTAGTCGTATTCTTACCCGTATTATACACAGCTTCAAAACGTACTTACTATGGGTATATACCAATAGGAACTAGCATGGGATTCTACTCTTGATTATGTCATGTATGACTAATCAATTTTAACTTCTACCATGAGCTAGTCAACTAACTAGAACTCCTTTTAACCCCACTCACCACTCACCAATTACCACTCATCATTCACTCCATTTCACTTCCAATTCTCTTTCTAATTCTCTCTCAACACACACACACACTATTATGAACATATTTTTACAGTAGTTAATCATCATATTCATCAAAAATCACTTCAATAATCAAGCTATAATCATCATAGGAAGAACACTTCAAGAACACTTCAAAAATCCCTTCAAGTTTACTAATTTACTTCAAAGCTTTCTAATCCATTCCAAGTAATCATCTAAGATCAAGAAACCTTTGTTATATATAGTAGGTTACCTTTATTATTCAAGGTAATATTCATATTCAAACTTTGATTCAATTTCTATAACTATAAACTATCTTAATTCGAGTAAAAAAATCTTACTTGAACTTGTTTTTGTGTCATGATCCTACTTCAAGAACTTTCAAGACATCCAAGATCTTTGAAGCTAGATCATTTCTTGTCACTTCCAGTAGGTTTACCTACTAAACTTGAGGTAGTAATGATGTTCATAACATCATTCGATTCATATATATAAAACTATCTTTTTCGAAGGTTTAAACTCGTAATCACTAGAACATAGTTTAGTTAATTCTAAACTTGTTCGCAAACAAAAGTTAATCCTTCTAACTTGACTTTTAAAATTAACTAAACACATGTTCTATATCTATATGATATGCTAACTTAATGATTTAAAACCTGGAAACACGAAAAACACCGTAAAACCGGATTTACGCCGTCGTAGTAACACCGCGGGCTGTTTTGGGTTAGTTAATTAAAAACTATGATAAACTTTGATTTAAAAGTTGTTATTCTGAGAAAATGATTTTTATTATGAAAATGAAACTATATCCACAAATTATGGTTAAACTCAAAGTGGAACGGGAGAATGTTCTTTAGGAGAAGGAACTGAACCAACTGATGAAACTGAAATGTTAGCTACACTTATGGCTAATGAATACAAACCAACAATAGAAGAACTTCAAATTCTAAAAGAGGAAGACAGATATCGATACAAATCATCGATAGAAGAACCACCGATATTAGAGTTAAAGCCACTTCCAAAGCATTTGAAATACACTTATTTACATGGTGAATCTGAATTACCTGTAATAATATCGTCTTCTCTTATGGAAAATGAAAAATCTCGACTCATTTCTGTGCTAAAAGCTCATAAACCAGCTACTGCATGGAAGATTCATGACATTAAAGGCATAAGTCCTTCATATTGCACACATAAAATCCTTATAGAAGAAGGTCATAAAGCATATGTGCAACCCCAACGAAGACTAAATCCAAATATGCAAGATGTTGTTAAGAAAGAAATTATTAAACTGCTAGATGCAGGTTTAATTTATCCAATCTCTGATAGTTCATGGGTAAGCCCAGTTCAATGTGTACCTAAGAAGGGTGGCATGACTGTCATCACAAATGAAAAAGATGAGCTTATTCCTACTAGGACTGTAACAGGATGGCGTGTTTGTATTGATTATAGAAAATTAAATGATGCCACCAGAAAAGATCACTTTCCCTTACCTTTCATTGATCAAATGTTGGAAAGGTTAGCTGGGAACAGTTACTATTGTTTTCTTGAAGGTTTTTCCGGATATTTTCAAATTCCAATCGCACCCGAGGTCCAAGAGAAAACCACCTTTATGTGCCCTTATGGTACTTTTGCTTACAAACGCATGCCATTTGGACTTTGCAACGCCTCTGTAACCTTTCAAAGGTGCATGATGGCGATTTTTCATGACATGATAGAAGAATGCATGGATGTTTTCATGGATGACTTTTCAGTCTTCGGTGATACTTTTGAAAAATGTCTAGTTAATCTTGAACGAATGCTTATTAGATGCGAACAATCAAATCTAGTATTTAATTGGGAGAAATACCATTTCATGGTTAGAGAAGGCATCGTTCTTGGTTAGTGAATAAAATTTCGTTCATATCTCGTTCTTGCAAAAACGGTGGTCTATACTGATCATTCCGTTCTTAGATACTTATTTTCAAAACAAGATGCTAAACCACGATTAATTCTTTGGATCTTACTCTTACAAGAGTTCGATATTGAAATCCGAGACAAAAAGGGAGCAGAAAACCTTGCAGCTGATCATCTTTCTCGTCTTGAAAATCCCAAATTAGAAGTTCTAAATGAATCGGCCATACAAGATAACTTTCCTGATGAATATCTATTGAAAATCAATTATAGTGAAATTCCATGGTTTGCAGACTATGCAAACTACTTAGTAAGTGGATTCCTTGAAAAATGGTTGTCGTACCAAAAATGAAAGAAATTCTTTAGTGATATAAAACACTATTTTTGGGAAGATCCACATTTGTTTAAAAGTTGTCCCGATGGAGTAATCCGCCGATGTGTATTCGGGGATGAAGCTAGTCAAATCTTAAACCATTGTCACACAGGACCAACAGGAGGGCATTGTGGGCCTCAACTTACAGCAAGAAAAGTTTACGATGCTGGATTCTATTGGCCTACAATTTTCAATGACGCACACCTTCTTTGTAAATCCTGTGATGCTTGTCAAAGGGCCGGAAAAATAAGTCAACGTGATGAAATGCCACAAAATGTCATTCAAGTATGTGAAGTATTTGACGTTTGGGGTATTGACTTTATGGGTCCATTTCCAAAATCTCAAATTAATCTCTACATTCTCGTTGCCATTGATTATGTATCTAAATGGGCGGAAGCACAAGCTCTCTCAACTAACGATGCATGAGTTGTAGTCAACTTCTTAAAACGTCTTTTTGCTAGGATTGGAACACCGAAAGCTTTAATAAGTGATCGGGGTACTCAATTTTATAATAATCAACTTGAGAAACTTCTCAAAAGATATGGAGTAACTCATAAAATCTCAACCGCTTATCATCCACAAACAAGTGGACAAGTTGAAAATACCAACCGAGCATTAAAACGTATTCTAGAAAAAACCGTAGGATCAAATCCGAAGGAATGGTCCATGAAATTGGAGGATGCACTCTGCGCTTTTAGAACAGCTTACAAAACTCCAATTGGAACCACACCTTTTAAACTTGTTTACGAAAAAGCATGTCACCTTCCAGTAAAAATTGAGCATAAAGCATTTTGGGCTTTGAAGACATGTAATCTTGATTTGCATGAAGCCGGACGTCTACGGTTAAGTCAACTAAACGAATTAGAAGAATTAAGACATGAAGCATATGAAAATTCATTATTCTAATAAAGAAAGAACGAATAAATGGCATGATAAAAGAATCAGAAGTTCAAAAGAATTTAAAGAAGAAGACAAAGTTCTTCTTTTTAATTCACGATTCAAGCTATTTCCTGGAAAATTGAAATCAGGATGGTCTGGACCATTCATAGTCAAAAGAGTTTTCCCATATGGAACAATAGAGTTGATAAATTCAAATGGGATTGAATTTAAAGTTAATGGTCACAGAGTTAAACATTACATACATGGTCCAATGGAAGTTGACAATGAAGTCAATCGTAATTTCACCACCTAAGAAAACCCTCAGAATGAAAACAAAAATATGTTATCAACAACATATGAAAAACCAAAATTGGAAGATGGGGAAGCTTCAAATTGGAGTGATGAAGAAGAATTCCTATACAAACCTCCCATTCCAAGAAACGAAGAAAAATGTGAACAAGAAGTTCAAGTAGAAGTGAAAGAACCAATAAAAGATCACCCGAAAAAGGTTAACAAACCAACTCTACTTAGTAAAGTAGGAGACCCAGGTGAATTAATCATTTCTTGTTTGCTTAATGATGGTGCTATGTATAATGGACTCGCAGAATTAGGAGCAAGTGCAAATGTTATGCCTCTTTCCTTATACAAAAGATTAGGTGTGGGTAAATTAAGACCAACCAGCATAGGTGTTCAACTATTTGACCAAACCATTAAACACCTTGTTGGAATAGCCAATAATTTACTTGTTAAAGTGGGAAGTTTGACCTTTGTTGCAAACTTCATAGTTATTAATATGGAGGAAGACCTTGATATTACTCTAATTTTAGGTCGCCCATTTTTAGAAACCACCGAAGCATTCATTGATGTAAGAGAAGGTAGAATAACACTTAGGGATGGTAACAAATCGGTTACCTTTGTGAACCGAAAGTTTAGATCTCCACCAACCAAAACTGTTGAACCTATAAAAATGCCTATGTGTGGGGAAGATGAAGAAACACCTAATGATAACCCGATAACAAAGAACCCCGTTATTGATACGAAATTAGATGAACCGTTTTCAACAGTTCAACAAAGAAACTTTATAAACGGATTCAAGATGCTAGGATTAAGGGGAACTTTAAGTTATGTAACCGATTAGTATCCAATTTGTCGCCTAAAGAAAAGGAAATGTTAATTTAATTTGTGAATGTTACAGAAGAAATCAATCAATGGCTTGAAGCCAAAGTCAGAGATATGCAAGTTGTTGATGATCCAATTGAAGATAACAATGAAGTTAATCACAATTTCAACACCACAGCTAACTAAGTTTGGGGAGAAACAAGTCTTTTTAAGGATAATATATATTTCTGTTAGAGTTAGATTTTCTGTTTTCGTGTAGTTTTCGAAAATGGAATCCGAATGGTCTTTCCCTAGTAGACCCTAAAGAACTAGTCTTCTCCCCCCATTCTGAATTTTTATTTTTTTAGGTTTTACGACATGAAGAATTCCTTTGATTTGAACCATGGTCTACTACTACAAGCTATGATTACTAAACGTAATAATGACACATTCCCGAGTGAACTAGTATCATTCATAAGAGGGAAAATGGATGAAGTGAGGAAAGAACTCAGGAAAGATCATCATAAGACACATTTTGGTAAAGGAAAATCAAAATCCGCAACAAAAAGAAGAGCACGACACCTTGAAAGATGTCATAAATGCGGAAAATGGCCACACGAAGGGAAATGTTCGAACAATCAGACATATTCCAATACCGAGTTCGTTACTTTATGCAGAAAAGGACCGTTCATATTTTTAGAAGAAAAGTTATTGAAAAATCGAGGTTACGCTTACGTAGGTATGGAAAACCAAATCGAACGACTCTCCTATGAGTCGGCTAAAGCAGGTCTCTGAGAATTCTATCTCACAGGTAAGTATGTACAGTTTTTATTTGTTTTTATTTTTTGCTTGTAACCTTTTGATAATAAACGCTGAATCGTTCGCTATAAAGTATTAAATTGATATTCAATAAAATTAGGTATGCGAAACCGAAATTATTGATATCATACAAAAATTTAATTCATCACTACGAAATTTATCATTTATTCATAAGGTATAAATATCTTTAATCAATCAATTCAAAATATTTCAAAAATTCATCAGGAGTAAAACTAGATAATATAGCCGAAATTACTTTACCCAAAAGAGGGGCGTATATTTTTGATAATATTTGATTGATTAAAGTGGGATAAAAGACCAAAAAGATTATTAATTTTATTTTTACCATATTTTTAAAATTAATATTGTAAATTTTTAAAATCAATATATTTAAGTTTGTAAATATTTTAAAAACTAATATTTTTAATATAAGTTTGTAAATACAAAATATAAAAATATTAATAATATTTATATGAAATTTTATGCATTTTAAATTTAAGTTTGGTGTGAATTTAAAAACAAAATTTACTTTATTTCATTAAGTTAAAAATATGATTTCTAAAATTCGTCGTAAGTTGAAGACTAGGTTATGTAACCGAAATTGTTTTACCCAAGGGCGGGGCGAGAAATTTTGTTATCATTATTTTTAATCTTATTGATTTAAAATATGCCAAAAACATTTAAAAAACCCAAAAATCTTTGCTTTTAAAACAATCGCTTTAAAATGACAAATTTTAAAATTTTGTCGAGGGACGGACTCGTCCTAAATAAAAAGGAAAAAAAAATTTTAAATTTAATTAATTATTTTATTATTAAAGATTTTATAAATATATATATATATATATATATATATATATATATATATATATATATATATATATATATATATATATATATGTATATCCGCACTCGCGGAGGTTAGTGGGGTACCACATCCGCACTCGCGGAGATCCAAAATTCCAGACCAGGTTAACTGGTTGATCGATGTCGAAGGGTCAATAAAAAATAGCCTAATTACTCTAACTTAGCTAGGGTAAGCAGGATTCGTTCCACGGAAAGTTATGGTCAACAAGCAAGCAATTTCCAGATTTTGTTGTTTGATTAACTAAATTAACTTAATTGAAAACTAAAGAAGTAATTACTAAGCAAATGTAACTTGAATAGCTAAAACAATGAACTAAACGAAAAGTTGTAATCAATGAATTAAAGGCCTTTATCCCTTCACAATCCCAATCTAACATGCATTCAATTCAAACAAGTATTATGCTCATCATTTATTGACCAAATCTCATAGACAAGATTTCCTTAGGTTTATCAATTCTAACTATTTTGAGATTGAATCATGCAACCTAAACACTTTGTCTTTATCCCTAATCTAATTTAACACTAAGTGGATTAAGAACAAAATGTTAAATCACTATAATTCAACTTGCAACAATCACAATCAATAAAACTTGCATTGATCAACAAATAATCGGTTCATAACATCACAATTCAAAAGACTTAAGTTTCATAATATCATAAACCACACAAAACTTAAATGAATGAATACATGTATCAATTGTTCATGGAAGGAATAAAGAGAAGAAAACTAGCCAAGCATAGTGATAGTGAAAATCAATGAAATCCTTGATGTTTGCATGATGGTTTGCACCTTGATCTTGACTTGAATCCTTGAAGAATGGTGATTAGATTGATGTTTTTGAGTGTTAGGAAGGGTTTACTGCTGCTAAAACTGATGGAAAAAAGTGTGTTTTCGTAACCCTAGAGCTCTCCTTAAATAGGGGTTAGGAAACTTCATCCAAAAGCTAAAATTCGTATTTCCCGGAATCTGGATTTTTGCATTGGCGTAAATTACGGCTACATTGGCGTAAATTACGCTTTTGTTATTTAGCCTGGGCATATTTTTACGCCTCCAAATGAATTCTGGACTGAGACATATCTGCATACTGGCGTAAATTATGCCAGTTTAGGCGTAAATTACGCCTTCACAATTTCTGCTGCTCCTGTTTTTGCTTCTCAATTCATGTGCATCTTCCATTTTAAACGCCATTTTGTATTATCTTTCTCACCAACGCCTTTAATGCCTGTATAACACAAAATCCCATAAAAGTATCTTCTTTTTCACTCACTTAAAGTTAATTTTGTGTAATTAGTTATAAATAATCGTGACAATTAAGGAACGATCAAATCCCCCACACTTGGCTTTTGCTTGTCCTCAAGCAAATCTATTTTTAGCTATAAGACAATAACACCTAGGTGGTATTAACTCAAACAATTTTTCGCAAGCAAAATTAACTATCAATCAAGATGTAAATACGATATGGGTTAATCATTCAAAACCTCAAACAACTTTTATCCTCTAATACCTTCAATCATAAACTTCTTATCACAAATCATTTCCTTATTTCAACAATTCCTCCATTGATCATATCCTCATAAACCTCAAACATTTTTCCCAACTCATCATATGGATCAAAACTTAGAACTAAATCAAACAATTATCCTTAACAACTTTCATGATCCACACTTACTCTTTTATCGACAAAATAAATGTATCTAAGTAACATGTCAAAAGAAACATAAAATGGGTTAAATTATATCCGGAGTAATTTCATTGGGTTAGCCATGACTCAAATAAAAATGGTGTAAAACGGTTACGAATGTTGAACCAATCAAACTTTATAAGGTTTAGAAATTTTAACGTGACCCTCATTCGTACCAAGATAAATTAAAGTAAATCGGAATGTCAATCATAACTAGAATTGTGCACATGTTTGTGTTTTTGTCCTCCTTAACTTTTCAATTAGCCAAACTCATGCCCTTGTCTACACTAGTACTAAGTGCATACCTTCTAAGTCCCGACACCAATGAACCCCCTAAGTCTAGTTAGAAATACCCCATACCACAAGCTCGGTAAGGTGGAGTTTTGGTTACATTGCCCATTTGTGCGAGGCATTCATGAAAGGTATAGGTTTTGCAAGGTTATAAGGAATCTTACACTCTAAACTTAAACTTCAACGAGACGAATTTTATATCAGTGGTCCATGCTTTATAAGGCACTCGTTTCACAATTTTTGGCATACTCTTCTTCTACTCTTTTTTATTCTTTTAAATTCGTCTCTTTCACTTCCTCCTTTTCACAACAATTTTTTTTTTCTTTTCATTTTTTCATTCATTTTTTTTTTCACAATGAATATCACTTCAATGAACTAGCACGCAACATATAACATATTGAGAACATTTGGGATGTAGTGATGAATATGCAGAGATGATGACAATGATATATAGATATATGTATGTAGCGTGGATAATGGGTGTTGGGTGTGGTGAATATCATTGTCATAGCTTGTGATATAAAGTATCCCCTTTCGACCTTTGCCTAGGGAAGAGTAAACTCTACAAGTGTTGCATTGGTGACTATCATCATTGTTATGCACTTTCATACTAGTGAGTAAATCGTGGAATCCATTGTGGAACCTCGGAGACCACTTTGAGTCAAACTAATCAAAAAGCCACAAACACTATAACATAATAGCTAGTTATAATTTCAATGATAATTTAAACCAATTAAGTCTTAGCAAAAATGAGTTGCGTTGTCACCTAGCGTTACCAAATCTAAACAAAATAAAATAGGATTAATTCAACATCAATAACCAAAAACAAGGGTAGGAATGGGAAGTTGGTTTGCTTTTTCTACCTTTTTTTTTTATTACATTTTTCTAAAGGTTTAGGCTGCTAATGGTCACTAATTGATTCTAGTACACAATTTGTGTACTAACGACCTGGGTAGACTGGCTGCAAAAATAAAAAGAATTGGTTTAAAAAGAAAAATCCTAAAGTGTTTCTTTATCATCCATGTTACCTAGCATACAACCGCGGGATCTTTTTCTTTCTTTTTCTTTTCAACCTTTCTTTTCTCCATAAGAGTATATTTCCTTAAAGTTACTAGCCAAGGTCAACAAGGTCAAATGCCTAACACTATCATTCCTCACCGGCCAAGTCCAAAAACTTCAAAGAAATTTCAAATTAATCCCTAATTACTAAGGTTACTCTCATGGGTCAACATCTTGATTATAGCCTTGAAATTAAAATTTTTCAAATTTTTACCACCTAGGCCATTAAAACCATTTATAACCATTTATGTCATAAAACCTTTAAACAACAAGCATTTTTCAAGCTAAGCCAAATGTGCAAATTTCTTTCCTCCCCCCCCCCCCCCCCACACTTAAATCATGCTACGTCCTCGTATGCATGTTAAAAAGTTATGTTTGCTTAAAGTGAGGAAATTAAACAAGGAGAAAGAAAAAGAACAATATTACCCTGGATTAAAAGCAACTTCCCAAATACCACTCGTGACAATTACACCAATCTCCCAATTCATCTCACAACATGTTTCCTTCCATCCAATTTTATTCTTACAAAACAAAAACAAAAGAAAACCATAAAATCTAACTAGCCCATTTACGGAGGGATCCCGCTTTAAACCACCCGATTCCCTCGGGTGGACGAGTTGTGTCTCGTGAGGGCTTGCAGTGAACATGCCTACAAAGCTCATTTAACTACTAAAAATAAAAATAAGAAAAATAAAAATAAAAGAAAAATAAAAGAAAAGAAAAGTGTACATGTTTATTACAGACGGAGCACAGGACCTGATAAAAATCAGAGAGGCTCATTCCATTCGGGAATCAGGACCAAAAATACTCTCAAACATACTCTTCGCCAACGGTGCCATGTCAAACTCCGACTTCCTCCCTTCTTCCCGAACTCTTTCCATATCCGGTGGCAATGGTGTAGGTTGCTGATAGAACAATGGTGGTGCGATAGATGGTGCGGGTGGACTCACATATCCCATCACAGGTGCAGATCCCGAAGCATAAGTAGTATAATCAATCGGCTCATAATATGGTGTAACTGGCCGATTATGCACCAAATCGTCATACTGCCGTCTTCGGTTATCCCTCTCAAACGCGTCCTGCTGATATCGCTCAGTCATGTAAATCTGAGCCCTAGCTATATCCATGAGGGTATCCTGTTGCTCCTCCATTCTCGCCCACTGTTGTTCATCCACCTGAATATAACGCCTGCCCCTACTCGATCCCTCACCCTGAGGATCAAAATCCGGATCACCCCTGTTCTCTACCTCATCAAACTCTCGTCTGAGCCGCTGATATGAATCATCCGTATCATACTCTTCTTCCTCCACCGGAAGATTATCATCTTCAACCCCAAAAGTATACCTTTCCAAATAAGTCGAATTCTCGATCACATAACCCGCTCCTTGCTTCATAAACTGAAACCCAGCCACATTTTCCTTAACGTGTCTCATTGTTTCCTTTTTACCCTTGGGATTATTGGAAATCCCTCCATTTCTCCACAAGAAAAACGATAAGAAACGCATGTACGGGATTACCGCCCTTTGTTTTAACTGCTGTCGACACTCCCATATCCATGTCATCATAACCAAACGCGAAGAAGGCACCATCGAATTAGTCACCATGGCGTACAACAACGGTAAATCATACGTCCGAACATAAGTGACGTCACTTTTTCGTTGATATATGTTGTAGTGCATCACAATTGACAACATCCTCGGAATGATTCTTAGCTTACTTCTTTCCAATTCAAAATTCTCAATATCGGGTCGTTCGACATGAAACAACGTCCTTATCACATGAGCATACTGATCAGCTGGAACCTCAAACAATTCCTTTTCAGTCGGATAGTCATACGCATCTTTCTCCGGAATTCTAATTCCCGAATCATATGGAATATCGGGATGGGCTAACTGATTAAAAGTCTCCATCCGTAGCGGAATCACAGTATTACCCACTTTACCCTCCAAGATTAGTGTTTGTGGAAAATTATCCCCGGGAATCCATTTCAAAGTTGACATCCATTGAAAAACTTGATTGGGATAAGTCATCTCCCAAGAACACTCTAACGGTGCCTCCTCGAACCCCGTTTGAACCGGTTGAAGCATAGCACTCCAACCCCAATCTACAAATACCTGAAAAACCCCGTACTTCCTCCACTCGCTTGAAGTTATAAACCTCTCACAAAAGGAATTCCTCAGAAGTTGGTCCTTTTTCTCAGTATACAAACGGACCTGCAAATCATACGGTAACTCGCTTAACCACCTCTTATCTTGCCACTTTTGTGCCCAGCTTTGGTTACCACCACGACCTCTTTTAATTCCTCGCAACATTTTCTGCAATTACAAAACTCAACAAACTCGTTAGTACTTAACAAAACACCTCACATGTTATTGCTCAAAATATCACCTTAAAACCTTAAGCAATACATGTCATTCCTAGTCTCATGCACTAACATATCAATCTTGCCTACTTCATTTAACCACAAACGCTTAATTCAACATTTTTCACATTAACATTATCACTAGTCAACCCCTTTTTCTCAAGTATTCATCACCTAATCATGGTAATCATCATGTCAACGAAAACTATAAACTTTACTAATTAACATTATTGCATCAACACTGAACAAACATCAATTTAAACATTCAACACTTGCAAACACACAATCAAATCACAAACATTATCAATTTTCTTAGTAAAAGTCAACCCTAGTCAACTACTTGAAAGCAATTAACGAGTTTTAACCCTAACTCTCAAATTAATCATGCACACAAATTACATTAACATATTTAAACACAATTAACATGAACTAGAACAAAATCAATACTTAAACATGATCAATTCGGACTAACCCTAGCACATAAACATGAAAATAGCAAAAACCCTAAATTAACAATCAAAAACAATGAAAAACACAATAATGATGAATACCTTGATGTTTAAACACACGAATTGAAAGAATACTTGAAGAATTGAACCCACAAATCAAAACCCCCAAACTTAATTTTTAGCCAAGAACACAATTTAAAACCCAATTTGTATGATTTGATAAGGATTTGGATGTTTAAATGAAGTGTTATGACGAATTGGTGATGATTCAAGCTTTGATTTGATGTTAAGATGAAGAAAAATTAGGGTTGAAAGGGTTTTTGGTCGTGGTTGTGGCTGCGTGTTTGTGGGTGTTTTAATAAATAAATTTTCACCCGTTCAAAACCCTTAAAACAGCGCCTGAAATTTTAAACTGGCGTAAATTACGCCTGACATGGCGTAAATTACGCCTATGCTTTTTCAGCCGTAAAAACGTGGCGTATTTTTACGCCCCCAACTCGATTTTGGACTGATTTTTTTACATTGCACTGGCGTAAATTACGCCCAAAATGGCGTAAATTACGCCTTATACCAGCATTTTTGGATTTTTTATTTTTTCAATTTCCGCCTTATTTTCGCACGAAACTTCCGTTTTTATCGTTTTCTTTTCACAAAACATTTTAGGGACTAAAAACCTTGACCCCCTCCCACACTTTAAGCATTGCATTGTCCTCAATGCAAAAAGTTAGAGATAGTCATTTAAATTGTTCCCGTTTTAAAATTCAAAAATTGGTACTTTGCCCCGCCCGCATGTACAAAAAATAAAAATAAAAACTTACAAACTTTACAACGGTGTGCGTATTTTTGATGGAGTCGCGCACTCGACTCCCTTTTCCGGATTAGTTTTCATCCGGATCATCGGCCCCGTTGTTGCTAAAGCCGAATCCATCCTCCATACCAAACGTGAGCATATTATCTATATCACTAATTGTCAACGTCCTCACATCAAAATCTAGAGTTATCCTAGCGGTTGCTAGAAATCCTCTTCCCAATATAATTGGCGTGAATTCATCCGGTTCACAATCCATAATAAAGAAATCTTCCTTATACCCAATACCGTGAATAGTGAAATGAACATCTTCCGCAATCTCGATTGGATCATCAACCGTTTGGTTAGCAAAACGAATATTCGTATTAGTCCGAACCAACTCTCGAATGCCTATTGCTTTTGCAATTTTAGTTGGCATCATGTTAACACTCGCACCCGAATCTAGCAATGCTCGGTAGGCCCCTTTCTTCTTGAATTGACAAATAACCGCAAACTCACCCGGATCTCTATATTTAATACGAGGCTTAAATTCACATTTCGGGTTAGGTTTAACATATTCTACTTCAATCGTCCAACCCTCGTCATCAACAAAAGACGTCTTGGTATTATTCATGAATTTATCCGTGTTCTTCTTACCCCACATACTCTCAAGCGTCTTACGAATCTCTTCTACATCTACCGCTTTTCCTTTATCTATCTCCGGTGTCTCCTTAACCTTGTTGACACCTAGACTTTCAACTTCCTTCAAATTCTCATCACTTTTCTCGGAATCCAAGTGTGGATCAAGGGAAATGCCCCCACACTCACCTTTTTGACAGCTTTTAACCATATCAATCGTGTCATCACCCACATTCTCAACAACCTCTTCACTTGCTCCACTCTCTTCAACTTTGAGTTTCATGCAATAATCTTCATCAAACTCTCTTTCCACTATGTAGGCTGAAGGAAAACGTATATTTTCTGAATTACAAAATCTAAAAGTCCCATTTCCTCCTTCAAAAGTAATGCACCCTGCCCCCGGGTCTAATTTACCACCCGCGGTTGAGATGAACCCACGACCTACTAACAATGGAACATCATAATCCGTGGGCATATCGAAAATGGTGAACGGTAACTCAAGAAAAACACCTTTCACACTAACCATCACCTTATGAACTACCCCAAGTGCCCTACATTTAGTGTTATTCCCAAGCGTGATTTTGTCATCGGATTTCTTCAATCTACATAACGAACATTCAACATGAAAAAGTTGCTTGTACATCTCATACGAAAAAGTTGCTTGTAACTCTCGATGGTTACTAACAAGGTGAGGTAATACTCCAATGATACTTAACTCGAATAATATCTCCCCCGGATCGTCTTTTTGGTAAAGAATTACCGGTCTACCTCGTGCACTCTCATCCAACGGTAACTCTTCATGAAGATCATCAAAACATTCATCCGAAATAACTTCGGACACCGCATCTTCGTGCGCATCATCAAATCTCCCATCATCTTCCCACTCAACAAAATCGGGCACATGGCTAATAGAAACATTTTGATCAAGCCATGAGTCAACACTTTCTTTACTATCTCCTTTTCTTGGTTCATTCACTCTAATCACCCTAAGTTGTTGCCTTTGCATGGGTTCAAACCGGGTTGTTTTAACTACTTTAGCATCATCAAGCAACAACCCGGTAGCAATCTTCAATTGTTGCCCATTAACTAAGAACGGTTCCCCACCTTTCGGATCCTTAATCTCAATTGCCCCATACGGAGTAACCTTGGTAACCACATAAGAACCATTCCACTTACTTCTCAACTTACCCGCAAATAACATTAACCTAGAGTTGAATAACCACACACTTTGCCCCACTTCAAACGTCCTTCTACTAATCTGCTTGTCATGAAAAGCTTTCGTTTTCTCTTTAAAAATCTTTGAACTTTCATACGCCTCACGTCTAAGTTCCTCTAGTGCTGTCAATTCCTACTTCCTTGCATTTCCTGCCTCATCTAAGTTCATGTTCACCTGTTTAATAGCCCATTCTGCACGATGCTCAATTTCAACAGGTAAGTGACATGCCTTCCCATAAACAAGTCAGTAAGGTGAAGTACCAATAGGGGTTTTATAAGCTGTCTGATAAGCCCAAAGCGCATCGTCTAGTCTTAGAGACCAATCTTTACGATTAGGATTTACGGTTTTTTCCAAAATTATTTTTAACTCCCTGTTAGATACTACCACTTGCCCACTTGTTTGGGGATGGTAAGGCGTAGCAATTCGGTGATTTACCCCATAATCCCTTAAAAGTTTGGAAAAGTGGGAGTTCTTAAAGTGTGAACCCCCATCACTAATTATGGCCTTAGGTACACCATGACGACAGAAAATGTTTTTCTTAACAAACTTAAGGAAAACTTTGTGGTCATTTGTTCGCGTAGCCTCAGCCTCCACCCACTTGGAGACATAATCCACAGCTACCAAAATATATTCAAACCCAAAAGACGGGGGAAAAGGTCCCATAAAATCAATACCCCAAACATCAAAGATTTCACAAACCAAAATTGGGTTCATGGGCATTTCATTACGCTTATATATCCCCCCCATTCTTTGACACCTAGCACAATTTTTAACATACTCAAATGCGTCTTTAAAAATAGAAGGCCAAAAGAAACCCGAATCGAGTACTTTGTACCCGGTTTTCTTTACCCCATAATGTCCTTCACATGCAAAGGTATGACAATGAGCCAGAATGTCCTTATGCTCATCCTCCACCACGCATCTTCTAATGATTTGGTCGGGTCCAATTCGGTAAAGAACCGGATCCTCCCAAATATAGTGCTTAACCTGCGATAAAAAGTAATCCCTCCTGTGTTTGTTCCAATGATCCGGTATCTTGTTAGTCACCAAATAGTTAACAATATGAGCGAACCAAGGTACCTGCACAACACTAAACAAACATTCATCCAGGAAATTCTCTTGGATCAGTTTAGTAGGATCAAACGGTGGCGGGGGTATCCTAGATAAATGGTCAGCTACCACATTTTCTATACCCTTTTTATCCCTTATTTCCAAATCAAATTCCTGTAGCAACAATATCCACCTAATCAATCTAGGCTTAGAATCTTTCTTCTCAAGCAAATGCCTTAAGGCACTATGGTCCGAAAATACAACTACCTTAGACCCCCACAAATATGATCTAAATTTGTCTAAGGCAAACACAACTGCTAGTAATTCTTTCTCGGTTGTGGTATAGTTAATTTGAGCATTCGAGAATGTCTTACTAGCATAATAGATCACTACCGGTTTCTTATCAACTCTTTGACCCAAAACAGCCCCTGCCGCAAAATCACTAGCATCGTACATTATTTCAAAAGGTTTGGTCCAATCGGGTGACTGTAAAATGGGTGCTTCGATTAACTTACACTTAAGGGTATTGAAGGCTTCCTTACATTGGTCATCAAAGTCAAAAGGTGCGTCTTTTAATAATAAATTACATAATGGTTTAGAAATGACGCTAAAGTCCTTGATAAACCTACGATAAAAACCTGCGTGTCCCAAAAACGATCTCACCCCCTTAACATTGGTCGGGTAAGGTAAGGTGGAAATAAGTTGCACCTTTGCCCTATAAACTTCGAATCCCCGTTCAGACACAATATGTCCCAAAACCACCCCTTCCCTAACCATAAAGTGGCTCTTTTCCCAACTAAGGACTAGGTTGGTTTCAGTACATCTTTTCAAAACTTTTTCTAACATACTCAAACACGACTCAAAAGATTTGCCAAAAATCGAAAAGTCATCCATAAAAATCTCTAACGACTCACCTATTAATTTCGAAAAAATGCTCATCATACACCTTTGGAAAGTCGCGGGTGCATTACATAGACCAAAAGGTATTCGCCTAAAAGCATAGGTTCCGTAAGAATAAGTAAAAGTCGTCTTTTCTTGGTCATTGGGATGAATAAGTATTTGGTTATACCCCGAATACCCATCTAAGAAGCAATAAAATTTCTGACCTGACAATTTTTCGATGATCTGATCAATAAATGGCAAAGGAAAGTGATCCTTTGAAGTTGCATCGTTTAGCTTCCGATAATCGATACATACCCGCCAACCCGTCACGAGATGAGTTGTGATCTTTTCACCTTCCTCGGTCTCCATCACTGTTATCCCTGCTTTCTTTGGTACTGTTTGCGTGGGACTCACCCACTGACTGTCTGAAATAGGGAAGATTATCCCTGCATCCAACCACTTAAGAACTTCCTTCTTTACCACCTCCTGCATGTTTGGGTTTAACCTGCGTTGTGTATCACGAGCAGGTTTAACCTCCGGATCTGTAACTATCCTATGCATACAAACTGAGGGACTTATCCCTTTTAAATCAGCTATTGTCCACCCTATTGCAGCTTTATACTTATGAAGCACTTCCATTAAAGCCTTTTCCTGCATACCTGTCAAATCTGAAGCAATAATAACTGGCAAAGTGCCGTTAGTTCCCAAAAATGCATATTTCAAATGAGACGGTAAGGGTTTTAACTCAAGAGTCGGTGGTGACTCTAGTGAAGGTCTCGTGTTAGTATCAATGGATTTAGGTAGTGGCTCATATTTATGAGTCCACGGTGGCAACCTAGCATCCATTGTACTTGCTACCGCTAATTCTACCTCTTTGACCTCTTCACACTCAACATCCTCTTCATCACCTAAGAAAAATATTTCTACTGGGTCGTCGGTTATGAGGTGAGAAGTATGTTTGTCCACTAACTCATCAATCACATCTACCCTATAGCACTCATGGATATCCGGTTTATGAAGAGAATTAAAAATATTAATTCTCATCTTGCGATTACCGAAGGATATGTCCATAGCACCTGTTCTACAATTAATGTGGGCATTAATGGTGGCCAAGAATGGGCGTCCCAAGATTATAGTGGGTTGGGTATCTCTATTCCTAGGTTCAATAACAAAGTCTACCGGGTAATAGAAATCCTCCACTTTTACTATCACATCCTCTAGTATCCCCTAGGCGTTTTAATTGATTGGTCCGCTAATTGAATGATTATGTCGGTTCGTTTCATTAGGCCCAATTCAAGTCGGTCAACTAGACAAAAAGGTAAAATATTAATGCTAGCACCTAAGTCCAATAACGCCTTTTTAACATTCACATTCCCTACGGTCACATCTATCAATGGGGTCCCTGGATCCTTAAAATTAGGTGGAAGTGTACCCGAGACAACCGCACTTAGGTGATCGGTTAGCTCCACCTTTTTGGGCAATGTCGCCCTTTGCTTCCTCTTTTGAGTGCAAAGGTCCTTTAAAAATTTAGCATAAGATGGGACTTGTCTAATAGCATCAAGAAGGGGTAAATTTATTTTAACATGTTTAAAAGTTTCCCACATGTCCTCTTGTTGAGGTCCCTTTTTCCCATAATGGAATTGGTTCGGGGACTCTAGGGCCTTGGGAAATGGGACGTTTTTTGATTCCGTCTCCCCTTTCTCGGTCTCAGTAACGATTGGTCGGTCTTTTTCACCCCCTCCCCATTGCTAGCATTCTCACTTACCTCTTCCTCATCAAGAACAATATGAGACTTACTTGACTCGGATTGCGTTACCTCTTTTTCACCAACCTTATTATCATACTTCTTTCCGCTTCTCAAGGTACCTACCATATTAACACTATGCCCTTTTCCTTGCTCTTTGTGATTTGGATTCAAAACCGTGTAGCTTGGAATTGTGCCCGGTTCCCTATTTCCCTTACTTTCCGCTACATTACCTATCTCCTTGGCCAACGCACCAATAGACTTATTTTGCACTTCTATCATTTTTCGCATTTCGGATATGAACGCATCCATCTTAGCATCCGAGCTAGATGGTTGGTTGGATGAAGTACTATTTTGGTTTTGGTTTTGGTTTTAGCCCTAATTTTGGTAATTGTTTTGGTTTCGATTGTTAGGGTAAGGATTTTGATAGTTTCGTTGGTAGTTGCCTTGATTCTGAAAATTACCCTGATTTTGGAAGTTGTTTGGTGGTCTAAGTTGGTTCCCTTGGTTAGCATTCAGCGCGTTGTTATTGCTCCAACTGAAATTAGGATGATTTCTCTAACCTGGGTTATATGTGTTGGAGTATGGATCAAATCTACGTCCCTGAACCTCATTAACTTGTTCTTCCACCATTTGCTGATTTATCGGTGGAATCCCATTTCTGCATCCGTATGCAAAGTGAGAAGGATCTCCACAAATCTCACACACTTCATGAACCTGCGAAACATTACAAGCAAGACCCTGGTTTGGGCTGTTAAATATAAGCATTTTCAAATCATCCAATTCTTGCTCTAGATTCCTAGATGAACTTCCCGAGTCGGAAACATGGTTTACTCGGGAAGTACTAGGTTGTTTACCGAAGCTTGGGTTTTTGAACCCTTGCTTAACTGTTCAAAGAAGGTCCACTCTTCATCACTAGGTCGAGTTAAAAATGCCCCCCCACTAGCAGCCAAAAGAAACTGCCTGTTTTAGGAATCTTGACTATCATAGAAAACTTTAACCAATTCCCACTTGGGTATCTCATGATGTGGACATGCCCTAAGTAACTCCTTCAGACGTTCGTACGCTTCATGAAATAATTCACCTGGTAATTGTTTAAAGGATTTAATTTTCGTACGCATGTCTGAAGTTTTACTTATGGGATAAAATTCCTCTAAAAATCGTTTTTTCATTTCCGCCCAAGTATTAATACTATGGGCTGGCAAGGAGAGAAACCATCTTTTTGCCTTTTCCTTAAGTGAGTAAGGAAATAATCGAAGACGTACCTCATCATCAGTGAAACTGTTTACCTGATTAGTAGCACATATCTCATTCAATTCAGTGATGTGTTCATATGGTTCCTCATTGGCCATACCTCCGTAGGTTGGCAAGATCGAAATAAGTTGAGGTCGGACCTCAAATCATCATTTGTTTCCTCCTGCCGGTGCAGGATAAACAATGGGTAAATGATCCTCAAAATCACCCGGTTGGTAGTAGGTGTCTACTCCTCTTGGTTGGTCGGCCATATCGTCTCGTTGCTCAAAAACTTCCTCTTCAGTATCGGAATCTGATTTAGGAGAGTTTGGTGGAACAATTGTATGTGACTCTAACTGTGATTGACTTGATGCTGAAGCCACTGTTGAACCCTTAAGAATTCTTGTAGCTTTTTGATTAGCTTTTGCTGATTTCTCGATTTCCGGGTCTAAAGGTTTAAGATTTTTATCTCCCAAACTCCGAGTTTGCATACACTAACCTGAACTTCAACAAAAACAAGAACACCGTGCGTAAAACTGACAAAAATAAGAATAAACAAAACAATATTTTTGGATTTTTATTGGTTTTATGATTTTTATGGTTTTTTATAGTTTAACAAGAAAGCAAATAAAATAAGAGCTTGCAAATCAAGCGCACACCTCCCCGGCAGCGGCGCCAAAATTTGATCGATGTCGAAGGGTCAATCAAAAATAGCCTAATTACTCTAACTTAGCTAGGGTAAGCAGGATTCGTTCCACGGGAAGTTATGGTCAACAAGCAAGCAATTTCCAGATTTTGTTGTTTGATTAACTAAATTAACTAAATTGAAAACTAAAGAAGTAATTACTAAGCAAATGTAACTTGAATAGCAAAAACAGTGAACTAAACAAAAAGTTGTAATCAATGAATTAAAGGCCTTTATCCCTTCACAATCCCAATCTAACATGCATTCAATTCAAACAAGTATTATGCTCATCATTTATTGACCAAATCTCATAGACAAGATTTCCTTAGGTTTATCAATTCTAACTATTTTGAGATTGAATCATGCAACCTAAACACTTTGTCTTTATCCCTAATCTAATTTAACACTAAGTGGATTAAGAACAAAATGTTAAATCACTATAATTCAACTTGCAACAATCACAATCAATAAAACTTGCATTGATCAACAAATAATCGGTTCATAACATCACAATTCAAAAGACTTAAGTTTCATAATATCATAAACCACACAAAACTTGAATGAATGAATACATGTATCAATTGTTCATGGAAGGAATAAAGAGAAGAAAACTAGCCAAGCATAGTGATAGTGAAAATCAATGAAATCCTTGATGTTTGCATGATGGTTTGCACCTTGATCTTGACTTGAATCCTTGAAGAATGGTGATTAGATTGATGTTTTTGAGTGTTGGGAAGGGTTTACTACTGCTAAAACTGATGGAAAAAAGTGTGTTTTCGTAACCCTAGAGCTCTCCTTAAATAGGGGTTAGGAAACTTCATCCAAAAGCTAAAATTCGTATTTCTCGGAATCTGGATTTTTGCATTGGCATAAATTACGGCTACATTGGCGTAAATTACGCCTTTGTTATTTAGCCTGGGCGTATTTTTACGCCTCCAAATGAATTCTGGACTGAGACATATCTGCATACTGGCGTAAATTACGCCAGTTTAGGCGTAAATTACGCCTTCACAATTTCTGCTGCTCCTGTTTTTGCTTCTCAATTCATGTGCATCTTCCATTTTAAACGCCATTTTGTATTATCTTTCGCACCAACGCCTTTAATGCCTGTAAAACACAAAATCCCATAAAAGTATCTTCTTTTTCACTCGCTTAAAGTTAATTTTGCGTAATTAGTTATAAATAATCGTGACAATTAAGGAACGATCACTGGTCGACAGACCAGTCCCCAAACACACACACCCACATATTTTCTGCGAAAAAAACCCACAAAAACCATCTAAAAAAATGACATTTTTCACCGTTAATCATCAAATTTCTTGCTAAAATCACGATGAGGAGATACTTGCCAAGAAGTTTTTCAAGGAAATCGGTAATTTCTACATCCAAACACTCTTTAATTCGGATTTTTAGTGTTCTTGAGCAAAATTATACCTAATTTGATTTTAATGATTTCTAGCTTAATTGTGCTTAAATTGTTTGTATATTATGCTTGTATAACCTAGATTGATGCTATTTAACATGATTAGAAGCCTTAAACTTCAAATTTTGAGTAATCTAGGGTTTGTGTTCTTGAGCAAAATTGAGGCTTTTTGATATAAACGGGTTATGGCCGAATTTTGTTGATGGTTTATGCTTAATTAAGTAGTGTAACATGTTTAGGTTGCTAAATGATCAAAACTTTGATCCTAAACATGATTTTTGAGTATTAAAGTGGACATTTTGAGTCAAAAATGCATGAACTCGATTTAATTGATATGAATGCCATTTGGAACTCGTTTAATTGCTATAATGATTATTTTTGACATGATTTAGAAGATGAATGCTAAGGAACATTGTATACATTTTCATATATGTTTATTTGTAGAAGTGTAGAATTGTTAATATTGTGAAAATGCGTATAAAGTTTAATATGGATTAAACATGTCATTATGATTGTTTTGATTTATGATTCTGCTAACACTAATGCATATTTGGATGCACAAAAATTGTGTTTAATGTGTTTTGCAGACTGAAAGGGGTGAATCTTCATCTGCATCTCAGGCTCGCAATGCTCCTCCTGAGAATGCAGACGAACAGGAGATTAACGACCAATACAGACAAAATATACCTCATCAAGTCATTTCATTTTCAAATATCCATGAGGCAGATTTACACCCAAACTTGAGGTTTTTACAGATTTTGGATAGAATATCCAAAATATCAAAGGAACTTACACACCCTTCAGTCTAATGATGTTGAAGTACCCAGGGTAATAGATTGGGAACCGTTAGAAATAGTGGGATTGGCCAATCCAATCAGAGAATTACTTACACAAAGGTATGGTAATTCTACTTTTAATGATTGGGAACGTTTATTCAATATACGTAGGCATGTATATAGATAATGGTGTGTGGAATTATTATATAGTGTTGAAATAAATGATCGGGTAGCTAGCTTAACCGATCAGAGTTTTATTAGATTTTTATTAGGAGGTGTGATGCGTCATATGTCTCTACTAGATATGGTTCAGGATTTGTGTATATATACGTCTGAGGAACTAGCATCTACTAATTGTCAAAGGTTGATAGTTAATGGTAGGAGGGTTGATGAAAATTTTGATATTAATGGAATATGGAGTAGAATGACTAGCCATAACCGATTTCGTGGGGGGTATTACTCTTATACTGATATTGATAGAGCTGAGCTAAGAGTAATCCATAGGTTCTTAGCAAACTCGATTACACAGCGAGGTAGGAACAAAGAGAAGGTAAATGAAAATGATTTATTTTATCTCATGTGTATTAGAGACCCACAGAGCGCTGTGAGTATACCTTATTGTATGGGTTATTATTTATCGGCTATGGTTAGAGGTATACGGCCTAATAGTATAATAGGAGGTGGTATCTTTGTTACTTTAATTGCTGAGTATCTCGGTGTCGATAGAAGTCAGGGGGGATTAATAATTGCAGTACCAGAACCCCGTGATACAATTAGTTTGAAAGTATATCATGGTGCTAAGGTTTTAAAGAAACGACATAACGCTGCAGCACCATATGATGGAAATCATTCACAGGTCGAAAGAGATCAGCAACAAGGTAATATGGGAGGGGGGGAATCAGATGACATAAATGCAAATTTTTATGGCTCAACATGAGTATGAAATGGCTAGACAACGAGCATTTCAAGATTGGCAGTTTCATCAAAACCAAATCATAAGTCATTGTGCACACATAAATACAAACTACATATCTACTCAAATGCCCATATTTCCTCCCTGGACTACACAGATCCAACCACCGTACCCTACATATGACCCAGCTCAAGCATTCTACAGCACTTACGGCTATGAATGGAATCCCTGCTGGAACCATCCTCATCAACCCTAATTTTCTTTTATGCCTATTTTTATTTATTTTGTAACTTGTAATTTTATACTTTTAATACTTCTTTTGATACTATAATAGTTTTTATAATTTTCTAACTTTTATTATTAGATTTTAATAATTTTTGAATGTGGGGTGATATACCCAACTTCAAAAATATGTATATATATGTTTGTAGTTTATCTCATGTACAAAACACGGTAAAACAGAGCACTTTCAATGACTGGCATTAAGTTCAGCAAAAGCTATTAATTTTGACGATAAAATGAAAAATAAGTGTGATGTAGCAACAGACGGAATGAACAAATGAAGTGCACCATTTATCATTCAAAACAAATGCCAATATGTTTGGAAACTTTGGAAAAATTTTAATCATTTTTCTACGCTAATCACCCTCAATAATTTAAATTGTTACTAATTTCTTGCAAATGAGGGCATTGCAAGATCTTAAGTGTGGGAAGGGGTTAAATTCTTTCGGTTTTTTAATTTTTTTTTTTTAATTTAAACACTTGGTTACTATTAAAAATACTAGTAACGAAGTAGTTGTATTAGAATCTAGTGCTCTCTGATAATAAAGAACAACCCTAGTCTTATATACTGACTACTCACTTCTAGTAAAAATTTTAAAAATTTTCAAATAAATGAATTCAAAATCATGTTTATACATATTTATGAACGATAAAACTAGGTGTTAATACCGAAATTGTCGTTACCTCGTAAAGGACATAAATTGAGGAACAACCCAAAATGTTAGAATTCATTTAAAATGGAATAGAGGAGAACAAAAAGGCAAAGAAAGAAAAATAAAAGCCAAGTGTGGGAAATTTTTTACCAAGTTATTTAAATCACATATCACATATCTTTGTACAAATAATTAAAAATACTTTTGTTTTGAATGATTTTATCAGTTTTACCCGATTTCTTATAATATATTTGAAAGAAATGTGTCACTTGATTTAAAAGGAAGTAAAGTCTTCCGAGAAAAAGACACGCACTTCTTGATTTAGGTCAGGAAGTTGTCGTCCAGACGAGTTGTAGAGTTTACGAAAAACCTTGAAAAGTTTTCTCGAAAATCAGCTGGAAATCCACGGACCTCATCATCAAACAGGGTCGCCAAGTGGTCAGACTTATCCTAACCATGAGAGGATCTGTCTCGTACAATGGGGGGCACCGTGTAAATTAGCTTATAAGACTAATGAATCAGATTCCCAGAAAGGATAATCTCCTTAAAAGATCAAAAATCAGCTTTTAAGCCTGATATTACTTAATCCTTGAGATTGACCTTAAAGATTGAGAATTACAAACTCATGGAATTCGATGATATCTAAACTCGAGCTTGAACGAGAAAATATTTTGATCAAATTACAAACCGATTTGTTTTCTGAAAACCCATTTTTAATGCGTTCATTACCATTGAACGTAAAATCCTAAGAATTCACCGGAATTCATTAGGTCACCTAAACTAAATCAGGTGTCAACCGTAAGAACGGTGGTTGCATAGCATGGTCGAAGACAAGACCTTGTGCCAGACAGAAAAAAATTATAGGGTGATCTTTACTATTGCTCCTACAAAGGATAGTAATTGCATCCAACACAATATAGACCATAATTATCTGCATGTCACGGGACATTGCCTTAACAGTTGCTTGTTCAACGCTTTCCTTTACAACCGGACGGTATGAAATGTCCCGTTCATATTGATTATAAACGTTCCATATTAATTGATTTCGTCGCGAGGTTTTGACCTCTATATGAGACGTTTTTCAAAGACTGCATTCATTTTTAAAACAAGCATAACCTTTATTTTATCGATAAAGGTTTAAAAAGCATTATGTAGATTATCAAATAATGATAATCTAAAATATACTGTTTACACACGACCATTACATAATAGTTTACAATAAGAATATATTACATCAAAAATAAGTTTCTTGAATGCAATTTTTACACAATATCATACAAGCATGGACTCCAAATCTTGTCCTTATTTTAGTACGCAACAGCGGAAGCTCTTAATAATCACCTGAGAATAAACATGCTTAAAATGTCAACAAAAATGTTGGTGAGTTATAGGTTTAACCTATATATTATCAAATCATAATAATAGACCACAAGATTTCATATTTCAATATACATCCCATACATAGAGATAAAATTCATTCATATGGCGAACACCTGGTAAGCGACATTAACAAGATGCATATAGAATATCCCCGTCATTCCGGGACATCCATCGGACATGATAATTTCGAAGTACTAAAGCATTCCAAATTCCAGAATGGGGCTTGTTGGGCCCGATAGATCTATCTTTAGGATTCGCGTCAATTTGGGGGTCTGTTCCCAAATTCTTAGGCTACCAAGCTAAAAAGGGGCATATTCGGCTTCGATCATTCACCCATATAATGTAGTTTCATTTACTTGTGTCTATTTCGTAAAACATTTATAAAATTGCATTGATTTTCATCCCAAAATATTAGATTTTAAAAGTGGGACTATAACTCACTTTCACAGATTTTTACTTCGTCGGGAAGTAAGACTTGGCCACTGGTCGATTCACGAACCTATAACAAATATGTACATATATATCAAAGTATGTTTAAAATATATTTACAACATTTTTTATTTCGTTTTAATGATTTGAGTTTGTTAAGTCAGCAGTCCTCGTTAGTAACCTACAGCTAGTTGTCCACAGTTAGATGTACAAAAATAAATAAATATAAATTATCTTGGATCAATCCACGACCCAGTGTATACAAGCCTCGGGCTAGATCACAACTTAAACTATATATATTATTTTGGAATCAACCTCAACCCTGTTTAGCTAACTCCAACATTACTGCATATTGATCAATCCTTAATTAATGATGTTGCTTAATTACGGATTGAGTGCAATAAGATTATAATGGAGGATGGGATGTTCGATGATTATTTTGGGCCCCGATGATCATTTTTCACTTTAACTATCAAGTGATCAACCACCCCGACCCGGTCTTCGTTATCGATTAGCATGATTCACCTTAACTCAATGTAAGAAGTCCTTGGGCAAAGTCAAAGTGAAATCTACAAAGGCTTAGGCAAAATGGCAGAGAATCAACAACCTATAAATGAGAGGCCAAGCTCCCTATTTATAGTATCCGTGATATCCGCGGTCTGCGAGATGCTCGGCTCTCCGTGGAAAGTCAGCGGATCAAACCGCAGTTTGGCATTTCAGCGAATACATAACCGCAGTATTTATTTTCAGCGAATATCGCATAACTGTCCCTTATAATCCATGTAGTTCTGTCCTTAGCTTTTTAGAAAATAAAATATACATATACAATGCTATGTATATGATCAAGTCCCCCCAGTTTATTATGATGCATTTTCGCGAAGCAAATGCATCATGATAAACTCTAAAAATAAAGAAGTGCATCTTAAAATATCTCGCGAACTTTATTATATATTTTTTACTGACCATTTATTACCGTTGTTTTAATTAGGCAAAACGCGTAATTACAACGGTAACGTTCGCTATTCTGTCAAATCAGCTTATTTTAACGGCTAGATTTTTACCATTTTACGCGTCACAGTAATTACAGCCGTTAAAATTCAATGATTACCTTTTCAACTTGCTCGCCCTAATCCCAATTATAAATAGCAGACAACGCCGCACAAAAACTTTACGCTTTCCTTTCCCAATTTCGCACTCAATTTGCAATCTTACAACTGCAATCGTAATTGACAATTAGCCAATTCAGCCTTTGATTTTCTCAATTTGACCTTCAATTTCATCACTTCCATACTCAATTTTTCCTTGCATATTATTAATGGCTGCTTCTGCATCGATGCATACTCCCGGCGGTTTTGTGTCATATATGACAGAGGCCAAACTACAAACCCTTAGAGAGTGGTATCCGCCACTTGGGCATTTTGTTCCAACCGTGCCCCTTCATGAGGACCGAGCCGATACTCCCCCTAAGGGGATGATTACGGTATATGAGGCTGCCATTTCGCAGGGCAACCTCCGTTTTCCTTTAACCGAATTTGTTCGCAGTGTATGCGAACACTACAGGGTTGCGTTAGCACAGCTTCACCCAAATGCGGTGAACAAAATTGTGCTTTTCGAAATGTATTGCCACGCCAACGACAAGCAGCCGTTGTTAACCATGTTCCGCACTCTTAACAGCTTAATTTTATATGATGTGGGATGGTTCTCATTCCGCAGCAAGTTGGGCAATATGGTTTCTCCTAAAGATTCCATCGGTAATTGGCGCGGTTCGTTTTTCTATATTAACGATACCGCGTATGTCGATAGCAACATTTCGAGGAAGTGGAGCGAGGAGATTAATTCGGAAGTCAATGAGAAGCCGGTGTTGGATGATCTTGAGAACGATGTTCTCAGTATTTTTAGGAAGGCGGGCATCATTGTGAGGCCATATTCCAATGTACCGCTATACATTGGACACGTATCAATCCAGTGGCCATGGAGCAACCATGACGCACTTTTAGTTGATCAAGCCAAGAATGGTATTTCACTTGTCTTTTTTCGCATAACATATTTCACAGTATACATTTTGCCTTGTATAACATTTCGCATTGTTTTTTTCGCAGAGATTCCTCTTGACCTTGTTATGAGGACCAGTGATGTTAGCAGAATCAGCCCTGCTCGCCGCCCGAAGGAGGGCGAGGGCGATATTATTCTGATAGATGAACCAATCATCAACGAGCTTTTCATCGCCGGCAGCGAGGACCGGGGCAAAAGGAAAATGGTGGAGAGTTCACCGACTCCACGCAAGAAACGACTGCATACTCTTGCAGAATAAGAGACAAGTGCGTAATTTTAATTTTACGACTTCTAATCATATATGCGCATATTATGCATAAATTAGCGATATTTATTAATCTTGTTTCAATTGTGATTTCAGAGTCTCCCGCTGAAACCAATCCGCGCTACAACATCAGGAGCCGCACTCCCGCGGATGTGGTAGGAGAGCCTGAGCAAGACCCATCCCTTCCTTCTGACGCAGAGGCGTCCAATCAGGAAGAAGGAGAGGGTGCTGATGAAGAAGAGGCTGTAGCTGATGAGGAAGCCAACAGACTGTATCAGAAACTGCATAAATTTCTTCCTGAGCAAACAAAGGCAAAGTACCGCAGTCTAACTTTGGCTGAATCTGCAAGACAGCGATTATATAATTGCTATAACTCGCTCTGTCTTACTATGGATAGCATAGAACGGTTCCCTGATTTATCAGATGAACGTGAACATGCTGTCAAGGTGGCCAACGCTCAGTACTTGAGAGCGGAAAAATTAAAAACGCAGCTGAGGAAAGCAAAGGAAGCAATCGCCCAGCTTAATAGGAGAGCGAACACTGCGGGACATGATTTCGCTCAACTTGTTAAGTATCTTCCCGAGTTCGCAGATAAAGTGATGGACTCAAAACCCGTCACTAAAAAATTTCAAGCTTATTCTCAAGCTGCCAAACTTGCCACTCGCTGCGAGTGGTATGACTTACTATGTAAGCTCGGCGATCTCTCCAAACCCCTTCCATCAGACTTAGCTGACGAAATATGTTCAACGGATGATGCTCGCGAAGCATTAAAAGTGGCTAAGAAAGAGGTGGAGAAGGTGAGCATTCCAGCTTTGGAAGAGTTATGTCAGCGTGAAGGCGTGACATTCGCTGACATTAAAGCGCTGAAGCTTTAGTTTATAGTTGGTTTATTTTAATGTATGCGTGCAATTTATGAATTGCTTTTTTGTAACTATCTGCGACTTGTTCGCTTTGTTAATATAACATTATTCGCACTTCATTTATCATTCGCAGTTGCAACTTCTTTTATTTATATAGCGCTTTTACTTTAATTATTCATAATTCAGACTTGTCCATTGCAATTTCCGCATTCGTTATTGTGCACATAACAAAGCGTACTTTGTGCGAAACAATCTTTTAACATTATGAATCTTCTAAGTCCGACAAAATGATCCTTAGGTAAAATCTAGCATTGCGAAGCATCTAAGTGTTGGCAAGATCAAACACTTAGGAAAATTTATCCTTTCGCAATTTTTATTAACATAAGTGGGCAATTTCATCACTTGGCTTTTCTGCAAAGTATTTCGCAATACAGTTATGTATTGATATATTATTTTAAGCAGGTCATGTTTAGCAAAAACAATGCCACCTTACTTAAAGCATCCGCAGAGCAAACATTAACTTAGTGTTTCAAAAAGATAAGTATTTGTATTCTGCGAAATAAACACTACGCGTGGCCACACACAGTGTTTTCGCTGTTTAAAGAAACAAGTACTAACACTGAAATTAACTTCACTTTATTCTTTATTAATTCGCATTACATTATTCAAATCATGAACATAACATGTCTCGCATTAATGGAATTTCAATACAATATTTTGTTAATCATTTTCGCACTAAGCAGGGTTAACTGAATGCCCTTCAACACACATATCCGCACTTGTCATAACCATAGCACATGAAGGCTCCATTTCAGCAGAAATCATCGTGCCAATACCCTTATTAGCAGAAAACTTTAGCATACCATGTATTGTAGATGGTATAGCGCCAAACATGCGCAAAGCTGTGCGGCCAAGTATCATATTGAACCGCGATTGATTCCGCATAATGTACAAATTCAATAAGGCTTGACGCCTTAGCGACTCATCGCTATCATCAACCAATTCCATTTGTAATTCCAATTGGCCAACAGGCCATGATGATTCTCCCGAAAAACCAGCCAATGAAACCGCAGTAGGTTTCATCAAAGCCTGAATTTGTGCGGACAGCTTAAGAAAACATTGCTCGTACATGATATCTACACTGCTACCAGTGTCAACATGTACCTTCATGATTATAATGCCGGTATTAGCAACACGACATGAAATAACCACGGGCTTATCAACATCCGCATTCAAACGCGCTGAGGGAAATGTAATAGAGGGACATTTCCAGCTAACAATTTGCGCCGAAATTTGCAGCACTGACATTTCACCGTGCACTTCCACCATATTAATCACTTGTACCCCGCGCTGATTTTCTTTCTTATTTACCATCCGTACTCCCAAATTTTTCACCGCAGGAGCTTTCCGCTCAACCGCGTTTGGGGCACTCGAACCATTAGCTTCAGCGGGCATAATGATCGCATTCACAGTGCTGGATGAGTTCTGCGCCAACAAATGGTCCAACTTACCCTGTTCATACGCTTCCGCAATAAATTCCGCTAAATCTCTGCAGCGATTGGTGTCGATATGATATGTCAAAACATTGTATACGTGTCTATGGTATCCCAAGATTACATAATATATATTAGAATACATGAATAATACAATATAAGTTTGTTAAGTTATGATTTGTATAGAATTGTTACAATATTTCCCATAGCTACAACAATCAAAAATATCCAATCTTGTTTTACCCATAACTTCTTCGTTTTAAATCCGTTTTGAGTGAATCAAATTGCTATGGTTTCATATTGAACTCTATTTTATGAATCTAAATAGAAAAAGTATAGGTTTATAGTCGGAAATATAAGTTACAAGTCATTTTTGTAAGAGGTAGTCATTTCAGTCGAAAGAACGACGTCTTGATGACCATTTTGAAAAACATACTTCCACTTTGAGTTTAACCATGATTTTTGGATATAGTTTCATGTTCATAAGAAAAATAATTTTCCCAGAAGAACAACTTTTAAATCAAAGTTTATCATAGTTTTTAATTATCAAACCCAAAACAGCCCGCGGTGTTACTACGACGGCATATATCCGGTTTTACGGTGTTTTTCGTGTTTCTAGGTTTTAAATCATTAAGTTAGCATATCATATAGATATAGAACATGTGTTTAGTTGATTTTAAAAGTCAAGTTAGAAGGATTAACTTTTGTTTGCGAACAAGTTTAGAATTAACTAAACTATGTTCTAGTGATTACGAGTTTAAACCTTCGAATAAGATAGTTTTATATATATGAATCGAATGATGTTATGAATATCATTACTACCTCAAGTTTAGTAGGTAAACCTACTGGAAGTGATAAGAAATGATCTAGCTTCAAAGGATCTTGGATGGCTTGAAAGTTCTTGAAGTATGATCATGACACAAAAACAAGTTCAAGTAAGATTTTTACTCGAATTAAGATAGTTTATAGTTATAGAAATTGAATCAAAGTTTGAATATGAATATTACCTTGAATAAGAAAGATAATCTACTGTAAATAAAAAAAGTTTTCTTGATCTTAGATGATTACTTGGAATGGATTAGAAAGCTTGGATGTAAACTAGTAAACTTGAAAGGATTTTCGAAGTGTTCTTGAAGTGTTCTTCCTAAGATGATTATAGCTTGATTCTTGAAGTAATTTTTGATGAAGATGATGATTAGATACTGGAAAAATTCATTCATAAGTGTGTGTGTGTGTGTGTGTGTGTGTGTGTGTTGAGAGAGAATTAGAAAGAGAATTGGAAGTGAAATGAAGTGAATGATGAGTGGTAAGTGGTGATGGTGAGTGGGGTTAAAAGGAGTTCTAGTTAGTTGACTAATTCATGGTAGAAGTTAAAATTGATTAGTCATACATGACATAATCAAGAATGGAATCCCATGCTAGTTCATATTGGTATATACCCATAGTAAGTATGTCTAGAAGCTGTGTATAATACGGGTATGAATACGACTAGAATTCTTGATGAAAAAAAAGAATGGGAATGTAACTGTACCCATTTTCATTAAGTATGAGTGTTTTGATATATGTCTTGAAGTCTTCCAAAATTATATTAATACATCTAAATACCCTACATGTATATACAATTTAACTGAGTCGTTAAGTCATCATTAGTCGTTACATGTAATTGTTGTTTTGAAACCTTTAAGTTAACGATCTCATTTAATGTTGTTAACCCATTGTTTATTATATCTAATGAGTTGTTAAATTATTATATTATCATGATATTATGATATATTAATATATCTTAATATGATATATATACATTTAAATGTCGTTACAACGATAATCGTTTCATATATGTCGCGTTTTGCAATCCTTAAGTTAGTAGTCTTGTTTTTATGTATATAACTCATTGTTAATGTACTTATGGAGATACTTACTTATCAAAATCTCATGTTAACTATATGTATATCCATATATATATATCGTCATGTCGTTTTTACAAGTTTTAACGTTCGTGAATCGCCGGTCAACTTGGGTGGTCAATTGTCTATATGAAACCTATTTCAGTTAATCAAGTCTTAACAAGTTTGATTGCTTAACATGTTGGAAACACTTAATCATGTAAATATCAATTTCATCTAATATATATAAACATGGAAAAGTTCGGGTCACTACAGTACCTACCCGTTAAATAAATTTCGTCCTGAAATTTTAAGCAGTTGGAGGTGTTGACGTATCTTCTGGAAATAAGTGCGGGTATTTCTTCTTCATCTGATCTTCTCGTTTCCAGGCGAACTCGAGTCCTCTACGAGCATTCCATCGAACCTTAATAATTGGTATCTTGTTTTGCTTTAGTCTTTTAACCTTATGATCCATTATTTCGACGGGTTCTTCGATGAATTGAAGTTTTTCGTTTATTTGAATTTTGTCTAATGGAATAGTGAGATCTTCTTTAGCAAAACATTTCTTCAAATTCGAGACGTGGAAAGTGTTATGTACAGCCGTGAGTTGTTGAGGTAACTCAAGTCGGTAAGCTACTGGTCCGACACGATCAATAATCTTGAATGGTCCAATATACCTTGGATTTAATTTCCCTCGTTTACCAAATCGAACAACGCCTTTCCAAGGTGCAACTTTAAGCATGACCATCTCTCCAATTTCAAATTCTATATCTTTTCTTTTAATGTCAGCTTAACTCTTTTGTCGACTTTGGGCAGTTTTTAAGCGTTGTTGAATTTAAATGATCTTCTCGATAGTTTCTTGTATTATCTCCGGACCCGTAATCTGTCTATCCCCCACTTCACTCCAATAAATCGGAGACCTGCACTTTCTACCATAAAGTGCTTCAAACGGTGCCATCTCAATGCTTGAATGGTAGCTGTTGTTGTAGGAAAATTCTGCTAACGGTAGATGTCGATCCCAACTGTTTCCGAAATCAATAACACATGCTCGAAGCATGTCTTCAAGCATTTGTATCGTCCTTTCGCTCTGCCCATTAGTTTGTGGATGATAGGCAGTACTCATGTCTAGACGAGTTCCTAATGCTTGCTGTAATGTCTGCCAGAATCTTGAAATAAATCTGCCATCCCTATCAGAGATAATAGAGATTGGTATTCCATGTCTGGAGACGACTTCCTTCAAATACAGTCGTGCTAACTTCTCCATCTTCTCATCTTCTCTTATTGGCAGGAAGTGTGCTGATTTGGTGAGACAATCAACTATTACCCAAATAGTATCAAAACAACTTGCAGTCCTTGGCAATTTAGTGATGAAATCCATGGTAATGTTTTCCCATTTCCATTTCGGGATTTTGGGTTGTTGAAGTGACCTGATGGTTTCTGATGGCTCGCTTTAACCTTAGAACACGTCAAACATTCTCCTACGTATTTAGCAACATCGGCTTTCATACCCGGCCACCAAAAATGTTTCTTGAGATCCTTGTACATCTTCCCCGTTCCAGGATGTATTGAGTATCTGGTTTTATGAGCTTCTCTAAGTACCATTTCTCTCATATCTCCAAATTTTGGTACCCAAATTCTTTCAGTCCTATACCGGGTTCCGTCTTCCCGAATATTAAGATGCTTCTCCGATCCTTTGGGTATTCCATCCCTTAAGTTTCCCTCTTTTAAAACTCCTTGTTGCGCCTCCTTTATTTGAGTAGTAAGTTTAGTGTGAGTCATTATATTCATAGATTTTACTCGAATAGGTTCTCTGTACTTTCTGCTCAAGGCGTCGGCTACCACATTTGCCTTTCTCGAGTGGTAACGAATCTCAAAGTCGTAATCATTCAACAATTCAATCCACCTACGCTACCTCATATTCAGTTGTTTCTGATTAAATATGTGTTGAAGACTTTTGTGGTCGGTATATATAATACTTTTGACCTCATATAAGTAGTGCCTCTCAGTCTTTAATGCAAAAACAACCGCGCCTAATTCCAAATCATGCGTCGTATAATTCTGCTCGTGAATCTTCAATTGTCTAGAGGCATAAGCAATTACCCTCGTTCGTTGCATTAATACATAACCGAGACCTTGCTTTGAGGCGTCACAATATATCACAAAATCATCATTCCCTTCAGGTAATGACAATATAGGTGCCGTAGTTAACTTTTTCTTCAATAATTGAAACGCTTTCTCTTGTTCATCCTTCCATTCAAATTTCTTCCCTTTATGCGATAATCCAGTCAAGGGTTTTGCTATTTTGGAAAAATTTTGGATGAATCTCCTGTAATAACCAGTAAGCCCTAAAAATTGGCGTATGTGCTTCGGAGTTTTCGGTGTTTCCCAATATTCAACGGTTTCAATCTTTTCTAGATCCACCTGAATACCTTCTTTGTTCAATATGTGACCGAGGAATTGAACTTCTTCCAACCAAAATGCACACTTTGAAAACTTAGCGTACAGTTTTTCTTTCCTCAACAACTCTAGCACTTTTCTCAAATGTTCTTCATGCTCTTGGTCATTCTTTGAGTAAATAACTATGTCATCGATGAAAACAATGACAAACTTGTCAAGGTATGGTCCACACACTCGGTTTATGAGGTCCATGAACACAGCTGGTGCATTAATCAACCCAAATGGCATAACCATAAACTCGTAATGACCGTAACGCGTCCTAAAAGCAGTCTTTGGAATATCATCCTCCTTCACCCGCATTTGATGATACCCAGAACGTAAATCAATCTTCGGATAAACCAACGAGCCTTGTAGTTGATCAAATAAGTCATCGATTCTCGGTAGTGGGTAGCGGTTCATGATGGTAAGTTTGTTCAACTCTCGGTAGTCGATACATAACCTAAATGTACCATCCTTCTTCTTGACAAACAAAACAGGAGCTCCTCATGGTGATGTGCTTGGTCGAATGAAACCACGCTCTAAAAGTTCCTGTAACTGACTTTGTAATTCTTTCATTTCACTGGGTGCAAGTCTGTATGGAGCACGAGCTATTGGTGCAGCTCCTGGTACAAGGTCTATTTGAAATTCAACAGATCGATGTGGGGGTAATCCCGGTAATTCTTTCGGAAATACATCGGGAAATTCTTTTGTGACGGGAACATCACTGATGTTTTTTTCTTCAGGTTTAACTTCCTTGATGTGTGCTAAAATGACGTAACAACCTTTTCTTATTAGTTTTTGCACCTTCAAACTAATAATAAGATTTAATTTCGCATTGTTCTTTTCTCAGTACACCATTAAAGGTTTTCCTTTTTCACACATAATACGAATCTCATTTTTGTAACAAACGACCTCTGCTCTCACCTTCTTCAACCAGTCCATGCCAATTATTACATCAAAACTCCCTAACTCGACTGGTATTAAATCAATCTTAAACGTTTCATCACCCAGTTTAATTTCTCTATCCCGACATATATTATCTGCTGAAATTAATTTAACGTTTGCTAATTCGAGTAAAAATTTACTATCCAAAGGCGTCAATGGGCAACTTAACTTAGCACAAAAATCTCTACTCATATAGCTTCTATCCACACCCGAATCAAATAAAACATAAGCAGATTTATTATCAATAAGAAACGTACCCGTAACAAGCTCCGGGTCTTCCTGCACTTCTGCCGTATTAATATTGAAAACTCTTCTGCGGCCCTGCCCATTAGTATTCCCCTGATTTGGGCAATTACTTCTAATGTGGCCCGGTTTTCCACATCCATAACAAACAAAGGTGGCATTACTTGTTTCGCCACTATTTGTTCCTTTAGTTCTGTTAAACTTTGGTCCGTAGACCTCACACTTTTTCGCACCATGGCCAGTTCTTTTACACTTGGTGCAAACTGTCGTGCAGAACCCATTCTGTGGTACTCTTCACACCTTTGGCATTTTTGGTTTTTGTTGCCGTTGTTGTTATTGAGGTTGTTGTTGGGATTGTTATTGTTGTTGGAATGGTTGTTGTAGTTGTTGTTGTTGTTGGGACATTTGTTGTAGTTATTGTTAGGATTGCAGTTATTGTTGTGATTGTTGTTGCGGTTGTGGTTGTAATTGTTGTTATTGTTGTTGTTGTATTGGTGACCCTTGTCACTGGTTTCTTCCCACTTTCTCTTAAGTTGTTTCGTGTTGGCTTCTTCGGCCGCCTGCTCTTTAATTCTTCCTTCAATCTGATTTATGAGTTTATGAGCCATTCTACTTACCATTTGTATGGAAGCGGGCTCGTGTGAACTCACATATTCTTGAATCCTTATTGGTAACCCTTTTACAAATGCGTCGATCTTCTCTTCTTCATCTTCGAACGCTCCCGGACACAATAGGCACAACTCTGTGAATCGTCATTCATACGTGGTAACGTCGAACCCTTGTGTTCGTAACTCTCTAAGTTCTGTCTTGAGCTTATTGACTTCGTTTCTAGGACGGTACTGCTCGTTCATCAATTGCTTGAATGCCGACCACGGTTTTGTGTAAGCATCATTTTGTCCTACCTGTTCAAGATAGGTGTTCCACCACGTTAACGCAGTACCTGTGAAGGTATGCGTAGTGTACTTAACTTTATCCTCTTCAGTACACTTACTTATGGCAAACACCGATTCGACTCTCTCGGTTCACCGTTTCAATCCAATTGGTTCTTCGGTTCCATCAAATTCCAAAGGTTTGCAGGCAGCGAATTCTTTGTAGGTGCATCCTACACGATTTCTTGTGGAATTAGTTCTACTGCTAGATCAAGAGTTATTGTTATTTTGCATCACAGCCTGTACTGCGGCTATGTTCGCAGCAAGGAAAACACGAAAGTCTTCCTCGCTCATGTTCAAATTCTGACGAGTCGCCGGTGCCATTTCCTTCAAAAATAGCCAAAAGAATTGAGTTAATCATATAGAATTTAAGAGTAGTCAATAGTATCTCGTAGCATTATATGAACTTATTTATAAAAGCTTTTTCTTCATATTAGCTTTTTATAAGTTTAAATTCTGGTACTACCTACCCGTTAAGTTCATACTTAGTAGCTAACATACAATTCAACTACTACAATTCCATATGAAAAACTGAATTTAATAATATATCACATACAAATATTCTTCAAACTTGAAATGTCCCGTTCTTATTGATTAAAAACGTTCCATATTAATTGATTTCGTTGCGAGGTTTTGACCTCTATATGAGACGTTTTTCAAAGACTGCATTCATTTTTAAAACAAACCATAACCTTTATTTCATCAATAAAGGTTTAAAAAGCTTTACGTAGATTATCAAATAATGATAATCTAAAATATCCTGTTTACACACGACCATTACATAATGGTTTACAATACAAATATGTTACAACAAAATAAGTTTCTTGAATGCAGTTTTTACACAATATCATACAAGCATGGACTCCAAATCTCGTCCTTATTTAAGTATGCGACAGCGGAAGCTCTTAATAATCACCTGAGAATAAACATGCTTAAAACGTCAACAAAAATGTTGGTGAGTTATAGGTTTAACCTATATATATCAAATCATAATAATAGACCACAAGATTTCATATTTCAATACACATCCCATACATAGAGATAAAAATCATTCATATGGTGAACACCTGATAACCGACATTAACAAGATACATATATAAGAATATCCCCATCATTCTGGGACACCCTTCGGATATGATATAAATTTCGAAGTACTAAAGCATCCGGTACTTTGGATGGAGTTTGTTAGGCCCAATAGATCTATCTTTAGGATTCGCGTCAATTAGGGTGTCTGTTCCCTAATTCTTAGATTACCAGACTTAATAAAAAGGGGCATATTCGATTTCGATAATTCAACCATAGAATGTAGTTTCACGTACTTGTGTCTATTTTGTAAATCATTTATAAAACCTGCATGTATTATCATCCCAAAAATATTAGATTTTAAAAGTGGGACTATAACTCACTTTCACAGATTTTTACTTCGTCGGGAAGTAAGACTTGGCCACTGGTTGATTCACGAACCTATAACAATATATACATATATATCAAAGTATGTTCAAAATATATTTACAACACTTTTAATATATTTTGATGTTTTAAGTTTATTAAGTCAGCTGTCCTCGTTAGTAACCTACAACTAGTTGTCCAAAGTTAGATGTACAGAAATAAATCGATAAATATTATCTTGAATCAATCCACGACCCAGTGTATACGTATCTCAGTATTGATCACAACTCAAACTATATATATATATTTTGGAATCAACCTCAACCCTGTATAGCTAACTCCAACATTCACATATAGAGTGTCTATGGTTGTTCCGAAATATATATAGATGTGTCGACATGATAGGTCAAAACATTGTATACGTGTCTATGGTATCTCAAGATTACATAATATACAATACAAGTTGATTAAGTTATGGTTGGAATAGATTTGTTACCAATTTTCACGTAGCTAAAATGAGAAAAATTATCCAATCTTGTTTTACCCATAACTTCTTCATTTTAAATCCGTTTTGAGTGAATTAAATTGCTATGGTTTCATATTGAACTCTATTTTATGAATCTATACAGAAAAAGTATAGGTTTATAGTCCGAAAATTAAGTTACAAGTCGTTTTTGTAAAGGTAGTCATTTCAGTCGAAAGAACGACGTCTAGATGACCATTTTAGAAAACATACTTCCACTTTGAGTTTAACCATAATTTTTGGATATAGTTTCATGTTCATAATAAAAATCATTTTCTCAGAATAACAACTTTTAAATCAAAGTTTATCATAGTTTTTAATTAACTAGCCCAAAACAGCCCGCGGTGTTACTACGATGGCGTAAATCCGGCTTTACGGTGTTTTTCGTGTTTCCAGGTTTTAAATCATTAAGTTAGCATATCATATAGATATAGAACATGTGTTTAGTTGATTTTAAAAGTCAAGTTAGAAGGATTAACTTTTATTTGTGAACAAGTTTAGAATTAACTAAACTATGTTCTAGTGATTACAAGTTTAAACCTTCGAATAAGATAGCTTTATATGTATGAATCGAATGATGTTATGAACATCATTACTACCTAAAGTTCCTTGGATAAACCTACTGTAAATGAGAAAAATAGATCTAGCTTCAAAGGATCCTTGGATGGCTTGAAAGTTCTTGAAGCAGAATCATGACACGAAAACAATTTCAAGTAAGATTTCCACTCGAAATAAGATTGTTATAGTTATAGAAATTGAATTAAAGTTTGAATATGATTATTACCTTGTATTAGAAAGATAACCTACTGTAAGTAACAAAGGTTTCTTGATCTTGGATGATTACTTGGAATGGATTTAGAAAACTTGGAAGTAAACTTGCAATCTTGGAAGTATTCTTGATTTTATGAAACTAGAACTTTTGGAATTTATGAAGAACACTTAGAACTTGAAGATAGAACTTGAGAGAGATCAATTAGATGAAGAAAATTGAAGAATGAAAGTGTTTGTAGGTGTTTTTGGTCGTTGGTGTATGGATTAGATATAAAGGATATGTAATTTTGTTTTCATGTAAATAAGTCATGAATGATTACTCATATTTTTGTAATTTTATGAGATATTTCATGCTAGTTGCCAAATGATAGTTCCTACATGTGTTAGGTGACTCACATGGGCTGCTAAGAGCTGATCATTGGAGTGTATATACCAATAGTACATACATCTAAAAGCTGTGTATTGTACGAGTACGAATACGGGTGCATACGAGTAGAATTGTTGATGAAACTGAACGAGGATGTAATTGTAAGCATTTTTGTTAAGTAGAAGTATTTTGATAAGTGTCTTGAAGTCTTTCAAAAGTGTATGAATACATATTAAAACACTACATGTATATACATTTTAACTGAGTCGTTAAGTCATCGTTAATCGTTACATGTAAATGTTGTTTTGAAACCTTTAGGTTAACGATCTTGTTGAATGTTGTTAACCCATTGTTTATTATAACAAATGAGATGTTAAATTGTTATATTATCATGATATTATGTTATATAATATATCTTAGTATGATGTATATACAGTTAAATGTCGTTACAACGATAATCATTACATATATGTCTCGTTTCGAAATCATTAAGTTAGTAGTCTTATTTTTACATATGTATTTCATTGTCAATACACTTAATAATATATTTACTTATCATTTAACATAATTAACCAAGTGTATCAATATCTTAATATGATTCATATGTACCTAGTAAGACGTTGTTATAACGATAATCGTTATATATATCGTTTTCGAGTTTCTTAAATTAATTGTCTCATTTTTATGTATATAACTCATTGTTAAAATACCTAATGAGATACATACTTATAATAAAATCATGTTAACTACATATATAACCATATATATTTCATCGTATAGTTTTTACAAGTTTTAACGTTCGTGAATCACCGGTCAACTTGGGTGGTCAATTGTCTATATGAAACCTATTTCAATTAATCAAGTCTTAACAAGTTTGATTGCTTAACATGTTGGAAACATTTAATCATGTAAATATCAATCTCAATTAATATATATAAACATGGAAAAGTTCGGGTCACTACAGTACCTACCCGTTAAATAAATTTCGTCCCGAAATTTTAAGCTGTTGAAGGTGTTGACGAATCTTCTAGAAATAGATGCGGGTATTTCTTCTTCATCTGATCTTCACGCTCCCAGGTAAACTCGGGTCCTCTACGAGCATTCCATCGAACGTTAATAATTGGTATCTTGTTTTGCTTAAGTCTTTTAACCTCACGATCCATTATTTCGACGGGTTCTTCGATAAATTGAAGTTTTTCGTTGATTTGGATTTCATCTAATGGAATAGTGAGATCTTATTTAGCAAAACATTTCTTTAAATTCGAGACGTGGAAAGTGTTATGTACAGTCGCGAGTTGTTGAGGTAACTCAAGTCGGTAAGCTACTGGTCTGACACGATCAATAATCTTGAATGGTCCAATATACCTTGGATTTAATTTCCCTCGTTTACCAAATCGAACAACGCCTTTCCAAGGTGCAACTTTATGCATGACCATCTCTCTAATTTCAAATTCTATATCTTTTCTTTTAATGTCAGCGTAGCTCTTTTGTCGACTTTGGGCGGTTTTCAACCGTTGTTGAATTTGGATGATCTTCTCGGTAGTTTCTTGTATTATCTCCGGACCCGTAATCCGTCTATCCCCCACTTCACTCCAAAAATCGGAGACCTGCACTTTCTACCATAAAGTGCTTCAAACCGCGACATCTCAATGCTTGAATGGTAGCTGTTGTTGTAGGAAAATTCTGCTAACGGTAGATGTCGATCCCAACTGTTTCCGAAATCAATAACACACGCTCGTAGCATGTCTTCAAGTGTTTGTATCATCCTTTTGCTCTGCCCATCAGTTTGTGGATGATAGGCAGTACTCATGTCTATACGAGTTCCTAATGCCTGCTGTAATGTCTGCCAGAATCTTGAAATAAATCTGCCATCCCTGTCAGAGATAATAGAGATTGGTATTCCATGTCTGGAGACGACTTCCTTCAAATACATTCGTGCTAACTTTTCCATCTTGTCATCTTCTCTTATTGGCAGGAAGTGTGCTGATTTGGTGAGACGATCAACTATTACCCAAATAGTATCAAAACCACTTGCAGTCCTTGGCAATTTAGTGATGAAATCCATGGTAATGTTTTCCCATTTCCATTCCGGGATTTCGGGTTGTTGAAGTAGACCTGATGGTTTCTGATGCTCAGCTTTGACCTTAGAACACGTCAAACATTCTCCTACGTATTTAGCAACATCGGCTTTCATACCCGGCCACCAAAAATGTTTCTTGAGATCCTTGTACATCTTCCCCGTTCCAGGATGTATTGAGTATCTGGTTTTATGAGCTTCTCTAAGTACCATTTCTCTCATATCTTCAAATTTTGGTACCCAAATCCTTTCAGCCCTATACCGGGTTCCGTCTTCCCGAATATTAAGATGCTTCTCAGATCCTTTGGGTATTTCATCCTTTAAATTTCCCTCTTTTAAAACTCCTTTTTGCGCCTCCTTTATTTGAGTAGTAAGGTTATTATGAATCATTATATTCATAGATTTTACTCGAATGGGTTCTCTGTCCTTCCTGCTCAAGACATCGGCTACCACATTTGCCTTCCCTGGGTGGTAACGAATCTCAAAGTCGTAATCATTCAATAATTCAATCCACCTACGCTGCCTCATATTCAGTTGTTTCTGATTAAATATGTGTTGAAGACTTTTGTGGTCGGTATATATAATACTTTTGACCCCATATAAGTAGTGCCTCCAAGTCTTTAATGCAAAAACAGCCGCGCCTAATTCCAAATCATGCGTCGTATAATTTTGTTCGTGAATCTTCAATTGTCTAGACGCATAAGCAATCACCTTCGTTCGTTGCATTAATACACAACCGAGACCTTGCTTTGATGCGTCACAATAAATCACAAAATCATCATTCCTTTCATGCAATGACAATATAGGTGCCGTAGTTAGCTTTTTCTTCAATAACTGAAACGCTTTCTCTTGTTCATCATTCCATTCAAATTTCTTCCCTTTATGCGTTAATGCAGTCAAGGGTTTTTCTATTCTGGAAAACTCTTGGATGAACCTTCTGTAGTAACCAGCTAGTCCTAAAAACTGGCGTATGTGTTTCGGAGTTTTTGGGGTTTCCCACTTTTCAACAGTTTCTATCTTTGCCAGATCCACCTTAATACCTTCTTTGTTCACTATGTGACCGAGGAATTGAAATTCTTCCAACCAAAATGCACACTTTGAAAACTTAGCATACAATTCTTCCTTCCTCAATACTTCTAACACCTTTTTCAAATGTTCACCGTGTTCTTGGTCATTCTTTGAGTAAATAAGTATGTCATCAATGAAAACAATGACAAACTGGTCAAGGTATGGTCCACACACTCGGTTCATAAGGTCTATGAACACAGCTGGTGCATTAGTTAAACCAAACGGCATGACCATAAACTCGTAATGACCGTAACGTGTTCTGAAAGTAGTCTTTGGAATATCATCTTCTTTCACCCGCATTTGATGATACCCGGAACGTAAGTCAATCTTTGAATAAACAGACGAGCCTTGTAGTTGATCAAATAAGTCGTCGATTCTCGGTAGTGGGTAGCGGTTCTTGATGGTAAGTTTGTTCAACTCTCGGTAGTCGATACACAACCTGAATGTACCATCTTTCTTCTTGACAAACAAAACAGGAGCTCCCCACGGTGATGTGCTTGGTCGAATGAAACCACGCTCTAAAAGTTCTTGTAATTGGCTTTGCAGTTCTTTCATCTCACTTGGTGCGAGTCTGTAAGGAGCACGAGCTATTGGTGCAGCTCTTGGTACAAGATCTATTTGAAATTCAACGGATCGATGTGGGGGTAATCCCGGTAATTCTTTCGGAAATACATCGAGAAATTCTTTTGCAATGGGAACATCATTGATGCTCTTTTCTTCAGTTTGTACTTTCTCGACGTGTGCTGTGACGACTCGGAAATTTCCGACCAAATTTAAACTTAACCTTTATATGTTTCTGACACGATAAGCAGAATTTGTAATGTTGAATCTCAAAAAGTTTAGAACTACATTCATGTAATCAATTACCCTTTGACCGTGTTCGACGATTCATGAACAATTATGTGTATATATAATATATAATATTAACTGAAAACATTAACAAAGTATTAGATATATGATACTTTACATAAACATATTTGTTTCGATATATTTATCGACAGAATTAAGAGATAATATTAAATGATTGAATTATCAGATACATTATGATATGATTACGGGCCTATGTTATGAGGTCCACTGTGATTTAAGAAATCTATTTTTTTTTTTTTTTTTACAACTCATTACTTAACCAGTATGATAAAGATAACGATATTTATATTTTATTTTATTAAATATATATATATAACGATTTAAATTAATATTATATATATTTTTATACGCGTATTATACGTACATAGTTTTATACTTTTACTATACTTTAATTTTACCTTTACTTTACTTTTACTTTACTTTAACTTTAATAATTCATACTTTAATAATTCACTTTAATAATTCATACTTTAATAATTCACTTTAATAATTCATACTTTAATAATTCACTTTAATAATTCATACTTTAATAATTCATACTTTAATAATTCACTTTAATAATTCATACTTTAATAATTCACTTTAATAATTCTTACTTTAATAATTCATACTTTAATAATTCACTTTAATAATTCAAAAATCTATTATAAATAGAATTCAATAGGTTTCATTATTTCATAGAAACTTGAAAATATATTTCTCTAAACTCTCTCAATCGAATTACATATATATATATATATATATATATATATATATATATATATATATATATATATATATATATATATATATATATATATATATATATATATATATATATATATATACTTAGTATTATTTCAAAATATTATTAGTGTATATAAAATACTACGACGGAGTTATATTCAGACGATTTCAAAATAAGTTTTCAAATGGGATAGAGCTAAGGAAATTATGGGTTATAGCTATGAAGGTTGTGGGTATTGATCGAGGGTATTGCTCGTGAGGTCAACCTAACGTTTATCATTTTCGTTGCGTCTACGTACTTTCCTGCAATATTGAATCACAATATTGATACGTGAGCATTCATATCTTATCTTTTATATATTAATAGTGTATCCCTGACTAGTGCTCGAGTATATATGATTATGCATGTTTGTATGCTTAGTTTCGTCGTTAAATAGTTTATGATAAATCACGAATTTGATACATATGCTACTGAGATAAGTTATATGATATGCATGTCGTTGAAAATCTGAAGAAAAAAATTAATAACTTTTCATTTAGAAATCGTGTGGTTTCGATAAACGGATTAAAAGATATGGTCAACTGAATTATCATTAATTTTAATATTATTATTAAAACGATTATTATAACTGTTATCAGTTGATGTTATTACTAAAATTATCTTTATTACTAAAAATTAATATTTTTATTGAAACTATCATTTTATTATTTTTATCATTATTATTATTATCAATATTATTTTATCAAATAAATATGCGTACAAAGATATTTTTACCACACGTAATGTAATTACATTAATAATACATACCACTATATTTTTATGATATTAAGTGAATTTTATAAATTTTATTATTTGAGATATATAAAAGTATATTTTTATCATATATGAATTTTAATATAAATTTTTATTTATTAATAAATGACTTGTATTATTTAGTATAATAAGATCTGATAAATATATTTAAATATATAAAACTACTATATATAAGTTATATAAAAAACATGTATAGATTTTGGAAGTCATTTTGGGTCAAGTTGACTTTTGTTGACTTTTGCATGTCGGTCTCGAGCATTAGGATTGTGATACACTACGACTTGACCTAAATTGTTAGACATATATTGACCAACATATAAATATATATACTTAATATAGGTTCGTGAATCCGAGACAAACACTGCACTTGTTCAGTGCCGTCATATACATAATTGCTACGAAATACAGTATTGTGAGTTTCATTTGCTCCCTTTTTAATTGCTTTTGCAATATATATTGTTGGGCTAAGAATACATGCGCTATTTTATAAATGTTTTACGAAATAGGCACAAGTACTAAAACTAATTCTATGTGGGTTTAAACCAGAAATATACCCTTAGATTGGTAACATTAAACTACTTGTCTATGTACGGTAGGCGCTAATTCTAAAGATAGATCTATTGGGCCTGACAAACCCCATCCTGACTATGGGATGCTTTAGTACTTCGAGGTTATTTTAAACACACATGATCTGGTGTACTTCAGAGGGTAAAACATGAACGTTAAGGCTTGTTACCAGGTGCCTACAACTTATAGAATACTTTTATACATTTGCGAGTGTACATATATTTATAAACGGAAATCTTGTGGTCTATTAATATATTGAAATGATTGTTATGATAAACCTATGAACTCACCAACCTTTTGGTTGACACTTCAAAGCATGTTTATTCTCAGGTATTAAAGAAATCTTTCGCTGTGCATTAGCTCATTTTAAGGATATTACTTGGAGTCATTCATGGCATATTTTGAAAGACGTTGCATTCGAGGCATTGAGTTCATCAAGATTATTATTATGTCAATTATAGTTGGATGTATTATGAAATGGTGTGCATGCCGTCAACTTTCATTGTAAAGAAAGTTTGTCTTTTAAAAACGAATGCAATGTTTATAAAATGTATCATATAGAGGTCAAATACCTCGCGATGTAATCAACTATTGTGAATCGTTTATAATGTATATGAACGGGTCCTTTCATGTGCTAGAACAGCATAGCAACCTTTTCTTATTAGTTTTTGTGCCTTCAAATTACTAATAAGATGTAGCTTCGTGTTGCCCTTTTCTCCGTACACCATTAAGGGTTTTCCTTTTTCTCGTATAATGCGAATTGCATTTTTGTAACAAACGATCTCTGCTTTCACTTCTTTCAACCAGTCCATACCGATTATCACATCAAAACTCCCTAACTCTACTGGTATCAAATCAATCTTAAATGTTTCGCTAACTAGTTTAATTTCTCGATTCCGACATATATTATCTGCTGAAATTAATTTACCATTTGCTAATTCGAGTAAAAATTTACTATCCAAAGGCGTCAATGGACAACTTAATTTAGCACAAAAATCTCTACTCATATAGCTTCTATCCGCACCCGAATCAAATAAAACGTAAGCAGATTTATTGTTAATAAGAAACGTACCCGTAACAAGCTCCGGGTCTTCCTGTGCCTCTGCCGCATTAATATTGAACACTCTTCCACGGCCTTGTCCATTCGTGTTCTCCTGGTTCAGGCAATTTCTAATAATGTGGCCCGGTTTTCCACATTTATAACAAACTACATTGGCATAACTTGCTCCAACACTACTTGCTCCGCCATTACTCGTTCTGACACCATTTGTTCCTTTCGTTCTATTAACCCCTGGTCTGTAGACCTCACACTTCGCCGCGCTATGACCATTTCTTTTACACTTGTTGCAAAATTTGGTGCAGAACCCCGAGTGATACTTTTCACACCTTTGGCATAGCTGCTTCTGATTGTTGTTGTTGTTGCGGTTATTATTGTTGTTGGGATGATTGTTGTAGTTGTTGTTGTTGTTGTTGTTGTTGTTGTTGTTGTTGTTGTTGGGCCGTTTGTTGTAGTTGCGATTGATGTTGCGATTGTTGGGATAATTGTTGCGATTATTGTTGTAATTGCTGTTGTTGTTGTATTGGTGATTCTTATCACCGTTTTCCTCCCACTTTCTTTTGACTTGCTTCACATTGGCCTCTTCAGCCATCTGTTCTTTAATTCTTTCCTCAATCTGGTTCACTAGTTTGTGAGCCATTCTACATGCCTGTTGTATGGAGGCGGGCTCGTGTGAACTTATATCTTCTTGGATTCTTTCCAGTAATCCTTTCACAAATGCGTCGATCTTCTCTTCCTCATCTTCGAACGCTCCCGGACACAATAGGCACAATTATGTGAATCGTCTTTCGTACGTGGTAATATCAAATCCTTAAGTTCGTAACCCTCTAAGTTCTGTCTTGAGCTTATTGACCTCGGTTCTGGGACGGTACTTCTCGTTCATCAAGTGCTTGAATGCTGACCATGGTAGTGCGTACGCATCGTCTTGTCCCACTTGCTCCAGATAGGTATTCCACCATGTTAACGCAGAACCTGTGAAGGTATGCGTAGCGTACTTCACTTTGTCCTCTTCTGTACACTTACTTATGGCAAACACTGATTCGACCTTCTCAATCCACCATTTCAATCCGATCGGTCCTTCGATTCCATCAAATTCCAAAGGTTTGCAGGCAGTGAATTCTTTGTAGGTGCATCCTACACGATTTCCTGTACTGCTAGATCCAAGGTTATTGTTGGTATGTAGCGCAGCCTGTACTGCGGCTATGTTTGAAGCTAGAAAAGTACGGAATTCCTCTTCATTCATATTCACGGTGTGTCGAGTAGTCGGTGCCATTACCTTCAAAATAGTCAAATGGAACAAGTTAATCATACAGAATATTAAGAGTAGTTAATAGTATTTCGTAGCATAATATGAACTCATTTATAAAATCTTTTTCTTCATATTAGCGTTTTATAAGTTTAAATTCGGGTAGTACCTACCCGTTAAGTTCATACTTAGTAGCTAATATACAATTCAACTACTACAATTCTATATGAAAAACTGATTATAATAATATTTCGCGTTCAAACTTTTATACAATATTTTACAAACTTACAATACCGCTTATTTTACATAAAGCATGAAATATAGCACACAATAACTTTGATACAAGATAGTTGTGAAGATAATTCTAGCTAGTACACAAGTCATTCAGCAAAGGCAATAAAGACACGTAATTCATACGTCCAGAAATAAGTCATGCATTTTGGTTTTACTAGGACTACTTCCCATCCTTGGTCTTGTGGAACATAACCGTTATGGCCGTTGATAAGATAGCGTGTTGTAACGTTGTCAAAGGGACGAGGGTTACGTAATGTCCAACAGTCCCGTAACAATCTAAAAACCTCATTTCTTACCCCAATTACCGACTCCGTAACTTGTGGGAACGTTTTGTTTAATAGCTGTAGCCCGATGTTCTGTTTCTCACTTTGGTGAGAAGCGAACATTACTAACCCGTAGCATGCTTCTTTATGTTGCATGTTAGTCGCTTTTTCTAAATCATGAAGTCCTATATTCGGATACATTGAGTCAAAATAATTTCTTAACCCGTTGCGTAAAATAGCATTTGGGTTCCCCGCAATATATGCGTCAAAGTAAACACATCGTAACTTATGGGTTTCCCAATGTGATATCCTCCATCTTTCAAACGAAAGTCTCTTATAAACCAAGACATTCTTGGAACGTTCTTCGAATGTCTTACAAACTGATCTCGCCTTAAATAGTTGTGCCGAGGAATTCTGACCGACTCTAGACAAGATTTCATCAATCATGTCTCCGGGTAGGTCTCTTAAAATATTGGGTTGTCTATCCATTTTGTGTTTTTAAACTGTAAAATAGACAAGAGTTAGATTCATAAAAAAATACTTATTAATACAAGCAATTTTTACATATATCATAAAGCATAAGCACACTATATTACATATATTACACCACACGAATACAACTGTCTTATTCCGACTCACTCGTTTCTTCTTCTTTGGTTTTGGTTCGTTTTGCCAAGTTTCTAGGGATATATGATGTTCCCCTAATACTAGCTGTCGTTTTCCACAACGGTTTAGAAAAATCTGGTGGTTTAGAGGTTCCCGGGTCATTGTTACAACTTAAGGACTTCGGGGGTTGACGATACATATAAAGTTCATCGGGGTTGGAATTAGATTTCTCTATTTTTATGCCATTTCCCTTATTATTTTCTTTTGCTTTTTTAAATTCAGTTGGGGTAATTTCTATAACATCATCGGAATTCTCGTCGGAATCCGATTCATCGGAGAATTGGTAATCCTCCCAATATTTTGCTTCCTTGGCGGAAACACCATTGACCATAATTAACCTTGGTCGGTTGGTTGAGGATTTTCTTTTACTTAACCGTTTTATTATTTCCCCCACTGGTTCTATTTCCTCCTCCGGTCCCTCCTCTTCCGGTTCTGATTCTTCTTCCGGTTCCTCTTCGGGAACTTGTGAATCAGTCCAATATATATTCGACTCTTCGTTATTATTAGGTGAGTCAATGGGATTTGTGCTAGAGGTAGACATCTATCACACAATATCAAACATGTTAAGAGATTAATATATCACATAATATATACATGTTAATAATATATAGTTTCCATCAAAAATGTTAAACAATCATTTTTAAAGAAAACACGGTCGAAGTCCAGACTCACTAATGCATCCTAACAAACTCGATAAGACACACTAATGCAAATTTTCTGGTTCTCTAAGACCAACGCTCGGATACCAACTGAAATGTCCCGTTCTTATTGATTAAAAACGTTCCATATTAATTGATTTCGTTGCGAGGTTTTGACCTCTATATGAGACGTTTTTCAAAGACTGCATTCATTTTTAAAACAAACCATAACCTTTATTTCATCAATAAAGGTTTAAAAAGCTTTACGTAGATTATCAAATAATGATAATCTAAAATATCCTGTTTACACACGACCATTACATAATGGTTTACAATACAAATATGTTACAACAAAATAAGTTTCTTGAATGCAGTTTTTACACAATATCATACAAGCATGGACTCCAAATCTCGTCCTTATTTAAGTATGCGACAGCGGAAGCTCTTAATAATCACCTGAGAATAAACATGCTTAAAACGTCAACAAAAATGTTGGTGAGTTATAGGTTTAACCTATATATATCAAATCATAATAATAGACCACAAGATTTTATATTTCAATACACATCCCATACAAAGAGATAAAAATCATTCATATGGTGAACACCTGGTAACCGACATTACAAGATGCATATATAAGAATATCCCCATCATTCCGGGACACCCTTCGGATATGATATAAATTTCGAAGTACTAAAGCATCCGGTACTTTGGATGGGGTTTTTTAGGCCCAATAGATCTATCTTTAGGATTCGCGTCAATTAGGGTGTCTGTTCCCTAATTCTTAGATTACCAGACTTAATAAAAAGGGGCATATTCGATTTTGATAATTCAACCATAGAATGTAGTTTCACGTACTTGTGTCTATTTTGTAAATCATTTATAAAACCTGCATGTATTCTCATCCCAAAAATATTAGATTTTAAAAGTGGGACTATAACTCACTTTCACAGATTTTTACTTCGTCGGGAAGTAAGACTTGGCCACTGGTTGATTCACGAACCTATAACAATATTTACATATATATCAAAGTATGTTCAAAATATATTTACAACACTTTTAATATATTTTGATGTTTTAAGTTTATTAAGTCAGCTGTCCTCGTTAGTAACCTACAACTAGTTGTCCATAGTTAGATGTACAGAAATAAATCGATAAATATTATCTTGAATCAATCCACGACCCAGTGTATACGTATCTCAATATTGATCACAACTCAAACTATATATATTTTGGAATCAACCTCAACCCTGTATAGCTAACTCCAACATTCACATATAGAGTGTCTATGGTTGTTCCGAAATATATATAGATGTGTCGACATGATAGGTCGAAACATTGTATACGTGTCTATGGTATCTCAAGATTACATAATATACAATACAAGTTGATTAAGTTATGGTTGGAATAGATTTGTTACCAATTTTCACGTAGCTAAAATGAGAAAAATTATCCAATCTTGTTTTACCCATAACTTCTTCATTTTAAATCCGTTTTGAGTGAATTAAATTGCTATGGTTTCATATTGAACTCTATTTTATGAATCTAAACAGAAAAAGTATAGGTTTATAGTCAGAAAAATAAGTTACAAGTCATTTTTGTAAAGGTAGTCATTTCAGTCGAAAGAACGACGTCTAGATGACCATTTTAGAAAACATACTTCCACTTTGAGTTTAACCATAATTTTTGGATATAGTTTCATGTTCATAATAAAAATCATTTTCTCAGAATAACAACTTTTAAATCAAAGTTTATCATAGTTTTTAATTAACTAACCCAAAACAGCCCGCGGTGTTACTACGACGGCGTAAATCCGGTTTTACGGTGTTTTTCGTGTTTCCAGGTTTTAAATCATTAAGTTAGCATATCATATAGATATAGAACATGTGTTTAGTTGATTTTAAAAGTCAAGTTAGAAGGATTAACTTTTATTTGTGAACAAGTTTAGAATTAACTAAACTATGTTCTAGTGATTACAAGTTTAAACCTTCGAATAAGATAGCTTTATATGTATGAATCGAATGATGTTATGAACATCATTACTACCTCAAGTTCCTTGGATAAACCTACTGTAAATGAGAAAAATAGATCTAGCTTCAAAGGATCCTTGGATGGCTTGAAAGTTCTTGAAGCAGAATCATGACACGAAAACAATTTCAAGTAAGATTTCCACTCGAAATAAGATTGTTATAGTTATAGAAATTGAATTAAAGTTTGAATATGATTATTACCTTGTATTAGAAAGATAACCTACTGTAAGTAACAAAGGTTTCTTGATCTTGGATGATTACTTGGAATGGATTTAGAAAACTTGGAAGTAAACTTGCAATCTTGGAAGTATTCTTGATTTTATGAAACTAGAACTTTTGGAATTTATGAAGAACACTTAGAACTTGAAGATAGAACTTGAGATAGATCAATTAGATGAAGAAAATTGAAGAATGAAAGTGTTTGTAGGTGTTTTTGGTCATTGGTGTATGGATTAGATATAAAGGATATGTAATTTTGTTTTCATGTAAATAAGTCATGAATGATTACTCATATTTTTATAATTTTATGAGATATTTCATGCTAGTTGCCAAATGATGGTTCCCACATGTATTAGGTGACTCACATGGGCTGCTAATAGCTGATCATTGGAGTGTATATACCAATAGTACATACATCTAAAAGCTGTGTATTGTACGAGTACGAATACGGGTGCATACGAGTAGAATTGTTGATGAAACTGAACGAGGATGTAATTGTAAGCATTTTTGTTAAGTAGAAGTATTTTGATAAGTGTCTTGAAGTCTTTCAAAAGTGTATGAATACATATTAAAACACTACATGTATATACATTTTAACTGAGTCGTTAAGTCATCGTTAGTCGTTACATGTAAATGTTGTTTTGAAACCTTTAGGTTAACGATCTTGTTGAATGTTGTTAACCCATTGTTTATTATAACAAATGAAATGTTAAATTGTTATATTATCATGATATTATGATATATAATATATCTTAGTATGATGTATATATAGTTAAATGTCGTTACAACGATAATCATTATATATATGTCTCGTTTCGAAATCATTAAGTTAGTAGTCTTATTTTTACATATGTATTTCATTGTCAATACACTTAATAATATATTTACTTATCATTTAACATAATTAACCAAGTGTATCAATATCTTAATATGACTCATATGTACCTAGTAAGACGTTGTTATAACGATAATCGTTATATATATCGTTTTCGAGTTTCTTAAATTAATAGTCTCATTTTTATGTATATAACTCATTGTTAAAATACCTAATGAGATACATACTTATAATAAAATCATGTTAACTATATATATAACCATATATATTTCATCGTATAGTTTTTACAAGTTTTAACGTTCGTGAATCACCGGTCAACTTGGGTGGTCAATTGTCTATATGAAACCTATTTCAATTAATCAAGTATTAACAAGTTTGATTGCTTAACATGTTGGAAACATTTAATCATGTAAATATCAATCTCAATTAATATATATAAACATGGAAAAGTTTGGGTCACTACAAAACTTACAACTTCGCTATATTACATATAACATGAAATTTAGTACACTTTGATACAGAACAGTTTTGAAGATAAAACTAGTTAATACACAAGTTGTTCAGCAAAGGAAATAAAGGCACGTAATTCATAAGTCCAGAAACAAGTCATGCATTCAGGTTTTACTAAGACGACTTCCCATCCTTGGTCTTGTGGAAAGTAACCGTTATGACCATTGGCTAGGCAGCATGTTGTAATGTCGTCAAAAGGACGAGGGTTTCGTAATGTCCAACAGCCTCGTAGCAATCTAAAAACCTTGTTTCTTACCCCAACTACTGAGTCTGTCACTTGTGGGAAGGTTTTATTTAAAAGTTGTAACCCGATATTCTTTTTCTCACTTTGATAAGAAGCGAACATCACTAACCCGTAAGTATAACATGCTTCTTTATGTTGCATGTTAGAAGCTCTTTCTAACTCACGAAATCCTATATTGGGATATGTTGAGTCAAAATAGGTTCGTAACCCGTAGCGTAAAATTGCATTTGGGTTCCCTGCATTTAACGCTTTAAAGAAAACACGGTGTAGCTTACGGTCTCCCCAATGTGATATACCCCACCTATCAAAGGAAACCCTTTTATAAACTAAGGCATTTTTGGAAAGTCTTTCAAATGTTTGACAAGTTAATTTCACCATAACTAAATGTGCTGATGAACTCTGACCGACTCTAGACAAGATTTCCTCAATCATATCCTCTGGTAGGTCTTCTAAAATATTCGGTTGTCTACCCTTAACGTCCATTTTGTTTTTATACTGTAAAATAGACAAGGATTAGATTCGTAAAAGATAATTAACAAACAATACAAGCAATTTTTACATAGAACATAAAAGTACAAGCACACTACAATACATATAATACACAACATGATTACAACCCTCTAATCTGAATCACTGGTTTCTTCTTCTTCGGACTTGGTTCGTTTTCCTAATTTTCTAGGAATATATGGTGTTCCTCTATTACGAGCCGTTGTTTTCCACAATGGTTTAGAAAAACCTGGTGGTTTAGAGGTTCCCGGGTTATTGTTACACTTTAGGAAATACGGATGTTGCCGATACATATAAAGCTCATCGGGGTTGGAATCAGGTTTCTCTATTTTTATACCTTTTCCCTTATTATTTTCTTTTGCTATATTAAATTGGGTCGAGTTAATTTCTATAACATCATCAGAATCCTCATCGGGATCCGATTCATTGGAAAATTGGTAATCTTCCCAATATTTTGCTTCCTCGGCGGAAACACCATTGACCATTTTTAACTTTGGTCCGTTGGTTGAGGATTTTCTTTTATTTAAACGAATTACTGTAGGTATCGATATTTCTTCCTCTGGAACCTCTTCTTCTTCCGGTTCCTCCTCTTCCGGTTCCTCCTCTTCCGGTTCTTCTTCTTCCGATTCCTCCTCTTTCGGTTCTTCTTCGGGAATTTGTGAATCTTCCCAAAATATATTTGACTCTTCATTATTATTAGGTGAATCGATGGGATTTGTACTAGTGGTAGACATCTATCACACAATATTAAACACATTAAGAGGTTAATATATCACATAATATTTACATGTTAATAATATATAGTTTCCAACAAAAGTGTTAAGCAATCATTTTTAAAGAAAACACGGTCGAAGTCCAGACTCACTAATGTATCCTAACAAACTCGATAAGACACACTAATGCAATTTTTTGGTTCTCTAAGACCAACGCTCTGATACCAACTGAAATGTCCCGTTCATATTGATTATAAATGTTCCATATTAATTCATTTCGTCGCGAGGTTTTGACCTCTATATGAGACGTTTTTCAAAGATTGCATTCATTTTTAAAACAAACATAACCTTTATTTTATCGATAAAGGTTTAAAAAGCATTACGTAGATTATCAAATAATGATAATCTAAAATATATTGTTTACACACGACCATTACATAATGGTTTACAATAAGAATATATTACATCAAAAATAAGTTTCTTGAATGCAGTTTTTACACAATATCATACAAGCATGGACTCTAAATCTTGTCCTTATTTTAGTACGCAACAGCGGAAGCTCTTAATAATCACCTTAGAATAAACATGCTTAAAATGTCAACAAAAATGTTGGTGAGTTATAGGTTTAACCTATATATTATCAAATCATAATAATAGACCACAAGATTTCATATTTCAATATACATCCCATACATAGAGATAAAATTCATTCATATGGCGAACCCCTGGTAAGCGAAATTAACAAGATGCATATAGAATATTCCCGTCATTCCGGGACACCCATCGGACATGATAATTTCGAAGTACTAAAGCATTCCAAATTCCAGAATGGGGCTTATTGGGCCCGATAGATCTATCTTTAGGATTCGCGTCAATTTGGGGGTCTGTTCCCAAATTCTTAGGCTACCAAGCTAAAAAGGGGCATATTCGGCTTCGATCATTCACCCATATAATGTAGTTTCATTTACTTGTGTCTATTTCGTAAAACATTTATAAAATTGCATGTATTCTCATCCCAAAATATTAGATTTTAAAAGTGGAACTATAACTCACTTTCACAGATTTTTACTTCGTCGGGAAGTAAGACTTGGCCACTGGTCGATTCACGAACCTATAACAAATATGTACATATATATCAAAGTATGTTTAAAATATATTTACAACATTTTTTATTTCGTTTTAATGATTTGAGTTTGTTAAGTCAGCAGTCCTCGTTAGTAACCTACAGCTAGTTGTCCACAGTTATATGTACAGAAATAAATAAATATAAATTATCTTGGATCAATCCACGACCCAGTGTATACAAGCCTCAGGCTAGATCACAACTTAAACTATATATATTATTTTGGAATCAACCTCAACCCTGTATAGCTAACTCCAACATTACTGCATATAGAGTGTCTATGGTTGTTCCAAAATATATTATATAGATGGGTCGATATGATATGTCAAAACATTGTATACGTGTCTATGGTATTCCAAGATTACATAATATATATTAGAATACATGAATAATACAATATAAGTTTGTTAAGTTATGATTTGTATAGAATTGTTACAATATTTCCCGTAGCTACAACAATCAAAAATATCCAATCTTGTTTTACCCATAACTTCTTCGTTTTAAATCCGTTTTGAGTGAATCAAATTGATATGGTTTCATATTGAACTCTATTTTATGAATCTAAATCGAAAAAGTATAGGTTTATAGTCGGAAATGTAAGTTACAACTCATTTTTGTAAGAGGTAGTCATTTCAGTCGAAAGAACGACGTCTTGATGACCATTTTGAAAAACATACTTCCACTTTGAGTTTAACCATGATTTTTGGATATAGTTTCATGTTCATAAGAAAAATAATTTTCCCAGAAGAACAACTTTTAAATCAAAGTTTATCATAGTTTTTAATTATCAAACCCAAAACAGCCAGCGGTGTTACTACGACGGCGTATATCCGGTTTTACGATGTTTTTCGTGTTTCCAGATTTTAAATCATTAAGTTAGCATATCATATAGATATAGAAAATGTGTTTATTTGATTTTAAAAGTCAAGTTAGAAGGATTAACTTTTGTTTGCGAACAAGTTTAGAATTAACTAAACTATGTTCTAGTGATTACGAGTTTAAACCTTCGAATAAGATAGTTTTATATATATGAATCGAATGATGTTATGAACATCATTACTACCTCAAGTTTAGTAGGTAAACCTACTGGAAGTGATAAGAAATGATCTAGCTTTAAAGGATTTAGGATGGCTTGAAAGTTCTTGAAGTAGGATCATGACACAAAAACAGGTTCAAGTAAGATTTTTACTCGAATTAAGATAGTTTATAGTTATAGAAATTGAATCAAAGTTTGAATATGAATATTACCTTGAATAAGAAAGATAACCTACTATAAATAACAAAGGTTTTTTGATCTTAGATGATTACTTGGAATGGATTAGAAAGCTTGGATGTAAACTAGTAAACTTGAAAGGATTTTCGAAGTGTTCTTGAAGTGTTCTTCCTAAGATGATTATAGCTTGATTCTTGAAGTTATTTTTGATGAAGATGATGATTAGCTACTGGCAAAATTCGTTCATAAGTGTGTGTGTGTGTGTGTGTGTGTGTGTTGAGAGAGAATTAGAAAGAGAATTGGAAGTGAAATGAAGTGAATGATAAGTGGTGAGTGGTGAGTGGTGAGTGGGGTTAAAAGGAGTTCTAGTTAGTTGACTAGTTCATGGTAGAAGTTAAAATTGATTAGTCATACATGACATAATCAAGAATGGAATCCCATGCTAGTTCCTATTGGTATATACCCATAGTAAGTATGTCTAGAAGCTGTGTATAATATGGGTATGAATACGACTAGAATTCTTGATGAAAAAAAAAGAATGGGAATGTAACTGTACCCATTTTCGTTAAGTATGAGTGTTTTGATATATGTCTTGAAGTCTTCCAAAATTATATTAATACATCTAAATACACTACATGTATATTCATTTTAACTGGGTCGTTAAGTCATCGTTAGTCGTTACATGTAAGTGTTGTTTTGAAACCTTTAAGTTAACGATCTCATTTAATGTTGTTAACCCATTATTTATTATATCTAATGAGATGTTAAATTATTATATTATCATGATATTATGATATATTAATATATCTTAATATGATATATATACATTTAAATGTTGTTACAACGATAATCGTTACATATATGTCTCGTTTCAAAATCCTTAAGTTAGTAGTCTTGTTTTTATGTATATAACTCATTGTTAATATACTTATGGAGATACTTAATTATCAAAATCTCATGTTAACTATATGTATATCCATATATATATCGTCATGTCATTTTTACAAGTTTTAACGTTCGTGAATCGCCGGTCAACTTGGGTGGTCAATTGTCTATATGAAACCTATTTCAGTTAATCAAGTCTTAACAAGTTTGATTGCTTAACATGTTGGAAACACTTAATCATGTAAATATCAATTTCATCTAATATATATAAACATGGAAAGGTTCGGGTCACTACACGGTAGTTTACCGAAAGGTAATATACGGAGCAAGTAAACTGGACGTGTTTTTTTTCTAATACAAGGTTAGCAAGTGGGTGACACAAAACCGCAAGTTTTAAGCTAAAATTTTCAAATCTGAAACCCACAAAACCCACAAAAACATTTTGCAAACACCGGTGAAGGGTTATTCTGGAAAACTTATCTAGGGTAAAAACTAGATTGAATTTTCAAAAGATCAAATGTTTTCATAAAGATCCAATTTCCTAACGGATCTAAATTTTTATAGTCATGTGGGACTGTAAACCACATCGTTACCATCATTTTTCATACCGCCGTATTGAAATCACTGATGTATAAAGTGTGAAGAATAAAGAAGTGATTATAGTAAAGTTTTATTCAAGATCTATATTGCTTGAGGACAAGCAACGCTCAAGTGTGGGAATATTTGAAAATGCTAAAAACGAACACATATTTCATAGCATTATCCTTCAAGAAAGACAAGTTTTTAGTTGCAATTGTTCTATTTACGAGTGATATTCGTTTAAATAATAAAAGGTAAAGACAAAAGACAGATTCGACGATTTGAAGACGCAAACGACCAAAAAGCTAAAAAGTACAAAGTACAATCCAAGTGGTTCAAATTATTGATGAGAAACGTCTAGAAATTACAAGGGTACATGCCGTGAAACGCTAAGTACAAGATATTAAATAGTACGCAAGGACGTTCGAAAATCCAGAACTGAGACATGAACCAACTATCAGCACGCGACGCAACAGACCAAAAATTACAAGTCAACTATGCACAAGAATATAATATAATATATTATTAATTATATATATTATTATATATTATAATTAAAAGCAGCCCACGTTTAAATCACTATGGTGAGCTGGAATCCAAAGCTCCGCACTCGCGGAGCTGTGAAGCACAAAATCTCCGCACTCGCGGAGCTGTACAGTTCAAAGTGGGCCTATAAAAGGCCACACATTCTGATCGATTTCATTACACCTTTTTGTTTTCCTTTCTCATATCATATACGATATATATATATATATATATATATATATATATATATATATATATATATATATATATATATATATTTTATAATTATAATTATAATTTAAGTTTAATAATAATAAGGTTATGTTGGCGAATGTTTTAAGTTTGTAAGTCGAACTTATGTCCGTGTAACGCTACGCTATTAATAATCATTGTAAGTTATGTTCAACCTTTTTAAATTAATGTCTCGTAGCTAAGTTATTATTATGCTTATTTAAATTGAAGTAATCGTGATGTTGGGCTAAATATTAAAGACAGGGTTATTGGGCTTTGTACCATAATTGGGGTTTGGACAAAAGATCGACACTTGTGGAAATTAGACTATGGGCTATTAATGGGATTTATATTAACTAAACGATACCTCGTTAATTTAATATAAAGGTTACAATTTGACGTATCTATATATAACCACATACGCTTAATCGGGTACGGTGGGCGGGATATTTATAAATATGAATTATTGTTCATTTGACCAGACACGGGATGGATTAATAGTCACTGGACTCATTTAAACAGGGGTAGATGACATTCAAGGGTAATTGGGGTAATTGTTAACAAAGTATTATACCTTGGATTACAAGCAGTCGATAACCTGGTGTATTCATTAAACAAAGTATTAAGACCTTGTTACAGTTCGAATCCCCAATTAGTTGAAATATTTGACTTCGGATAATAAGATTAATTTGACGAAGATTCTCGCACTTTATAATTATGACTGATGGACTATTATGGACAAAACCAGATGGACATATCGAATAATCCAGGACAAAGGACAATTAACCTATAGTAATAAATTAAAATTAACACGTCAACATCATGATTACGGAAGTTTAAATAAGCATAATTCTTTTATATTATATCTCCTCGTACTTTTATTTATCGTCATTATATTTATCGCACTTTTATTTATCGTCATTTACTTTACGCTTTAAATTAAGTTGTATTTATATTTAATATTTTACATTAGGTTTTAATTGTGACTTAAGACATAAAATCGACAAACTGGTCACTAAACGGTAAAAACTCCCCTTTTATAATAATAATAATATTACTTATATATATTGATACAAATATAGTTTAAAATAAATATAGCGTTAGGTACACTGCCTATAGTGTTGTAGCAAGGTTTAGGTATATCCACTCTATAAATAAATATATAACTTGTGTAAAATTGTATCGTATTTAATAGTATTTCGTAATAAAAATATAACTATTTCGTATACACCTCGCATAACATCAAGCACCACAAGCACTTCAATCACCACAAGCTCCGTAGGCACCACAGACACCGAAGAGTACCGAGAATGATGAATTATGAAATATTAATTCATTACTTTCGGTTCACGATTAAAAGATATATGTATATATATGTTTATGTATATCTCGAGATCGTAATAAAAATTCTTTTAATATTAACTATGACGTGTGAATTTTAACGGGTAGGTAATACCCCAGAAAGATAAGAGAAGCTTTAAAGGGCTTTTATCATATTTAATTCACATATACTATCATTCACATCTTTCATCAACAATTTAACAATCGATATCTATAATCTTTATCTTCGTCCTACGTACCGTTTTACATCATTTATTTTCGTTCTACATGGCGATTATGTAATCTCTAATGTTTTAGAGATTATATATCCTTGTTTTAATGGTAAATCAAATGGGATTAATATCATATTGATTCATTAAATCCATGATTACATCTGAAGAAAATATATATGTAAGTATATTTTCATAAAGGTTGTAACTAAAAATTCTTTTGTACAAACTATTAATGGTGAAAATATTTTAACGGGTAGGTAATACCCGAGAAATATTTAGATTTCACATTAACATGTTACACTCTACATTCTTCAATTCCGATTTAACAGTCTTTAACTATCATATTTGCATCCGCAAGTATATGTACCCGTTCACCGAAGAACAATCATTTTCATTCAATTACATATTTTGATTTTGACAAATCAAAATTCAAGACAAGATTTGACAAGTGGCATAATGAAGAAAATAATGGAAAAAATAAAATTGATTAGTAACCAATTAATTAACCACGTAAAAAAATTAAAATTTATACTAAACCAAATCCTAGCTAATTGTTCCTATACCCATTATAACTATTTCCTTATTACATTTTATTTATTGTCATTTTAATTATCGCAATTAATTATCGCAATTTTAATACACGTATTTTATTTATCATCATTTAAATACTGTTATTTATTTTACGCACTTTAATATCATCATTTAAATACTGTCATAATATACCAGTCTTGGTTAATCCCGAGACAATATAATAAAACCTTGATTAACTAGATTATATATTGAACTATTGGACTATTGAACTACTAACATCGGACTACTAATCTTGGACAATTAAAAAGTATTAAAAGAGTAGGAAATATTAAATATAACACATTTTGATTTAAAATATCGTTAATAAGTTACATCTTCTATAGTTAAACATTTCTTCAAGTTTTCCACTTGATTTCATCTTAAACAATCTTTTGTATCTTGACGATTACAATCTGCGTTCAAACCCTTAAAAATTCTTGAAACACCTCGGATTGATAACCAATGATTCAGTTATGATAACCTTGAATGTTGATAAAGCAGTAAAAGTTGTAGATGGTCTTAATAGCCAAAAGTTTGATGATAAAGAATGGAGTTTTGGAAACACTCAATAGTAAATTGGTACTGGAAAATGGATTGAGCAAACCATGACGGAGGCTGTGGATAAATCACAAAACCTGTACTTATAGAATCCATATGATTCAGTATCTGCTGAAATCTTTAGCGAATACTTTGCTCCTTACTTATTCTAAATCCTTGCGGAAAAGTTTTGCAACATCCTTTGATTCCAAATATTTTAAATTTTAAGATATCATCGTATCTTTCGTTATAAATATCTTCGATATTTCGGAAGATACCTTCATAATTATTCTTGTCCGAAATTATTTATCTCTTCATGCTATTTGTGTTACAACATAAAAGAAACTGTGTTAGTTTCTATACTTCTATAAAATTTGAGTTTAATTTATGAATGATTCTTGGAGACGTGTTGGGAATTGAAGCATGAGTTAGTATAATATAATGACGCCCGAAAAACGTGATTATATTACAATTAGTCATGCTGAATTTCTAAAGAACGTGATGATGGTTCATAGACCTTACCCTCATCATGTGCCATGTTACACGGCTGTCTCATTCTACTTAATCTCTAAGTATATCACGGAAGTATTTCCTTGATATTTCTGTTCTTCTGTAATTCCAACAGTTTTCTAATAAATCGTGCTATTACATTTTCTTTCTGGTTAGAAGATTTCTTTCAATTCCTTGAATTCCAGAAATCCATCGTGACTACGTCAAAAGTTAAATCTCTATCACAATCTTTTGTGACAGCTTCACTCATATGCTTCAAATAATCAAATCGTTTTATCTATATTAATCAATAATGATAAAACTCTATTTATCGACTCATATTCGTGATGAAAACTTTTTTATTGTTAGCCATGATTACCTCAATCAAATTTCGGGACGAAATTTCTTTAACGGGTTGGTACTGTCACGACCCGAAAAATTTCGACTAATTTTGAACCAAACTCACGATGCGATTTCATAATTCTGACATGATAAACAAAGTCCGTTATGTTGAGTCTCAAAATTTTTAAACTGTTTACATACATTCATTACCTTCGCTTGTTCTTGATGATTCACGAACGACTATTTGTAAAGATATATATATATATATATATATATATATATATATATATATATATATATATATATATATATATATATATATATATATATATATATATATATATATATATAATAATTTGAACCGGAAAATAATATACGATATAATTAAAATATTAACAAAATGAATCTATATATATAATGTATATTAGATAGAATTATTAAATGATTGTAACCCTCGTTTATCATTAAATTATTATTTAGGTAAGTTTAATTCAAACTTATGTGATTTTAGGAATAAACGTAAGTTCATTAATAGACTACGTAAATTTTAGAATGGTTAAAAATATCTTTACTATCTTATGTTATATGTTAATACTCCGTACATCTTATTTGGGATTGAGCGCTAATAACAGGTTAACTTTTTATAATTGGTTAAAAATCGTTACTTGATATATATACATATAATTATAAAACAATGTTACATTATAATTATAATAATCTATCTATTATATAATAATAATAAAATAAATAAATAAATGTAGTAGTCATATTATTTTGAAATCATGATCCGTTAAAAATATTAAAGTTTAAAATTAATGAAAAGTTGTATGGAAGGTGACATGGCCAAGATTTGGTCAACAAATGAATTCTTATCCCTAATTAGTATATTGATTGATAACAATCATACAAGAGAAAACCACCTTATGATTTAATAAAAATTGTGGGCCGGTTTATGACTTCTCCTTCCACCATCCCTGTCAATTTACATTACTTGAGTAATGAAAAATATTTTATTAATATTTAGATGTCGACTGAATCCTTCCAATTCTTATGATGGCTATACTGTTGAATTTACATTTTAAATCTTGAATTATTAAAAAGGTAACTATTTTTGTTGCCTACTTTCTTATGATGGTTCAATCACACCACTTGCTCAATATTAAAATTCTACTATCTGTTTCTATTCTATTCGAATACAAAAGCACTAATTTTCCCATATATCTCCCACTTTTCTTTCTTTTTTTCTATTCTTTATATATTACATACCCACTTCTATAGATATATACATACACAGACAACTATATTCACCTTTAGGACTTCTTCTTTCAACTATCAATCTATATTCATCTTTCAAGACTTGATATATATATATATATATATATATATATATATATATATATATATATATATATATATATATATATATATATATACATATATATATATATACATTTCAAGTTGATTGAACCATCTATCTATTTCTGTCTAAATTTAACCCATCGTTTGATCTCATTCACACTACCACCACCGAACCTTCATCATTCAACCACCAAGACCATCACCCATATTGAGCTTCCACCACCTTTCATCATCATCAACACCCTAACCACCATCCAACCACCGTGAACCACCTCCTGCTTCCCAAACTGTCACCATCGCACCTGCACAATTTTTTTTTTATTTCGCTGTTTCAACCACCAGCAAACATCAGTTATATATGTTACTCGTTCCTACTTTTTACTTCTGCCCCAACCATCGTAAAACACCATCACAGCAGCTGCGTATATTTTTTTATCGAGCTCTAAACCTGTAACTCACCTTCCTGCTACAGTGATGATGATACCATATTGATATGCTATTGCTGTTGTGCGTTTTGTTTCGTTTTTGTTAAACAATGATGAATACGATGATGATGTTAATGATGGTTATGGTTTGCTAGACGGTGATGATAGTTAACGATGGTGATAAAGTTAATGATTCACGGATGATGATGAGGGAATGAAGATGATGATGTCATTTATATAGATGATGATGGTGGGGTGACATAATCGAATGATGATGAATCTGTGAACGAAATGATGATGATGATATTAATATAAATAAGATGATGATGATGATAGATGATAAAGGTAGATGATGCTGTTTCTATGTTCCTGTTCTATAACCGAAACCCTTTTATTTTTCCTGTGGTTTCGTGATTTAACTGGACATTGAAACCTAATACACTTGGGCCGAAAGTTCTATTTTATTTTGGGTCGTGATCCAAGTATTTGTGTGGGCCACGATTCAGTTTCCTAAGTTTGGCCGAAACCCAAATTCAATTAGATTACGTGATGAGGTTATAAAGTTTTTATTCGGTATTAAAACAAGAAGATACGAGACAGAAGGATGGTTACGGGCGTGGGTGTTTAAGCGAGAGGTCTCAGGTTCGAGCCTGGGCGCAGGCAGTTCATTTATTTTGTTGAAGCTCTTTCTATTAAGGTAGTTATTATTATTATTATTAATTATTGTTGTTATATGGTTAATATTTTTATCATTAATAATAAGTATTAGCATTAATATCATTATTATTATTAATATAATTATTAGTATTGTTATTATTAAACTTATTATCATTATTATCATTAGTAGTAAAAGTGTTATTTTTATAGTTATTATTATTATCAGTATTATTATTGTTATCATTATTACTAAAAGTATTATTATTATTTTAAATCTATCATTTTATTTCAAATTAGTATTATCATTTAAGGTAACATTTTACTAAAATTATCATTTTAAAAACTATCAATATTATTAGAATTTTCATTATCACTATTATTTTTAGTAACAATATTATCACCACAATAATTATTACAACTATTAATATTAATACTAATATCATTAGTTTTACGGTTGATATTACTAACACAAAAATATTTTAAGGTAATATATTAACATTGATAATTTACCTTCTTAAATTAATATTAAGTACTTATTTCAAATATTGAAAATAAATATATATTAAGTTTTAATACATGATATGATATTTCTAAACATCAAAATAGGATATTTATAATAAATGACTTATCATATACTTTAAATCTGATATAAATATATATAAATTTTAAGTATTAAGAATATATAACTGAATATAGTTAATAAATTATTAATATAATTAGTATACTAATAATTTAAATATATAAACTTGCCCGATTACGATTATATTTTTTAATATATATAATTGATATAGGTTCGTGAATCCGAGGCCAACCCTGCATTGTTCAGTTCCGTCGTATGCATATTTTTACTACAAAATATCGTATCATGAGTTTCATTTGCTCCCTTTTAAATGTTTTTGCAATATATATTTTTGGGACTAAGAATACATGCGCTGCTTTTATAAATGTTTTACGAAATAGACACAAGTAATCGAAACTAGATTCTATGGTTGAATTATTATACCGGATATCACCCTTTTTAGCTTGGTAGCCTAAGAATTTGGGAACAGACCCCCAAATTGACGCGAATCCTAAAGATAGATCTATCGGGCCCAACAAGCCCCATCCTGGTTATGGATGTTTTAGTACTTCGATTTTTATATATAGATAAGTGTACCTGTATATCTGGGGATATTCTAGATGCATTTTGTTAATGTCGGTTACCAGGTGTTCACCATATGAATGATTTTTATCTCTATGCATTTTGCGAAATGCCTGATATGAGATGCATATTTATGGAAAAAATGAAATCTTGTGGTCTATTAAAATTATGGAAATGATTGATTACGATAAACCTACAAACTCACCAACCTTTTGGTTGACACTTGAAAGCATGTTTATTCTCAGGTATGAAAGAAATCTTCCGCTGTGCATTTGTTCATTTTAAAGATATTACTCGGATTCGTTCATGGCATATTTAGGCCAGTTCATCGCAATGGGACCAGATGTTATTGCATTCATCCATATAGATTTGGTTGGGTTGTGACAGTGGATGGAAGGGATCACCTTCTTCTTGTCTCCAATGATTAAGTAGACTACGAACCCATCCCCAATTCATACAGAATAGATGATGGCTAATTGATTGATCCATTCTGGTCACACTGCTTTCTGAGCTTGAGTGGAATTCCATATCGGAATCTGAGGTACTTGAACTAGTGAAGAGTTCCATTTCGTATGATTGAATAAAGGATTTTTCGATATGAATTGATTTCCGGTTATCGGATGGTATTCTAATTACATAGAATATCTATATATATAGAGAAAAAGATTTCGTAGATTACGGAGGAATTTACGGAATATGTTAGGCAAAGTTTACAGTAACAGATACGCTTAGATATGAATTAGCAGATACGCTAAGATATGAATTTTATCTATACAATATTCATGCAATCAATGCACTAAGATATGTTTAGACTAAGAATTATAAGCAGGTAATTTTCTAAGGGTGATAAACAGATGATTTCCGACTAGAAATGATAAGCAAAACTTTAGACATGCAGTTAAGGTCGAAGTCCAGACTCACTAATGCATCTTAATAACTATCCGTATAACGACCAACATTTTTCCATTCTATACTTTTCCTTATTAAATGCCCAACAATATAATTAAACTTAATAATTAAACTTTAATCGATAATTGTTAAGCGTTAATAATTATAAAATATACTAACTAACTTTGTACATTAATCTACAAGTTAATAAAAATAATAAGTTAATAAACTTTTTTTGAATAAATAAATAACTTTAAAACTTGTGTAATTAAAATAATTAAACTATAATAATTAAGGAGTCATTTAAGCAAATTAAAGTACAAGGACTAAAGTGAAAAATCACAAAACCTAACCCTAATAACCCTAGCCGATTTTGGGAGGGTAAAATTACCCTCCAACCCCTCAAAATTTCGGCCCTAATCCACCCTCTTTACCCCTTTTCTAAGCCAACTTGTTCCCTAAGTAATTCCTTATTAAACCCTAATTCTAGAATAATCCTATCCTCCCTATAAATAGAGACCTAGGCTAACCCATTCTATGTACCAAATCACAATTACAACTCTCTCCCAAATCTCTCCCTCTCTCTCTTATTTTCGACCCCAAAACTGAAAATACCACTCCCCATTGAAATCCCCACCAATCTTCAAGGTGATCTTCAAGTGTTCTTCGCGTTCTTCGTGTTCTTCGTGAATCTTCAAGGTGTTCTTCAAGTTTTTCAAGGCTTTGATCTTCAATCTTCATCGTGTTCATCTTTTATTCGTTAGTTATCTTCGAATCTTCAAAGGTATAACATAAACCCTAAACTATTTACATAAACTTTGATCTTTGTTAATTCATATTCATATTATAAACTTGTTATACATAAGTAAATACATAAATACCTAGATCTATACATGTAAATAAAAATATAAACATATATATGTATGTATGCATGTCGACTAGAAAAAAAAATAAAAGGGAAACTTTGATCTTAAAACCCTAGGTTATTACATGGAAGATTTGTTATGGTTAATTAAGGAAACCAAATAAACCTACATATATATATACATATTGACACATATACATGTATACATGTAAAAAATATATTTTATATATATATATATATATATATATATATATATATATATATATATATATATATATATATATATATATATATATATATATACACACGAAAATACATACATATACATATTAAAACCTTAAACCCTAATTACACCTAAACTATACTACATTAAACAAACCCCTAATTCTTAAACCCTAATTATTTAATACCACTTTAATTATTAAAACCCTAATCATTACCTAATCATTACTACATTAAATAAAACCCTAATTTACTAAACCCTAATTTATTAAACCCTATGACATTAATTAACTAAACCCTATTTATTAATTACTACTTTAATTAACTAACCCTAATTAATGAAACCCTAATACTACTTATACTATTAATTAACATGTATACACTATTACTATTACTAGCACCTATAACCTACTACTTATATTGTAACACATAAAAATATTTGGGGATATGTATTAGAGATGTATAGATCTTCGAACTTTCTTGACGAATGGTTTCTACGAAACTCTAGGCGAAAGGTTTTGGATTTCCAAATTAAAGGGCCCTAGACCTGAAATGGCCATTCGAAGGGAAAGGGGTTATTGAAAGCTTATCTAATACGACAAGTATCTTAAAATGGAAAACACTCTTAAAGTAGAAACTTTCTAAATTATAGAAATTTACTAAACTAAGAACCCTACTAAAAGTAGAAACTTTCTAAAAATAGAAACTTATTAGGAATGGAAACTTATTAAAACGAACTATACTTAAAACACTGTCATACTTAAACATCTACTTAAACATGGGCAAAAACACTTACTACTCTTAAATGTCATAGGTTGACTTTTCTGCTCACTCATCCAACTTTCTATTCCGAGGAATAACTAGCTCTCTCTCTACTAAGGTGAATTCATAGCCCCACTTACTATTGCGCAACTTATTTACTTTTATTCTTGGGGTGAGACACATGCTGTTTTTACATTTTACAATTTAGACACAAGTACCAACTGTTAACACTATGCTATACCCTGCTATGTCCGACTAAGTCCCTACAGTGATATTTTTAATTGCTGCTTGCATGCTTAATTATTGGGGGTAGGCCTATCGGGAGTAACATGCCCGATACATTTGACTAAGTCTTTGTAATACTTAATATGAAATTAAACCGACAAGTATAAACGATAACTTGTCTTGGGGCAAACTTGAACGTTTAGTCTAAATATCACGCATTGGCATAACTTTTTGATCCTGCGGGAGAACAACCTTATAAACTAATTCTTGTGGTCTAAAACAACAGTCAAACTTTTGTAAAACCTATGAACTTTACTCAACCTTTTTGGTTGACACTTTAGCATGTTTTGTCTCAGGTGCTGTTTGATTCAAGCTTTCTTATCTACTACTTATGTGATGCTACTTGAACATAGGATCAAGAGATATCGCATTTACTACTATTGCATTTAAACATTTACTTATTCCTTTGTTACGACATTTCATTTTCTGCTGCGTACTCATTAAAGTTAATTTTCTCATTTAGTTTTGTTCTCGTTTATTATAATATGTTGGTATATTTTGATATTAGGTCACATTTCGCCCAGGCCCATAACTGGGGGTGTGAAAGATTGGTATCAGAGTAAACCAGGCTGTTATAGAGAACTATGATTGCATTTTTATGTGTGCCTTATTTGCTATCTAGGGTGCCTTAGCAATCTAGGAAACTATAACCTTTCCTGCCTTAGACTTTAAAGCACTTAGGATTGCCCTATAATCTTAACATTTATGCTTTCCTAAACTTGACTAAAAGATTCTAATCAATGTCTCTTTCCTAATGTTAGGATGTCAAGCTCAAGCGTTAACAAGCCCAACAAGGCAACTCACAACCCTACTATCGAAGTAGGTGTTGGACACTCTATAACATCAAGACATGTTCAAAGTCCTCCTTACAGTCTTGCTTCACCAAACTATAGCCAAATACTCTGCGAAATTCACAAAGGTCTCTTAATATTATCCAACTCCGAGAATCGAGGATAGTGGAAAATGTCATGAAGAAGCCGGTCCATCAAGGAAGATAGCCCGATCGCCTTTTTATAATGGTCCTAAGTATGAAATCATGAGCCTACGAAATGATACCGAGAGGAACATTGGAGGTCTGCTTCGCCACATGGCAAGAGTGGAGCTTTAAATGGAGAAACTTATGAAAGAGAAGGTCGAACTAAGAAAAGAGTTAATGCTGCTAAGGTGCGAGGAAGAACGCAACACTCGTTGGGGGAAGCAATCACTTGCTCATCTCCAGGAGGATGTTGACTTCTGAATGAAAATGGAGAGAAGCCGAGTCGACAAATAACTTGCCTTAAGGGAATACGACACCAATGCCATTAACAGTCGTGTTACCAACCTTTACGATGATCTCGAGTACCTCTGCAAAAAGCAAAAAGGAAAGAACGAGCGATATCATAAGTTTATCAAAAAGTCCCTCGAATCTCAAACCGAAAAGCTAGAGAAACTTGTGAAGGATAACATGGAAAAAGTGATGAAGCAGTTTGAGGACGAGAAGAAGAAATATGAAGACTATTTCAATCTTAATATTATTTAGTTATCTTTTCCATTTTCCATCTATGTAAAGGCTATGCCTTAAAACTATTTCTATTTCCGAATCGTGTACTAAAAGGCTTATTTAATGCCCCGTTCCTTAGTAATATAAAGTGTTTTATATATATCATGTGATATCAATACTTTATCTTATTCCTACTTGTAATTGCTCAACCCTATAATTTGTTAACTTATCCGACTTATGTTCACTTATGTAGCAACATCATGATTCGTCCATCTATGTGACGACCCTTGAAATTTCGACTAAATTTAAACTTAATCTTTATATAGTTTCGACACGATAAGCAAAGTCTATTTAATTAAATATCAAAATCTTTGAACTGTTTATATGGTTACACTTAAACCTTTGACTAATCCCGACGATTCACGAACAATTGATTTTAAGTGTATATATATATATATATATATATATATATATATATATATATATATATATATATATATATATATATATATATATATATATATATATATATATAGTATAATTTAAACATTAGAATTAACTATGTAAAATAAAATTAAAAAATAATTAGGATGTAATTTAAAATGAATATATATATATATAAATAGGTATAATTTCTATGTATAATGACTATTATATGTATACAGATATATATATATATATATATATATATATATATATATATATATATATATATATATATATATATATATATATATAAACAAATATATTTAAATACAATAATATATATATATATATATATATATAGAATTACCAGTTATAATATAATTGACATGTTATTATTATTAAATTCGTTATTATAAATATAAATATTAGTATCTTTAGTATTATTAACATTTGTATTATGGAATTGTTATATGTAAATTTGTTATATTATAGTTACTATTGGTATTATTATAATTATTGTTATTAACTATATTATCATTTAGTATTATTATATTTATCAATAATATTATTATTAGTATGAATACTAAAAATTATCATTTTTAATTATTATCATTATTACTTTTATCATTATTAATGTTAATATTATTGTTACTAGTTATTTTTTTTCATGAATAATATTAGTATTTCTATTATTATTATTATTATTCTTATTATTATTATTATTATTATTATTATTATTATTATTATTATTATTATTATTATTATTATTATTATTATTATTATTTGTGATTGTATTATTATTATTATTATTATTATGATAATTATAATTAATATTAATATTTTTATTATTTTTATTATTATTAAAGCATTATTATTATTAAGGTATTTATATTTATTAGTTATTAATATTATATAAAATAAATTAATCGAATAAGTTATCAATCACTTTCCATTTTTTTTCTTCGGCTCCTGCTCACGGTTTTGTTTCTTATCGATTCCATAATCACTAAAATACAACTTTGATCAAATCATGATACAACATCAATTAATCCATTACGTCCTATACAATCCAGTTATTACCATTTGGAAATTATTACACGAAAAGTCGAAGAAACCAAACTAGTATCTCTGTTCTTGAACAAATTTATCAAAAACTCGAATTTAAATGTTGTCAAAATCTATTAATGCAATAATGTTAGGAATCGTCCATCTAATCTGACTGTAAGTTTTTAACCTTCAATTCATTCTATCGAATTATAATTTTGAAGTCAAAGTATTTGAAGAAAAAGTTAAACGAATTTTAATTGATCATATTTGGAATTTGGAAGTCGTTTCAAGTACAATTGATCATTTACGTGTATTACAATGGCGATTTAAAACAGGTCTTATGAAGAAAGTAAAGCCTAAAACGATCTTAATCTGTTAATAAAATTTTTTTTTAAACAGCGACGGCAGCTGTATATATATATTTATTTTTTTACTTTCTTTTTCTTCGCGTTTATTAATCTCTGTTATAAATCGTTATGGAACAATTTAACATCATGAATTCAATTGGGTAACTATCATTAAGGTTTAAAGGATTTGGGACAACTAAGCTATTTGATGAAGAAGATGAAGTGTGCACAAAATATTATACGAGTTATATATATTTTTGTAGGATAAAATACAGAAAAACAGATTAGAGGCATGGTTAAGGGTGTATGTGTATGAACGAGTGGTCGAGGGTTCGAGCCCGGCTTCGGGCAATTTTTATCACAAGGCTTATTTAAAGGTAGTATTATTTTTAAAAATTGTTATTATTATTATTATTATTATTATTATTATTATTATTATTATTATTATCATTATTATTATTATTATTATTATTATTATTATTATTATTATTATTATTATTATTATTATTACTTGTATTATTAATTATTATGATGATGATTATTATTGTTTTACTATGAATATGATTATTGTTATTATTAGTATTATAATTATAATTATAATTATAATAATAATTATTATTATTACTATAACTAAGTATTAGTAAGTATTATCATTATTGTTAGTATTATTATTAAGTATGACGAATTTTAGGATTATTAGTATGATTTTAAGTATTAATTAATGTTATTATCAATATAGTTAATAATATGTAAAATCATTATGTATTAGTAGTATTATCATAAAAATGGTTATTATCGTCATTAATATTACCATTAATGTCTTATGTATGGGTATTATTATCATTCCTATTATGAATATCATAAAGTATCTTTATCATTAATATTAGTATTAGAGAACCATTTAACATTTATTATAGTATTATTAAGTATATGATCATTTAAATTTCTATTAAAACAATAATTATTATTAAACTTACCATTACTATTAAAATTTTATTTTTACAAAGACTATTATTTGTACTTTATCATAATTAGTAAAATTACCATTTTTAATAAAATTATTATTATTACTATCAACATTATTATTAACATCCTTAGTCTAGCAGTTACTATAATGAATAATTTTACAACACAAAAGATAAATATATATAGATATAAATATATTTATTATATAAAGTATACTAATACTACATAAAAATTTCATTTTAACCAATACCATTAATTAAATATCAAATATGTATCATAACGTAATATAAGTATTGATAAAAAGACTAATATTAATACATAAAATAATATGTATACACTTGTTTGAATACGATTCTATGTATTAATGAAAATACATATGATATAGGTTCGTGAATCCAAGGCCAACCCTACATTGTTCAGTTGTTCAATATCGTCATATGTATTTTTGCTACAAAATACAGTATGGTGAGTTTCATTTGCTCCCCTTTTAAATGCTTTTGCAATATATATTTTTGGGACTGAGAATACATGCGCTTTTATAAATGTTTGACGAAATAGACACAAGTAATTGAAACTACATTCTATGGTTGAATTGTTATACCGGATATCGCCCTTGTTGAACTTGGTAGCCTAAGAATTGGTGTTTATTATAATTGCCACCAATTGACGCGAATCCTATAGATAGATCTATGGGCTTTGACACGCCCCAGTCAGAGAATTTGAACTGCTTTAGTACTTCGATATTTATATATGGGGATATTCTAGATGCATTTAGTTAATGTCGGTTACCAGGTGTTCAATCCATATGAATGATTTTTATGCTTGATGTTTATGAGAAATGGAAATATGAAATCTTGTGGTCTATTAAAATGAGGAAATGATTGATTTTGATAAACTAATGAACTCACCAACCTTTTGGTTGACACTTGAAAGCATGTTTATTCTCAGGTATTAAAGAAATCTTCCGCTGTGCATTTGCTCATTTTAGAGATATTACTTGGAGTCATTCATGACATATTTCAAAAGACGTTGCATTCGAGTTGTTGAGTTCATCAATATTATTATTAAGTCAATTATAGTTGGATATATTATGATATGGTATGCATGCCGTCAATTTTCGATGTAATGAAAGTTTGTCTTTTAAAAACGAATGCAGTGTTTGTAAAATGTATCATATAGAGGTCAAGTACCTCGCCATGTAACCAAATGTAATGTATTCGTCCAGATGGATTAGGACGGGTCCCTTCAGTTGGTATCAGAGCGGTGGTATTAGCGAACCAGGTCTTGCATTAGTGTGTCTAACTGATAGTTGTTTAGATGCATTAGTGGGTCTAGACACGTCTTACTGCCTCTATTGTATAGACAGTGTATATATAAATTCATATCTTAGCGTATCTGTTATTGTTACCTTTGCCTGACTGCTTTCGTAGATTCCTCCTCAACTTATGGAATTTTTGTATTATATATGCATATGTAAATTATGTATTGCTAGGTACTAATCTACATCCTATAATCTATTTATTATCGAAAATCCTTCATCTGATCGTACGAGATGAATCCCTCAACCAGTTCGAATTCCTCGGATTCCGACAGCTATTTCGATATGGAGTTTCACCTAAGCTCGAAAGCAGTGTCACCAGAATGAATCAACCAATCATCCATCCCCAATTCATCTGATGAGTTCGTAGTCGACTTAATCAATGGAGACGAGAAGAGGGCGATCCTTTCCATCAACTAAATTCACCTCTTGGCGATGAACCTGAAGCACTTACCGGCAAACCTATCCGAAACACCATTTTCACCCTCATTTCCAGAGTATCTCGCCACGATTATGCTCTATCTAAAATTCTAAACCTTATTCATCCGCTCGTTCCGACCGACAATCATCCCGGAATAATAGAAGAAGTCAATGAACTTCGCGCTCGAGTAATCAATTTGAAGAATATGGTGCAAAATTTACCAGCTTCAACAACATCACCGACATCAACAAAACCGCCAGCAACAGCACCCATACCATCAACAACACACGCCTCAACATCTCATTCTGTGTCTCCAGCAATAGCACCTTTGTTCTTCATGGCGATTATGTAATCTCTAATGTTTTAGAGATTATGTATTCTAGATCTAACGATAAATCAAATAAGATTAATATCATATTGACTCATTAAAATCCATGATTACATCTGAAGAAAATATATATATGTATATATGTTTTCATAAAGATTGTAATTAAAAATTCTTTTGTACAAACTGTTGATGGTGAACATATTTTAACGGGTTGGTAATACCCGAGGAATATTTAGATTTCACATTAATAAGTTACACTGTACATTCTTCGAATCTGATTCAACAGTCATTTACTATCATACTTACATCTACCGATATACGAATCAGTTCACCACAGAATAACTATTTTCATTCAATTTCATATTTGGATTTTGATTTATCAGAATCCAACAAGTGGCATAATGAAGAACACATTTTACGAAATAAAAATTCGATAGAAACAAACAAATTAACTACGAAAAATTTTGTTAAGAATCCACGCTAACTGTTTCCAGCTAACTGTTCCTAGCTAACTGATTACGTTTTATTTATCGCAGTTTATTTATTGCAATTTAATTATCGCAATTTTATTGATCGTCATTTAATTTCTGTTATTTACTTTACGCACTTTATTTATCGTCATTTAATTTCTGTTATTTATTTTACGCACTTTAAATATCGGGACACGTATACAAGGTTTTGACATATCATATCGACGTATCTATATATATTATTTGGAATAACCATAGATACTCTATATGCAGTAATGCTGGAGTTAGCTATACAGGGTTGAGGTTGATTCTACAATAATATATATACTTTGAGTTGTGATCGAGTCTGAGACATGTATACGGGTCACGAATTGTGGACTCCTAACTATGGACTAATGACATTGAACAGTTAAAATGAATTAAAATATTGATTATAACATATGAAACTAAACATTTCTTCAAGTTTGCCACTTGATTTCATCTTAAACCTCATTTGTATCTTGACGATTACAATCTGCGTTCACACCTTTCATAATTCTTGAAAACACCTTAATCGAGAGGATGAATCAACCGTACTTCATCTACGGAAGAAAAGATTTATGCATATAATTATGCACCTGAAAAACTCTCAGAAACTGGGTAAACGTTTAAAACGTAGCTATGCTAATTCCTTAGTGTTATTATTATCCAAAAAAACTTGGAAATCCCTTTCAAAGTAGCAAATTTTGTCACAGCTCCAGCAAGTCAACATCGACTTTTCGTTCGAAACAACCTTATTATAACCTTGATATATATGCGTGCTCTTTAATTGTTACCAGGGAACCTTTTATATTCCACCATATTACTAGCAGACGTACCAGCAACCTCGTTGCTTCTTGGCTTAAATCTCTCTGATAAATTATTATATTTATTCATTGAAACCCTATCATATACTCATCCGCATCTTGTAACGAGAACTGCCATACCAATTACCGGGAATCAGCAATCAGTACTTTGAAAACTCACAGCATATCTACATCAACAGTTATATGTATAACATTTATTTCTTAGAATTATGATCTTTCATTCTGAAATTCTGAAAAGTACTTAGTCTACAAATCAATACTCTGAATGTTGAAAAAGCTGAATGAAGCAGCAGAAAACGTACCGTAAATGACCTTAATCATCAGAAGTTTGATGATAAAGAATAGTATGTTGGAAAAGCTCAGAAAAGTTGGAACTGGAAAATGGATTGAGCTAACCACGAAGGAGACCAAGGACAAATACAAGGACCATACTATATATTCAAAGAATCCAGGTAATTCTGGATCCAATAAAACCTTCAACGAATATCTTGCTCCGTACTCATGTTAAAATCTTGCGAAAAATCTTTCTTCATCAACCATCGAACTTAGAAATTCTAAAATATCATCATAAATATCTTTGATAGTTCTGAAGATATTTTCATAAATATTCTCGTCCAAATTAATTATCTCTTTGTGCTATCAATATTACATCATAAAGGAAACTACTTTAGTTTCTAAATTTCTTTAAAATTCGAATTTAAAATATGAATATTTTGAAGTAGTGTTGGAAATTGATGCATGAGTTAATATAATATAATGACACTTGATCAACGTGATTATATTACAGTAAGTCATGCTGAGTTTCTAATGGAACGTGATGATTCACAGATCATAATGTCATCATGTACCATGTTACATAACTCTTTCATTCTGCTTAACTTCTGAACATATCAAGAAAGTATATTCTTGATAGTTCTATTCTCAGTGAATCTGGTAATTTGACAAATCAAATCGTGCTATTATGTTCTTTCTTGTTTAGAACATTAAGTTCATTCGAAACTCCATCCTTACGAATTCTGGACCGTTACTCGCTTTAATAGAGGTCGAGAAGATAATAAAAAGGCAAAGAGCTCCAAAATATAAGAGAAAATATAAAGCCCAATAACAACACGGAAATTACAAACCGTGTATATCAATGTTTATCGCGATATAAAGACACGGGAGAATTAAAAACACTATAACCCCACGGGCGAAGTAGAAGAAAACAGATTCCTCCGGTGGAAGTTGGAAAAGGAGAATGATTGTTACGATTGTAAGGATAAGGACAAGGATTAGAACTGGATTAAGCATTTTTACAATCTTTTGAATTTGGGAATTGAGTGTAGAAGTGATGAAAACTATTGGAACGGAAAAGATAAATTTATAAGGGAAATATCAGACGTAGTAATCGGGACAGATCATCGCATTTAATTATAGAGATCCTAATTTCCTTAAATCTCGAAGAATCAGATTTTATAGATTTCCAAGATTTTCTATTAAATCCCCTGAATTCCGGAAATCAACCATATCTACGTCAAAAGATTTGACGAAACACTATTTACTCATCTCACTCTTTTGTGACATCTTTACTCATACGTTACACATAATCGAATCATTTTATTTACATTACTCAATAATGATAAAATTTTATTCTTCAACCAAAATTCGTCATAAAAACATTTCTATTGTTAGCTATGATGACCTAGATCAAATTTCGGGACGAAATTTCTTTAACGGGTAGGTACTGTGACGACCCGGGAAATTTCGACTATATTTAAACTTAATATTTATATGGTTTTGACACGATAAGCAAAGTCTATTTACATGGTTACACTTAAACCTTTGACTAATCCCGACGATTCACGAACAATTGATTCTAAGGAAATATATATATATATATATATATATATATATATATATATATATAATTTGAAATCATATAGTATAATTTAAACATTAGAATTAACTATGTAAAATAAAATTACAAAATAATTAGGATGTAATTTAAAATGAATATATATATATATATATATATATATATATATATATATATATATATATATATATATAAATAGGTATAATTTCTATGTATAATGACTATTATATGTATACAGATATATATATATATATATATATATATATATATATATATATATATATATATATATATATATATATATATAAACAAATATATTTAAATACAGTAATATATAATATATATATATATATATATATATATATATATATATATATATATATATATATATATATATATATATATATATAGAATTACCAATTATAATATAATTGACATGTTATTATTATTACATTCGTTATTATAAATACAAATATTAGTATCTTTAGTATTATTAACATTTATATTAGGAATTGTTATATGTAAATTTGTTATATTATAGTTACTATTGGTATTGTTATAATTATTATTATTAACTATATTATCATATTATTATTATTATATTTATCAATAATATTATTATTAGTATGAATACTAAAAATTATCATTTTTATTTATTATCATTATTACTTTTATCATTATTAATGTTAATATTATTGTTACTAGTTATTTTTTTTCATGAATAATATATGTATTTCTATTATTATTATTATTATTATTATTATTATTATTATTATTATTATTATTATTATTATTATTATTATTATTATTATTATTATTTTTATTATTATTATTATTATTATTATTATTATTATTATTATTATTATTATTATTATGATAATTATAATTAATATTAACATTTTTATTATTATTACAACATTATTATTATTAAGGTATTTATATTTATTAGTTATTAATATTATATAAAATAAATTAATCGAATAAGTTATCAATCATTTTCTAATTTTTTTTCTTCGGCTCCTGCTCACAGTTTTGTTTCTTATCTATTCCATAATCACTAAAATACAACTTTGATCAAATCATGATACAGCATCAATTAATCCATTACGTCATATACAATCCAGTTATTACCATTTGGAAATTATTAAACGAAAAGTCGAAGAAACCAAACTAGTATCTCTGTTCTTGAACAAATTTATTAAAAACTCGAATTTGAACGAATTGTCAAAATCAATTAATGCAATAATGTTAGGAATCATCCATCTAATCTAACTGTAAGTTTTTGACCTTCAATTCATTCTATCGAATTAAAATTTTGAAGTCAAAGTATTTGAAGAAAAAGTCAAACGAATTTTAATTAATCAAATTTGGAATTTGGAAGTCGTTTCAAGTACAATTGATCATTTACGTGTATTACAATGGCGATTTAAAACAGGTCTTATGAAGAAAGTAAAGCCTAAAACGATCTTAATCTGTTAATCAATTTTTTTTAAACAGCGACGGCAGCTGTATATATATATTTATTTTTTTCTTTCTTTTTCTTCGCGTTTATTAATCTCTATTATAAATCGTTATGAAACAATTTAACATCATGAATTCGATCTGGTAACTATCATTAAGGTTTAAAGGATTTGGGACAACAAAGCTATTTGATGAAGAAGATGAAGTGAACACAAAATATTATACGAGTTATATATTTTTTTGTAGGATAAAATACATAAAAACAGATTAGAGGCATGGTTACGGGTGTATGTGTATGAACGAGTGGTCGAGGGTTCGAGCCCGGCTTCGGGCAATTTTTTTCACAAGGCTTATTAAAAGGTAGTATTATTTTTAAAAATTTTTATTATTATTATTATTATTATTATTATTATTATTATTATTATTATTATTATTATTATTATTATTATTATTATTATTACTTGTATTATTATGATGATGATTATTATTGTTTTACTAAGAATATGATTATTCTTATTATTAGTATTATAATTATAATTATAATTATAATTATTATTATTATTATTACTATAACTAAGTATTAGTAAGTATTATCATTATTGTTAGTATTATTATTAAGTATGACGAATTTTAGGATTATTAGTATGATTTTAAGTATTAATTAATGTTATTATCAATATAGTTAATAATATGTAAAATCATTATGTATTAGTAGTATTATCATAAAAATGGTTATTATCATCATTAATATTAACATTAATGTCATATGTATGGTTATTATTATCATTCCTATTATGAATATCATAAAGTATCTTTATCATTAATATTAGTATTAGAGAACCATTTAACATTTATTATAGTATTATTAAGTATATGATCATTTAAATTTCTATTAAAACAATAATTATTATTAAACTTACCATTACTATTAAAATTTTATTTTTACAAAGACTATTATTTGTACTTTATCATAATTAGTAAAATTACCATTTTTAATAAAATTATTATTATTACTATCACCATTATTATTTACATCTTTAGTCTAGCAATTACTACAATTAATAAATTTACAACACAAAAGATAAATATATATAGATATAAATATATTTATTATATAAAGTATACTAATACTACATAAAAATTTCGTTTTAACCAATAACATTAATTAAATATCAAATATGTATCAATACGTAATATAAGTATTGATAGAAATACTAATATTAATACATAAAATAATATGTATACACTTGTTTGAAATACTAATACTAATACTAATATTAATACATAAAATAATATTGATAGAAATACTAATATTAATACATAAAATAATATGTATTAATGAAAATACATATGATATAGGTTCGTGAATCCGAGGCCAACCCTGCATTGTTCAGTTGTTCAATGTCGTCATATGTATTTTTACTACAAAATACAGTATAGTGAGTTTCATTTTGCTTCCTTTTAAATGCTTTTGCAATATATATTTTTAGGACCGAGAATACATGCGCTTTTATAAATGTTTGACGAAATAGACACAAGTAATTGAAACTACATTCTATGGTTGAATTGTTATACCAGATATCGCCCTTGTTGAACTTGGTAGCCTAAGAATTGGTGTTTATTATAATTGCCACCAATTGACGTGAATCCTAAAGATAGATCTATGGGCTTTAACACACCTCAGTCAGAGAATTTGAACTTCTTTAGTACTTCGATATTTATATATGGGGATATTCTAGATGCATTTTGTTAATGTCGGTTACCGGGTGTTCAATCCATATGAATGATTTTTATGCATGATGTTTATGAGAAATGGAAATATGAAATCTTGTGGTCTATTAAAATGAGGAAATGATTGATTTCGATAAACTAATGAAGTCACCAACCTTTTGATTGACACTTGAAAGCATGTTTATTCTCAGGTATTAAAGAAATCTTTCGCTGTACATTTGCTCATTTTAGAGATATTACTTGGAGTCATTCATGACATATTTCAAAAGATGTTGCATTCGAGTTATTGAGTTCATCAATATTATTATTAAGTCAATTATAGTTGGATATATTATGATATGGTATGTATGCCGTTAACTTTCGATGTAATGAAAGTTTGTGTTTTAAAAACGAATGCAATGTTTGTAAAATGTATCATATAGACGTCAACTACCTCGCGATGTAACCAAATGTAATGTATTCATCCAGATAGATTAGGACGGGTCCCTTCAAGTTGCACCTACTGTTAACAATATTGTTTTGACTATCGAGCAATTCCAACAGTTACTCACTGCCGCACAAGGCATTGCTCAAGCCAATAATGTTAATCCTCAACCGAAACCTTGTTCCTACAAGGATTTTTCAAACTGTTACCCTCTTGCGTTCAAAGGAAATGAAGAAGCTGTCGAACTAGTTTGCTGGTTCGAGAAGATGGAATCTATATTCCGTATTTACAACTGTGGTGATGACGATTGAGAAAACTATGCCACTAGCTCATTAGGTGGCAATGCTTTAACTTGGTGGACTGCTCATGCCAAGTCCATAGGAATTGATAATGCTAATGCAATTCCATGGGATGAACTCAAAAGCATGATGGTCAACAAATTTTGCCCAAGGAGTCAAGTTCAGAAACTCGAAGCTGAGTTCTGGGAACTCAAGGTCAAGGGTACTGATATTGAGAACTACACCAACCGTTATCTTGAGCTTTCTACTCTATGTCCTGAGATATTTCCTACCGAAGCTAGAAGAATTGAGCGGTATATTAAAGGTCTTCCCGAGGATGTTCAAGGGAATGTTATAGCTGCCGAGAAGGTTACTATGGATGTTGTGATTATTATGGCACAAAATCTGATGTTGGCCAAGAGAAGAACGCTAATAAGCAGGTTGAAACTAAGGGTAATGATGGTAAGAGGAAGTTTGAGCCATCTCAAGGTTCGACTCAGAATGTTAGTAAGAAGCCTGCGGATGGTACAAAGTCGAATTATAAGGGTTTGTATCCTTTCTGTATTCATTGTGGGAGGCATCACCCGGGGCAGTGTACTGCTGTTTGTTCATTATGTAAGAAAGTGGGACACGTTGCTAAGACGTGTAAGACTCCTCCAAAGGATAAGGCTATTGTTCCAGCCAAAGCTCCTCCAACCTGCTATACTTGTGGAGAGAAGGGACACATTAGTCCTAATTGTCCTAAGAAGAAGGATAATCCTGCTACTGGAGCTAATACTACTACTGTGAAGGGTTGTGCGTTTGTTATTACTGCTGCTGAAGTTCGAGATGAGGATGAGGTCAGCACGGGTACGTATCTTGTCAATAATTGTTATGCAACTATTTTATTCGATACTGGTGCCGACAAAAGTTACGTGTCAAGTGATTTTTGTACCCTATTTACTGATAAGCCTCAACCCTTAGAAACTAAAAGATTAGTAGAAGTAGCCAATGGAAAGGTCATGCAAGTCGATAAAATCTATAAAAATTGCAACCTAATCTTAGCCGATAAGGAATTTAAGATAGACCTTTTGCTGGTCGAGCTCGGAAGTTTTGACATCGTAGTTGGAATGGATTGGTTACGTCCATTACATGTTGCTATCATGTGTTACGATAAAACTGTTAATGTTCCATTGGGAAATGGAGAGACTCTCATCATCCAAGGTGAAAAGAGTGGTTCCAATCTCAATATTATCTCCTGTATTAAAACTCGCAAATACCTTATGAAAGGTTATCCAGCTATTCTAGCCCATGTTAAGATGATTGAATCGAAGGAAAAACGTATTGAAGATGTACCAGTGGTTAAAGAATTTCCCGATGTGTTTCCCGAAGATCTTCCTGGTCTTCCACCTCCTCGACAAGTTGAATTTCAAATTGATTTAACTCCCGGTGCTGCTCCTATTGCTAAAGCTCCGTATCGTTTAGCACCCTCCGAGATGAAGGAATTATCCAACCAGCTCCAAGAACTATTGGATAAAGGTTTCATTCATCCTAGCGCGTCCCAATGGCGAGCTCCTATTCTGTTTTTAAGAAGAAGGATGGTACGTTAAGGATGTGTATTGATTATCGCGAACTTAACAAGCTTACTATTAAGAACTGTTATCCGTTGTTAGGTATCGATGATCTATTTGACCAACTTCAAGGGTCAAGCGTCTATTCCAAGATTGATTTGAGATCTGGTTATCACCAACTCCAATTCAAGGAATCCGATATTCCTAAGACTGATTTTCGCACTCGTTATGGGCACTATGAATTTTGTGTCATGCCTTTTGGTTTGACCAATGCTCCTGCTGTATTCATGGATCTTATGAATCATGTCTGCAAGCCTTACCTCGATAAATTCGTTATTATGTTCATTGACGATATCCTGATCTATTCCAAGAGTGAGGAAGAACATGAGCAACATCTGCGCATGATTCTTGAAATCTTAAGAAAGGAACAACTTTATGCTAAATTTTCTAAGTGCGAGTTTTGGCTCAAAACCGTACAATTCCTTGGACATGTTGTCGATAGAGACGGAATACATGTCGATCCAGCTAAGATTACTGCTATTCAGAACTGGGAGATACCAAAGACTGCGAAGCATATTCGTCAATGTTTGGGACTTGCCGGTTACTATCGAAGGTTCATAAAAGATTTTTCTCTCAATGCTAAACCTCTTACGAAGCTAACTCAAAAAGGAAAGAGGTTTGAGTGGTCCGAAGAACAGGAATCTGCTTTCAAGGTTCTGAAGGAGAAATTGACCACAACCCCGATTCTATCTTTACCCGAAGGTACTGACGACTTTGTTGTTTACTGCGATGCATCAAAGTAAGGCTTTGGTTGTGTTTTAATGTAACATGAAAAGGTTATTGCCTATGCATCTAGGCAGTTGAAGAAACATGAAGAGAACTATACCACACATTACCTAGAATTAGGTGTTGTGGTATTTGCATTAAAGATATGGAGACATTATCTGTATGGTACTCACTTTACGGTGTACACTGACCATAAAAGTCTTCGACACATCTTTGATCAGAAACAGTTGAATATGAGGCAAAGTCGATGGCTCGAGACTTTGAATGATTATCACTGTGAGCTGAAATATCATCCTGGTAAGGTGAATGTAGTTGCCGATGGCCTTAGTCGAAAAGACAATGTTAAACGTGTTCGTTCTCTAAATCTAAAAAACAAATCGAATCTTATATCACGAATCTGTGAAGCTCAATTAGAAGCTATCAAACTGACACTTATCGAAGGTGAAGGACCTATTGGTTTCGAGAACCAACTTCAAGTGAAAGCTAATGGTACACGGTACTTTGGCAACAGAATTTGGGTTCCTCATTTTGGTAATCTCCGTGAACTAGTCTTGGATGAAGCACATAAGACTAGATATTCTATTCATCCCAGTTCCAGTAAAATGTATCACGATGTGAAGCAATACTACTGGTGGCCTAACATGAAAGCCGACATTTCTACTTATGTTAGTAAGTGTCTCACTTGTTTGAAGGTCAAGGCCGAACATCAAAAGCCTTCTGGTCTATTGACACAACCCGATATTCCACAGTGGAAGTGGGAGTGCATCACTATGGACTTTGTTACTAAGTTACCTAAGACTTCAAACGGTAACGATACTATTTGGGTCGTAGTTGATCGCCTTACTAAATCTACGCATTTAATACCGATTAAGGAAACCGACAAGATGGAGAGATTAGCACAGCTTTATATTAAAGAAATTGTCTCACGTCATGGTATTCCTATCTCGATTATTTCTGATCGCGACAGTCGATTCGTTTCTAGATTCTAGAAAACTTTACAATCTGCTCTTGGAACTCAACTCGACATGAGTACAGCCTATCATCCTCAAACTGATGGTCAAAGTGAACGAACTATTCAAACCATGGAAGATATGCTACATGCTTGTGCAATCGATTTCGGCAAAGGATGGGATAGACATCTACCTTTGATTGAATTTTCTTATAACAATAGCTATCACTCTAGTATTAAAGCTGCACCTTTTGAAGCTTTATATGGACGAAAGTGTAGATCCCCTTTGTGTTGGGACGAACTTGAGGACAGACATTTGACTGGTCCTGAAATCATTCACGAAACTACCGAAAAGATCGTTCAGATTAAGCAACGATTAGAAACTGCCCGTAGCCGACAAAAGAGCTATGCCGATAGGAAACGAAAAGACATCAAATACCAAGTTGGAGATAAAGTCATGTTGAAAGTATCCCCTTGGAAAGGTGTTGTCTGCTTCGGTAAAAGAAGTAAACTCAGTCCACGATATGTCAGACCATTCACAATCACTGAAAGAGTCGGTCCCGTGGCGTATCGATTTAACTACCAATTGAACTCAGTCAAGTACATGATGTGTTTCATGTCTCAAATCTTAAATGGTGTCTAGCTGATGACACACTCGTTATTCCTCTGGATGATATCCGCATTGATGAGCAAATGCACTTCGTTGAAGAACCTATAGAAATCATGGAAGGAGAGGTCAAACAAACGCGTTAAAGCAATATACCTATCGTTAAAGTCCGTTGAAATTCGCGTAGAGGCCCCGAATATACCTGGGAACGCAAAGACCATATGATACGGAAATATCCCCATTCTTCTCAACTGCTGATGCAAACGAGGAAACTACCTAAAAACTTCAGGATGAAGTTTTCAATAAAAGGGAGGTAATATAATGACCCTCATTTTTCCATTCTATACTTTTCCTAATTAAATGCCCAACAATATAATTAAACTTAATAATTAAACTTTAATCGATAATTGTTAAGCGTTAATAATTATAAAATATACTAACTAACTTTGTACATTAATCGACAAGTTAATAAAAATAATAAGTTAATAAACTTTTGTGAATAAATAAATAACTTTAAAACTTGTGTAATTAAAATAATTAAACTAGGATAATTAAGGAGTCATTTAAGCAAATTAAAGTACAAGGACTAAAGTAAAAAATCACAAACCCTAACCCTAATAACCCTAGACAATTTTGGGATGGTAAAATTACCCTCCTACCCCTTAAAATTTTGGCCCTATTTTACCCTCTTTACCCCTTTTCCAAGCCAACTTGTTCCCTAAGTAATTCGTTATTAAACCCTAATTCTAGAATAATCCTATCCTCTCTATAAATAGAGACCTAGGCTAACCCATTCTATGTACCAAATCACAATTACAACTCTCTCCCAAATCTCTCCCTCTCTCTCTTATTTTCGGCCCCAAAACCGAAAATACCACCCCCATCGAAATCCCCACCAATCTTCAAGGTGATCTTCAAGTGTTCTTCGCGTTCTTCATGTTCTTCGTGAATCTTCAAGGTGTTCTTCAAGTTTTTAAGGCTTTGATCTTCAATCTTCATCGTGTTCATCTTTTCTTCGTTAGTTATCTTCGAATCTTCAAAGGTATAACATAAACCCTAAACTATTTACATAAACTTTGATCTTTGTTAATTCATATTCATGTTATAAACTTGTTATACATAAGTAAATACATAAACACCTAGATCTATACATGTAAAAAAATATAAACATATATATGTATGTATGCATGTCGACTAGAAAAAAAAAGGGAAACTTTGTTCTTAAAACCCTAGGTTATTACATGGAAGATTTGTTATGGTTAATTAAGGAAACAAAATAAACCTACACACACACACACACACACACACACACACACACATATATATATATATATATATATATATATATATATATATATATATATATATATATATATATATATATATATATATACATACATACATATCGACACATATACATATATACATGTAAAAAATATATTTTTTACATATATATATATATATATATATATATATATATATATATATATATATATATATATATATATACGAAAATACATACATATACATATTAAAACCTTAAACCCTAATTACACCTAAACTATACTACATTAAACAAACCCCTAATTCTTAAACCCTAATTATTTAATACCACTTTAATTATTAAAACCCTAATCATTACCTAATCATTACTACATTAAATAAAACCCTAATTTACTAAACCTTAATTTATTAAACCCTAGGACATTAATTAACTAAACCATAGTTATTAATTACTACTTTAATTAACTAACCCTAATTAATGAAACCCTAATACTACTTATACTATTAATTAATATGTATACACTATTACTATTACTAGCACCTATAACCTACTACTTATATTGTAACACATAAAAACATTTAGGGATATGTATTAGAGATGTATAGATCTTCGAACTTTCTTGACGAATGGTTTCTACGAAACTCTAGGCGGAAGGGTTTGGATTTCCAATTTAAAGGGTCTTATAGCTCAAGCCCCTAGACCTTAAATGGCCATTCGAAGGGAAAGGGGTGATTGGAAGCTTATCTAATACGGCAAGTATCCTAAAATGGAAAACACTCTTAAAGTAGAAACTTTCTAAATTATAGAAATTTACTAAAGTAAGAACCCTACTAAAAGTAGAAACTTTCTAAAAATAGAAACTTACTAGGAATTGAAACTTAGTAAAATGAACTATACTTAAAACACTGTCATACTTAAACATCTACTTATACATGGGCAAAAACACTTACTACTCTTAAATGTCATAGGTTGACTTTTCTGCTCACTTGTCCAACTTTCTATTCCGAGGAATAACTAGCTCTCTCTACTAAGGTGAATTCATAGCCCCACTTACTATTGCGCAACTTATTTACTTTTATTCTTGGGGTGAGACACATGCTGTTTTTACATTTTACAATTTAGACACAAGTACCAACTGTTAACACTATGCTATACCCGGCTATGTCTGACTAAGTCCCTACAGTGATATTTTTAATTGCTGCTTGCATGCTTAATTATTGGGGGTAGGCCTATCGGGAGTAACGTCCCCGATACATTTGACTAAGTCTTTGTATTACTTAATAATGAAATTAAACCGACAAGTATAAACGATAACTTGTCTTGGGGCAAACTTGAACGTTTAGTCTAAATATCACGCATTGGCATAACTTTTTGATCCTGCGGGAGATCAACCTTATAAACTAAATCTTGTGGTCTAAAACAACGGTCAAACTTTTGTTAAACCTATGAACTTCACTCAACCTTTTTGGTTGACACTTTAGCATGTTTTGTCTCAGGTGCTGTTTGATTCAAGCTTTTTTATCTACTGCTTATGTGATGCTACTTGGACATAGGATCAAGAGATATCGTATTTACTACTATTTCATTTAAACATTTACTTATTCCTTTGTAACGACATTTCATTTTCCGCTGCGTACTCATTAAAGTTAATTTTCTCATTTAGTTTTGTTCTCGTTTATTATAATCTGTTGGTATATTTTGATATTAAGTCACATTTCGCCCAGGCCCATAACTGGGGGTGTGATAATCCGTTAGACACACTAATGCAAGACCTGGTTTGCTAAGACCACCGCTCTGATACCACATGAAACGACCTGTCCTAATCCATAAGGACGAATACAATAACATATGATTACATTGTGAGGTATTTGACCTCTATATGATACATTTTACAAACATTGCATTCATTTTAAAAAAAAACTTTCATTTCTTCGAAAGTTGATAGGCATGCATACCATTTCATAATATCCAACTATAAATGACCTAATCTGTCATTTTCTTTGTGACGACCCGGAAATTTCCGACCAAATTTAAACTTTAATCTTTATATTATTCCGACACGATAAGCAAAGTTTGTTAAGTTAAATCTCAAGAATTTTAAACAGTGTTCATACATTCATTATAACCTCGACCAAATTCCGACGATTCACAAACCGTTATATATAAATAGATATGTATATGTATATATATATATTATAACTTAAGAATATTAATTAAGTATTAAACGTATGATACTTTACACGAACGTATTTGTTTCAATATGATTTTCGACCAAATTAAAAAAATATATATTAAATGATTGAATTATCAGAAACATTGAATTATGATTACAAGTCTCTGTTGAGAGGTCCACTATGATTTGAGAAAATCTATTCCTCTTAACGATATTCAGAATAATTTGTAAAGCTATTTATAAATAAAAACAAAAAGTGTCATTTACGAAAGTTAGACAAAAGTTAGTGGAGAATTGGTTTCCATAATATTCTATTAATCTATTTTCAAACGTACAAAGACGTTTTCAGTTTAAAAAGAACTTTATTATTAAAACGTATATAACTTTTATAAACATCTAGAATCACTTTTGACAACTCATTACTTAACCAGTATAATAAATATAACGATATTTATATTTTATTTCATTAAATATATATACGATTTGAATTAATATTATATATATTTATACGCGTATTATACATACATAGTTTTTATACTTTTACTATACTTTAATTTTACCTTTACTTTAACTTTAATAATTCACTTTAATAATTCATACTTTCATAATTCACTTTAATAATTCATACTTTAATAATTCACTTTAATAATTTATACTTTAATAATTCACTTTAATAATTCATACTTTAATAATTCACTTTAATAATTCAAAAATCTATTATAAATAGAATTCAATAGGTTTCATTATTTCATAGAAACTTGAAAATATATTTCTCTAAACTCTCTCAATCGATTTATATATATATATATATATATATATATATATATATATATATATATATATATATATATATATATATATATATATTTGCTCTATATTATTTCAAGCTATTATTAGTATACATAAAATATTACGACGGAGTGCTGTCCGAGTGATTTCAAAATAGTTTTTTTTTAATGAGTCGAAGCTAAGGAAATTATGGGTTATAGCTATGGAGGTGATGGGTATGGTTCATGGGTATGCTCGTGAGGTCAATCTAGTGTTTATCATCTCCGTTGCGTCTACGTACTTTCCTGCAATATTGAATCTCAATATTGATACGTTCGTGAATCCGGGGCCAACCTTGCACTTGTTAAATGACGTTATATGTATTTTTACTACGAAATACAGTATTGTGAGTTTCATTTGCTCCCTTTTATATATATTTTTGGGACTGAGAATACATGCGCTGTTTTTATAAATGTTTTACGAAATAGGCACAAGTACTAAAACTAATTCTATGTGGGTTTAAACCAGAAATATACCCTTAGCTTGGTAACATTAAACTACTTGTCTATGTACGGTAGGCGCGAATCCTATAAATAGATCTATTGGGCCTGACAAACCCCATCCTGACTATGGGATGCTTTAGTACTTCGAGGTTATTTTAAACACACCTGATCTGGTGTACTTCAGAGGGTAAAACATGAATGTTAAGGCTTGTTACCTGGTGCCTACAACTTATAGAATACTTTTATACACTTGCGAGTGTACATATATTTATAAACGGAAATCTTGTGGTCTATTAATATATTGAAATGATTGTTATGATAAACCTATGAACTCACCAACCTTTTGGTTGACACTTTAAAGCATGTTTATTCTCAGGTATTAAAGAAATCTTCCGCTGTGCATTAGCTCATTTTAAGGATATTACTTGGAGTCATTCATGGCATATTTTAAAAGACGTTGCATTCGAGTCATTGAGTTCATCAAGATTATTATTAAGCCAATTATAGTTGGATGTATTATGAAATGGTGTGCATGCCGTCAACTTTCATTGTAAAGAAAGTTTGTCTTTTAAAAACGAATGCAATGTTTGTAAAATGTATCATATAGATGTCAAATACCTCGCGATGTAATCAACTATTATGAATCGTTTATAATGTATATGAATGGGTCCTTTCAGTTGGTATCAGAGCGGTGGTCTTAGCGAACCAGGTCTGCATTAGTGTGTCTAACTGATAGTCGTTAGGATGCATTAGTGAGTCTGGACTTCGACCGTGTCTGCATGTCAAAAGTTATGCTCATCATTTTTGTCGGAAATTACCTGCTTATCATTCTTAGTCTAGACACATCTTATTGCAATGATTACATGAATAGTGTATAGACAAAATTCATATCTTAGCGTATCTGCTAATTCATATCTTAGCGTATCTGTTACTGTAAACTTTACCTGACATATTCCGTAAATTCCCCCGTAATCTACGAAACCTTTTGCTTTATATAATTAGAATACCACCCGATAGCCGGAAAATCATTTCATATCGAAAAATTCTTTATTCAATCGTACGAAATGGAATTTGTCATTAGTTCAAGTCCCTCGGATTCCGAAATGGAATCCCACTCAAGTTCCGAAAGCAGTGTGACCGGGATGGATCAACCAATTAGTCATCATCTATTCTGGATGAATTCGGGATGGGTTCGTAGCCTCCTTAATCATTGGAGACAAGAAGAAGGTGATCCCTTCCATCCACCACATTGTCCTCTTGGCGAAGAACCTGAAGCACTTACCGGCGAACCTATCCGAAACACCATTTTCTCTCTTATTTCTAGAGTATCTCGTCACGATTACATACTACACCAAATTCTAGATTTTATTTATCCGCTCGTCCGAACCGACAATCACCCCGGTGTAATAGAAGAAGTCAACGAGCTTCGCGCTCAGGTAGTGGCTTTGGAGAATATGGTGCAAAGGTTACAAACACCAGCAGCAGCACCAGCAGCATAAACAGTACCACCATTAGCAACACCAATAGTACCATCACCACCACCAACAACTACATCCACATCCCACACCGCAACATCACAATCTGTATCTCAAACATCAATGTCATATGCCCTGTAAATATCCAGGAATATCAACAACAACAAACGATGAAGTATTAATTCATAAACTTCATTGAAGAGATATCTCTGCGGCAATTATGTAATCTCCAAAATCTTAGAGATTATTTAATTCTGACCGTAAATCGGATGAGTGAAAGGAGATGGTAGAGTAGAAACTTTGATCGAAAATGGTGTACGATTTACAAGCTAGAATTGTTTTACCAACAGCATCAACAGGACCGTAGCATCATCAACACAGTCAGTGCAGTCAGTATCGTCAGAATCAACAGCACCTGTAACATCACAAACTCTGTCAGTTCAAGAATCATTGTGGACATCATTACGAATCAACAACAAATATATTGTATCAACGAGTTATGAAGTATTAACTCATTTCCAATCGAAAGATTTAAAGTATATTTTATATGTATAAATTTTTAAACCATAATAAATCTTCCCGTACTAAGCTATTACGTGTGAATCTTAACTACTCTGTTAATTCATATTACAAATTTGCAATGATGTATCCTTCGTCCGCAACTTAACCATCGTTAATTACAATCTCTGTCTCAATTCAATAAAAATCCAATTCATAATAAATCAAGTGTATTATTCGAATATATGTTTGATTTTACACTTTCATCATCGATGTACTCGAAACTTTTCAAATAACATCATTCGTACCTTGCGAAGTTCACAAGAATTTCACCAAAACCAACAAATAACAAAGTAATGATTCATAATTTCAATATTATTGAAGAAATACTTATGCAATTTATAAAGTTTTAGGGATTACTCAATTCTAGTTCCAGCCATAAAACAAATGAGTTTAATTTAATATTAACTCATTAAATCTATATTACATCTAAAGAAAATATACACATATATTTTCATAAAGACTATAATAAACTTCTTTTGTACAAAATATTAATTGTGAAATTTTTTTTAACGGGTAGGTAATACCCGAGAGATATATAAATTCACAATTAATATATTAAATTTTTCGAAACTGATTCAGCAATCATCAACTATACTCCCTACTTTCACAAGAATATCCATTCTTTCATATAAATCAAAACAATCATACTCATTCAAATTCAATTACATATTCTGATTTTGAAATCGCATAATTCAATTTGAAATATAACCAGTATCATCACTCTTAGATTCCTATATCTTTCAAAGCTATACTTTGACTTCAAAACTGTGTTAGACATCATATGTATTAACGATTACAATATGTGCTCAAACCCTTCGAAATTCCTGAAGACACTTCAACTAAGGAACAATCGAGATGATGATCCAACCACATGTTACCCACAGTTATACACCAGAAAAACTCTCAAAACCCAAGTCATAGTTTGACACGTATCCGTGTTAGACCCTTTGGCATTTACTAGCTAAAATAACTTTTCAATTCCGTTTCAAAATAGACAGTTTTGTCACAGCTCCAGCAAGTCAACTTCGACTTCTCAATCAAAACAGTCTTATTATAACCTTGATAGATACATTTCCCTTTCGCCAACGTTACCGGGGAATCGTTTATATTCACCAAATTAGCAATAAACTTACCAACAACTTCATTGATCTTTGACTTTCCAAAAAAAAAAAAATCATTATAATTATCGAAACCCTATCATATACTCATTCGTACCTTATAACAAGAATTGCCATACCAATTATTAAGAATCAGCAATCAGTATTTTGAAACCTCGCAGCATGTCTACATCAACAATTACATATACACACAACGTCTACCTCCAAGACTTACATTCTTTGAATGAGAAATTTCTAAAAAACACCCTAAACTGCGAACCAGTTCTCGAAATTTTGAAAAATGCTGATGAAGCAGCAAAAACTGTAAACGACCTTAACAGTAAAAAGTTGGATGATAAAGGATAGTATATTGGCAAAGCTCAGAAAAAGAGAAGCTTTGGAACTGGAAAACGGATTGAGCAAAGTATGATGGAGGCTGTGGACAAATCACAAAGGCTGAACCTGCTTTCAAAGAATCCAAATGATTCAGTACTTGCTGAACTCATTAACGAATACCTTGCTCCTGACTCTAAACCCCTGCGGACAATATCCTTCATCATCCTCTGATATTAGACATTCTAAGATATCATCGTTTCTTTCATTATAAATATCATCCATACTTCTGAAGATATTTTTATAATTATTCTTATCTGAAATCATTTAACTCTTCGCGCTATCTGTATTATATCATAAAAGAAACTATTTTAGTTTCTAAATTCTGAAACATTCAAGTTTAAAATAGGAATATTCTTGAAGAAGTATTGGGAGCTGAAACATGAGTTAGTATAATATAATGACACTTGATCAACGTGATTATATTACAGTAATTCATGCTGAGTTTCTAAATGGAACATGATGATTCACAGATCATAACGTCATCATGTGCTATGTTACACGACTCTTGTATTCTCTTTGATCTCTAAATATCAAGAAAATATTTCTTGATGATTCGGCCTTTTTCGAGGTATTCTGGTAATTTGACAAGTCAAGATCGTGCCATTACAATTTCCTTCCTAGAACATTAACAATGTTCGTTCCGAAATTTATATCTGCGAATTCTGGACCATTACAAGCGGTGCTTAATCGCAAGAAGAAGAAACGAAAGGACAAAGCTCCGAACTAGAAATGGGAGTATAAATCATAGCAAATAGAAGAGAGCATTAACTGTGGATGACAATGATTATAGAAGAAGCAAGGACTTTGAAATATAAGGGAAGATATAAAACCCAATAATAACCCAGAAATCACAAACCGTATATATCAATGCATATAGCAATATAAAGACACGGGAGAACTAAAAACACTATAAATCCAAGAGTATAGTAGAAGTAAATAGATTCTTCCGGAAGCAGATGAAAAAGAAGAGCGACAGATATGAAAGTGAGGAGTATATCAAGAATCAGCACTGAATGAAGCATATTGACAAATACTTTAAAATATGAGTTGAGAAGGTGTGAGTTGTAAGAAAACAAATGAGGTGGATTTATAGTGAAATATCTGACAGAGAAATCAAAATGGATTATCGCATTAATTCGAAGAGGACAATAATTTCCTTAATTGCCGAATAATCAAATCCAATATAGATTACAAAGATTTTCTTTTCAGAGATCAATCGTGATGACGTCAAAAGATACGACGAATCACTATTATCTTATTTCATTCATTTATGATAACTTCACTCACACGCTTCGAGTAATCGAATTATTTTATCCATTCTTCTTGAACATGATAAAACTCTATAATCGTTATAATAACATTCTCATTGTTAGTCATGACGACCTCTATCAAATTTCGGGGACGAAATTTCTTTAACGGGTAGGTACTGTGACGACCCGGAAATTTCCGACCAAATTTTAACTTTAATCTTTATATTATTCTGACACGATAAGCAAAGTTTGTTAAGTTAAATCTCAAGAATTTTAAACTGTGTTCATACATTCATTATAACCTAGACCAAATTCCGACGATTCACGAACTGTTATATATAAATAGATATGTATATGTGTATATATATATATATTATAACTTGAGAATATTAATTAAGTATTAAACGTATGATACTTTACACGAACGTATTTGTTTCACTATGATTTTCGACCAAATTAAAAAAATATATATTAAATGATTGAATTATCAGAAACATTGAATTATGATTACAAGTCTCTGTTGAGAGGTCCACTAAGATTTGAGAAAATCTATTCCTCTTAACGATATTCAGAATAATTTGTAAAGCTATTTATAAATAAAAACAAAAAGTGTCATTTACGAAAGTTAGACAAAAGTTAGTGGAGAATTGGTTTCCATAATATTTTATTAATCTATTTTCAAACGTACAAAGACGTTTTCAGTTTAAAAAGAACTTTATTATTAAAACGTATATAACTTTTATAAACATCTAGAATCACTTTTGACAACTCATTACTTAACCAGTATAATAAATATAACGATATTTATATTTTATTTCATTAAATATATATACGATTTAAATTAATATTATATATATTTATACGCGTATTATACATACATATTTTTTATACTTTTACTATACTTTAATTTTACCTTTACTTTAACTTTAATAATTCACTTTAATAATTCATACTTTAATAATTCACTTTAATAATTCATACTTTAATAATTCACTTTAATAATTTATACTTTAATAATTCACTTTAATAATTCATACTTTAATAATTCACTTTAATAATTCAAAAATCTATTATAAATAGAATTCAATAGGTTTCATTATTTCATAGAAACTTGAAAATATATTTCTCTAAACTCTCTCAATCAATTTATATATATATATATATATATATATATATATATATATATATATATATATATATATATATATATATATATATATATATATATATATATATATATTTGCTCTGTATTATTTCAAGCTATTATTAGTATACATAAAATATTACGACGGAGTGATGTCCGAGTGATTTCAAAATAGTTTTTTTTTTTGAATGAGTCGAAGCTAAGGAAATTATGGGTTATAGCTATGGAGGTGATGGGTATGGTTCATGGGTATGCTCGTGAGGTCAATCTAGTGTTTATCATCTCCGTTGCTTCTACGTTCTTTCCTGCAATATTGAATCTCAATATTGATACGTTCGTGAATCCGGGGCCAACCTTGCACTTGTTAAATGACGTTATATGTATTTTTACTACGAAATACAGTATTGTGAGTTTCATTTGCTCCCTTTTATATATATTTTTGGGACTGAGAATACATGCGCTGTTTTTATAAATGTTTTACGAAATAGGCACAAGTACTAAAACTAATTCTATGTGGGTTTAAACCAGAAATATACCCTTAGCTTGGTAACATTAAACTACTTGTCTATGTACGGTAGGCGCGAATCCTAAATATAGATCTATTGGGCCGGACAAACCCCATCCTGACTATGGGATACTTTAGTACTTCGAGGTTATTTTAAACACACCTGATCTGGTGTACTTCAGAGGGTAAAACATGAATGTTAAGGCTTGTTACCGGGTGCCTACAACTTATAGAATACTTTTATACACTTGCGAGTGTACATATATTTATAAACGGAAATCTTGTGGTCTATTAATATATTGAAATGATTGTTATGATAAACCTATGAACTCACCAACCTTTTGGTTGACACTTTAAAGCATGTTTATTCTCAGGTATTAAAGAAATCTTCCGCTGTGCATTAGCTCATTTTAAGGATATTACTTGGAGTCATTCATGGCATATTTTGAAAGACGTTGCATTCGAGTCATTGAGTTCATCAAGATTATTATTAAGCCAATTATAGTTGGATGTATTATGAAATGGTGTGCATGCCGTCAACTTTCATTGTAAAGAAAGTTTGTCTTTTAAAAACGAATGCAATGTTTGTAAAATGTATCATATAGATGTCAAATACCTCGCGATGTAATCAACTATTATGAATCGTTTATAATGTATATGAACGGGTCCTTTCATTCTTAATCATAATCTTTAATGAACTTAACGACTTGAATGCAACGTCTTTGAAATATGCCATGAATGACTCCAAGTAATATTTTTAAAATGAGCAAATGCACAGGGGAAGATTTCTTTAATACCTGAGAATAAACATGCTTTCAAGTGACAACCAAAAGGTTGGTGAGTTCATTAGTTTATCATAATCGATTATTTCCATAATTTTAATAGACCACAAGATTTTCATTTCCATTTCTCATAAACATCATCTCATATCAGGCGTTTCGCAAAATGCATAGAGATAAAAATCATTCATATGGTGAACGCTTGATAACCGAACTAACAGGATGCATATAGAATATCCCTATCATTTCGGGACTCTCATCGAATATGATAATCGAAGTACTAAAGCATCCGTAACCCGAATGGGATGTGTCAAGGTCCATAGATCTATCTTTAGGATTCGCATCAATTAGGGGCTATTTTCCTAATTCTTAGGCTACCTAGCTAAAAAGGGGCATATTCGATTTCGTTAATCCAACCATAGAATGTATTTTCGATTACTTGTGTCTATTTTGTAAAACATTTATAAAAATAGCGCATGTATTCTCAGTCCTAAAAATATATATTGCAAAATCATTTAAAAAGGGAGCAAATGAAACTCACAATATTGTATTTCGTAGCAATTATGCATATGACGGCACTGAACAAGTGCAGGGTTGGCCTTGGATTCACGAACCTATATTAAGTATATATATATATATATATATATATATATATATATATATATATATATATATATATATATATATATATATATATATATATATATATATATATATATATATATATATATATATATATATATATATATATATATAGTTTAACAATTAAGGTCGAGTCATAAAATGTACCACAATCCTAATGCTCGAGACCGATATGCAAAAGTTAACAGAAATCAGTTTGACCCAAAATGACTTTCAAAATTTATACATGTTTATTATATAGTCATTTTATATATTTAAATATATTTATCATATTTTATTAGAGTAAATAATACAAGTCAGATATTAATAAATAAATTTATATAATAATTTTATATATGATAAAAATATATTTTTATATATCTCGAGTAATAAAATTTATATAATTCACTCAAAATCATAAACATATAGTGGTATGTATTATTAATGTAATTATATTATGTGTGGTAAAAATATCTTTGTATCACATATTTATTTGATAAAATAATAATAATAATAATAATAATAATAATGAGTAAAAGTTGTATTATTTTGTAATAATAATGATAATATTAAAAAATATAATGTTATTAAAAGTGTTTAATATAAATAACAAAAGTAATAATAATGATATTAATAATAATAATAATAAAATTGATAATAACGATAATTTTAAATAAAAAGGTAGTTTTAAATTATATACACTTAAATATACTATATTCTTAATAAAACTATAATTCTTAATAATAATAATAATAATTTTTAATAGAATGATAGTTTTAATAAAAATGATAAATTTTAAATGATAATTGATAGTATCGATACTTTAATATAAAAAAATAATATAATTTATCTTAATAATAATATTTACTATATATAATACTTATCATAATAAAAATAGTAATAATAATATTTTATAAAAATAATTCTATCAAAATGATAATTATTTTAATAATAATCCTAATATGATAATAATGATAATATTTTATAATAAAAAAGATATTTCTGTTAGAAATGATAATTTTAATAAAAGTGCTAAATTTAATATTAATGATACTTTTAATAATAACAATAATGATATAAATAATAAAATGATAGTTTTGATAAAAATATTAATTATTTTAGTAATAATAATAATAATAATAATAATAATAATAATAATAATAATAATAATAATAATAATAATAATAATAATAATAATACTAATACTAATATTACCTTAGTGATAATAACGATAATGATAATAATAATAATAATTTATAGATAATATTAATAACGACGATAGTAATAATAATAATAATAATAATAATAATAATAATAATAATAAAAATAATAATAATAATAATAATAATAATAATAATAATAATAATAATAATAATAATAATAATAATAATAATAATAATAATAATAATAATAATAGTAATAATAATAATAATATTAGAGTTAACGATAATTAAGTTGACCATATCTTTAAATCCGTTCATCGAATTCACACGACTTCTAAATTAAAAGTTAATAATTTTTCGACAGCTTTCCAATGACATGCATATCATATACCTTATCTCAGTAGCATATGTATTAAACTCATGATCTATCATAAACTATTTAACGACGAAATTAAACATACAAGCACGCATAATCATGAATACTCGAGCACTAGTCAGTGATACACTATTAATATATGAAAGTTAAGTTATGAGTGCTCACATATCAATATTGAGATTCAATATTGCAGGAAACGTACGTAGATGCGACAGAGATGATAAACACTAGATTAACCTCACGAGCATACCCCCGAACGATACTCATAACCTCCCTAGTTATAACCCATAATTTCCTTAGCTCTATCCCGCTCGTAAAACTAGTTTTGAAATGACTCGAACATACCCTCGTCGTATTACTTTATGTATCAATAATACTAATACTATTAATGATAATAATAATAATAATAAGATTAATAATAATAATATTAATCTTAATAATAATAATAATAATAATAATAATAATAATAATAATAATAATAATAATAATAATAATATAAATATATATGAGAGAGATATAGATTGAATGTGTGTGACAAATGCATGAAACTCGCTTTATTTATAGATGTGCCCAGCCATCGACCCCCATGCGATCGCATGGGGTCTAAGGCTTCATTTCATGTGCTCGCATGAGATCAGCAGCCAGCTCACAACCCACTCATTTGAGGCTTCCGACACTCGATTTAATTTTATTATATATAATATATTTAATATTTAATTTATATAATTAATTATATATTATATTATATTTACATACATAGTTGACTTGTAAATTTAGTTCTAATGATTTGTACGTTTACGCTCGACTTATGTCCTGATTTCAGTTTCTCGAATGCATTTTCGTACGCTTAGAAAACTTGTACTTTACGTTACGCGACGTGTACCTTTATTAATAACAAGACTCAAATCAATAAAAACTATCCCACTCAAAATATAACTTATTCATTTAAGTGTTTTGGTCATTTGCTTCTTTTAATCAACGCCTCGTTGTTTATCAAAGCATATTAGTTTAAATCAAAACGTTTTATGACTAAGTTAATATATATATATATATATATATATATATATATATATATATATATATATATATATATATATATATATATATATATATTCATTTAGAATTGTAAATTTATACATAATATATATGTTTAAAATATTTATCTAATAAACTAATATTTAGCTTTTCAAAACTAATTATATTTCAAAGATTATTATATATAATCGTTTAAATAATAGAATTTACTATGTCGTATCACGTTTACGTTTTTGAAACACTATATATATATATATACTTATAATATAAAGCTTTACTTAAATTCTTCTAATTCTATATAATCAATTTACTTTTATAAATAACAGACTACAATAACTCAGTTTTTTAAATCGTTTTCATACGTTTGAAAAATAGATCAGTCGAATATTATGGAATCTAGTTCTCCACTAACTTTTGTCTAACCTTCGTCAATTGACACATTTGTTCTTATTGAAAATCAACTATACGAATTATTTTGAATATCGTTAAAAAGAACAAATTTCTTAAATCAAAGGGGACCTCTCAACAGAGACCCGTAATCTAGACACATTGTATCTGATAACCCAATCATTTGGTACCATCTTTTAATTCCGTCGGCAAATACGTTCAGGTAAAGTATTATACATTTAATACTTTGATAACGTTTTGAAGTATATATAAATGTATATATAATTATACATTCATAAAACGTTTTGATCAAGGTTAAATGAATGTATGAACAAAGTTTAAAATTTTTTAAATTCAACTTAACAAACTTTGCTTATCGTGTCGGAATAATATAAAGATAAAGTTTAAATTTGGTCAGAAATTTTCGGGTTGTCACATGTGGTGCAATTTTGCGAGGAAAGATGTCTTTTTCGGAATCTATACGACCTAGAATAGCAAGAAACATTCAGAGAGTCTTGCTCGTTCGGCCGTTTTAGGGTGATCTTTAGAATTTTAGCACAATCTTAAACCGAAGGTTATGTGCCACCAAATGGTACTCCATCTAGCGGCGCATACTAATGATTTAAAAAAACATGTTTAATGAAGTGACATTAGATTCAAATTTATACCCGTTATACATAATTACATTGCGAGTGAAATGATAGGCCTTAAAACGATAAATTCACCATGCTAAGTCATGCATACAAAAAACTAATAAAAATATATAAATTGAATACGTTCAAATAGAACATTAAAAATTAGTAAAATGTCTTTTTCGGCATCCTAACGACCTCGAATGTCAAGACACTATCTAGGAGTCCTTATGTTAGGGTCATTTTAGGGTGATATCGAGAATTTCAGCACAATCTGAAACCGAAGGTTATAAGCCGCCAAATGGTAATCCATCTGGCGGCGCATATTAATGATTTAAAAAGCGTGTTTAATGAAGTGACGTTAGATTCAAATCTATATGCGTTATACATAATTACATTGTGAGTGAAATAATAGGCCTTAAAATAATATGTGTCATGCTAAGACATGCATACACAAAAGGAATAATATGAATGAAATTCAAATCGGTCAAAATCGAAAAAAATGCAAAATTGAAGGCTTTCGAGGTCTCTTTTCGAAAAATATTTGGGACAAACCTCCTACGGCAGTTTTCCAACGGATAGATCCTGAAAAAAATACATGATTTGAAAAAAAATGGTGACTAAATCGGAGCTACGAGTCAAACGATACGATAGATCGAACATTTTGGTCAAAGACACAAAACACCAAGCACCACGAACCGTCGGTACTGTTAGGTGTGTGGTTCGATTTTGCGAGGAAAGATGTCTTTTTCGGAATCTAGATGACCTAGAATGGCAAGAAACGTTCAGAGAGTCTTGCTCGTTCGGCCGTTTTAGGGTGATCTTGAGAATTTCAGCACAATCTTAAACCGAAGGTTATGCGCCTCCAAATGGTACTCCATCTGGCGGCGCATACTAATGATTTAAAAAAAACTGTTCAATGAAGTGACATTAGATTCAAATTTATACCCGTTACATATAATTACATTGCGAGTAAAATAATAGGCCTTAAAACGATAAATATACCATGCTAAGTTATGCATACACAAAAGGAATAATATGAATGAAATTCAAAATGGCCATAATCGAAAAAATGAAAAATTGAAGGCTTTCGAGGTCTCGTTTCGAAAAATATTTGCGACAAACTGAGACGACCTGTCCTAATCCATAAGGACAAATACAATAATATATGGTTCCATTACGAGGTATTTAACCTCTAAATGATACATTTTACTAACATTGCATTCGTTTTTAAAAGACAAACTTTCATTTCATCAAAAGTTGACAGGCATGCATACCATTTCATAATATATCCAAACTATAAATGACTTATTAATAATCTTGTTTAACTCAATGACTCGAATGCAACGTCTTTTGAAATATGCCATGAATGACTCCAGGTAATATCCTTAAAATGAGCAAATGCATAGCGGGAGATTTCTTTCATACCTGAGAATAAACATGCTTAAAAGTGTCAACCAAAAGGTTGGTGAGTTTATTAGTTTATCATAAACATTCATTTCCATCATTTTAATAGACCACAAGATTTCATTTTTCAGTAACCATACACTCGCAAGTGTAAAATTCATTCTATCGAAATTCAACACCTGGTAACCGACATTAACAAAATGCATCTAGAATATCCCCCGCATAACACGTGCTTTGAAATCAGTATGCTCATAGCATACAAACATGCCATCCCTTTTAAAAATGACGGTTGTATACACCTTACAACAGGTCATAGCTTTTAAAGATGGCGGTTGTATACTAAAAGTTGAGGTACTAAAGAAGTTCAAATTCTCTGAATGGGCTTGTCAAGGCCCATAGATATATCTTTAGGATTCACGTCAATTAGTGGCAATTATAATAAACACTAATTAATAGGTTACCAACAAAAAGGGGTGATATCCGGTGTACTCGTATATCGGTAGCAATTATAATAAACAACAATTCAATCATAGAATGTTTTTATGTACTTGTGTCTATTTCGTCAAACATTTATAAAATCAGTGCATGTATTCTCAGTCTCAAAAATATATATTGCAAAAGCATTTAATAAAAAGGGATCAAATAAACTCACGATACGACATTTTGTAGTAAAAATATGCATATGACTGAACTGAACAATGCAAGGTTGGCCTCGGATTCACGAACCTATATCAAGTTTTTATATATATATATATATATATATATATATATATATATATATATATATATATATATATATATATATATATATATATATATATATATATATATATATATTTATATATACATATATATATATATATATATATATATATATATATATATATATATATATATATATATATATATATATATATATATATATATATATATATTAACACATATAATTAACTTTTAATAATAATCAAACTAGTTTATGTATATTACTTATTTAATTTAGTAATATATTTGTTATTTCAAAGGTTATAGATATATGTATATATATATGTATATATATATATATGTATATATATATGTATATATATATATATGTATATATATATATATTGTATATTAATATTTAAACATATTGTTATACTAATACATATATATCTATATAATTAGTATTATATTATTAAATCAAAATTTGTTATATGTAAATATTTATGTAAATAATGTTATTATGTTTGTAGTAATAATAATACTGTAATAATAATAATATTAATGATAATAATAATGATAATAAAATAATGTAAATAAAATTATATATAAAAGTCATGTTAATGAAAATAATAATAATGATAGTAATAATGATAATAATAATGATAATAATAATAATAATAATTCTAATAATAATGATAATTCTAATAATAATAATAATTATAATGATAAGAAAATGTTAATACTTATCATAATGTTAATAATTATAAAAATAATAATAATTCTAATGATAGTAATAATTATAATTATAAAGTTAATTTTAATATTAATGATAATAACAATCATAATAATAACAATAATAATAAAAATGAAATACCACCTTAAAAAGCTTTTCCAAAAACAAGATGCCCAAGGCAAGGCTCGAACCCAAGACCTCTCGGTTAAACCAAACAACAACCAACCAACTGCTCTGCTTCTCCTCTTCCGTTTCAAATCATAACCTAATTCTATATAACCCATTATCTGTCTGTTTACATTTTCTTAATCTAATCATCTTCTTAAATTATCATACGGTGTTTTTACCATGATCATATCACATCACTCAGCCCACCAGAAATCATAAACGTTCTTGGCCTAACAGAATGTCCACGACCTAACTGAATATGGTAGCCCAACTTGCGAACTAAAGTTGGGTTTAATGGTCCGTTTAATTGGATGGGTGACTAATGCAGCCACGAAAAAAAATCAAGGGTTTCGTTAAAGTTGTCGGCCATAAGTTTTTAGAAAAGTAGCAGCATATAACGGAAATCATCACAGCTCATCATCATTTTATTCATTGTTGTCCATCATTTAATATTTTGATATCATAATCACATAATCATCATTCTTTAATTTCTCGTTTGTAAATCAAACAGAATCAGAAGAAAAACCGTACAGTAGCAGGTTTAAACAAGTTGGGGTTTTCTGGACAGAATACATGAAAACACGATGGCTATGGTGGTAATCGTTGTTTGAATACAAACAGTAAAAATTACGCAATAGCAGGTTCACTTTTATGGTTAGGTTTTGGGAGATCTTCGAAAAACAAAATAGGGAGAAAAATAGTAGCAGTAAAGGAATATGGGTTTTGGTTTGGTGCTTCGATTAGTAAATAGAATTAGGAACACATTATGATGATGAATGTTTTATGATGATGATCGAACTACAGTTCATGGTAATGGTGATGTTAAAGTTCAATGTACAGGTGATGTTTTGTTGTTCTTTCTCTTTGTAGAACACGGACTCAATCGAAATAGTAATAGATAACGATGCAGGTTATGGTGATGATAATAGGAGTAGTTTAGATGGTGGTTAAGAAGGTTTCAATGGTGACTAACGTTGGTGTTTGGATAACCGTAGCAAAATATATGAACGAAGGAAATAGCAGTAGCGAACATGAGGTTTTCTGGCTACTATTCGAACAGGAAACACTAGCTAGTTTGATGAGTTGCTGGTGGTAACTAGTAGGTTTTAGATGGCGGGTTAATGGTGGCTGATATGGGTTCTTAGACAGAAAAGAAATATAATGGGACGAGGATGATAATGGTGGTTCTCAATTACAATATGATGAAGGTTTAAAGTGGTGATAGAGTAGCAGTTTAGATGAGTGTGGCGGTTGTCGAAAATCGAAACAAGAGAGGTATATGGTAGTGGTGGTTGATCGAAGAAAAGGAGAGAGAGAGAGAGAGAGAGAGAGAGAGAGAGAGAGAGAGAGAGAAAGAGTGAGAGAGATGAAGGTGGGTTTGTTTTGGCCATGTTGGTGGTGATTTAAATCGGTACACAGGAACTAGTATAGCAGTAGCAACCAGTGGGTTCATGAAGGAATAAAAGAGAGAGAAATGAAACGGGGTGATGACGGTTGTGGTTGTGGTTTGTGATGTCTCTTGGCCATAAACGGAAACGTAATAGAAGAAGTACAACAAGTGTGATCAAAGAGGAAGAAGTAAGTGGGTGTGAAGGTGGTGATAAGATGAACTAGTGGTGGATGTGTTATGGTGGTTGTAGATGGTGATGGGTTTTGATCAAGAAACAGAAAAATAGTGTGTAGTGATATTAGTCAACAAACAATAGGAATAACTAATAGAAGTGGGTGAAGTTTCATATGTATGTCTGGCATATGTATATTAAACATATATAGAGTTAGAGATTGTGGATTGATACAAGCAAACAAATAGTAAATATATGCAATAATAGATGGATTCAATCACGGATGTAATTACTATTATTCAATCAACACAAATTAAAAACAGTAATAGATATTTTAATATGCACAGAATCCAATTATTAATCAATCAATTAAGCAGCCGTATGACTTGTATGATTATGACGACAATTTTATTAGGGATAGTATTTTCTGGTCCGTTGATGATCAGTGGCGGACAAAAGTCTTTGGAAAAATTCCAAATTAAATATCTTTATTTATTCTAATTATTATTTATAAAAACGGTTATTAATTGTTTAAACTTGTTAAATAAAAATTAAATCAACTGTTCTCGCTCGATCCTGGGTAAAATATAAAAAGTGTTAAAATTTAGTAATTAGATCCTAAATATACTTTTAATAAGCCTATAATTTATATAACTCATTTTTGGATCACCGTTTATTTTAAAATCACATAAATTCGAATTAAACTTCTCTAAATAATAATCAAAACTTCCAACGAGTATTACCATCATTAAATAATTATATTTAATATCCTATATATATATATATATATATATATATATATATATATATATATATATATATATTTATATATATATATATATAGATTTATTTTTAATAACAATTTAATTATATCGTATATTATTATTTTAAGTTATTATATATACATATATTTATATTTGTATTTATATGTTTATACATTTATTTACAAATAATGGTTCGTGAATCGTCGAGAACAGTCGAAGGTCAATTGAATATATGAAACAGTTCAAAATTTTTGAGACTCAACATTACAGACTTTGCTTATCGTGTCGGAAACATTAAATCATTTAAAGATAAAGTTTAAATTTGGTCAAAAATTTCCGGGTCGTCACAGTACCTACCCGTTAAAGAAATTTCGTCCCGAAATTTGATTGGGATGGTCATGGCTGACAAATAAATATGTTTTATGACGCATATGAACTGAAAATTAGAGTTTTATCATCATTGAGTAATATGGATAAAATAATTCATTTATGTAAAGAGTACGAGTGAAGCTATCACAAAAAAGTGAAATGAGTAAATGCAGATTCGTCTTAACCGGTGATGTAATCACGGTTGATTTCCGAAATTCAAGGGATTTTAGAGGTCGTGATAAGATTTGGTTCTTCGATAATTAAGAAAATTAGGATCTTCTTTGGTTAATTGCAATAATCTGTTTCGATTGCTATGTCGGATATTTCACTATAAATCCACCCATTCGTTTCCTTATTTCCACAACTCACACCATTTATTCTTTCTTTCTCAATTCATATTGCCAAAAGATTGTGGAAATGCTTCACCCAGTTCTGATCCTTGATATGTTTTTAACTATCACCACAATCATCCTCCTCTTCCAACTTCCACCGGAGGAATCTGTTTACTTCTATTTTCCTCTTGGGGTGGTGATTTTTATAATCCTTCCTTGCATCTTTCTTTCCATAATTATTGACATTCAAGGTTAATGATCCCTCTTATTTGCTGCAATTTATATTCCTATATATATTTCGAAGCTCTATGCTTTTATTTTCTCTTCTCGACTTTAAGCAAAGCAAGTAATGGTCCAGAATTCGTAGATGTGGAGTTTCGAATGAACATAACTAATGTTCTAAGAAAGAAATTGTGATAGCTCGATATGACTTGTCAAATTACCAGAAGTCACGAGAAAAAGATAGAAATATCAGGAAGATATATTCTTAATATGTTTGGAGATTAGGTAGAATGTAAGAGTCATGTAACATGGCACATGATGACGTTATGGTCTGTGAATCATCACGTTTCATTATAAACTCAGCATGACTTACTGTAATATAATCATGTTGACCAAGTATCATTATATTATACTAACTCGTGCTTCAATTCCCAACACTACTTTAAAAACATTCATACTTTAAAATCGAAGGTTTTAGAATTTAGAAACTAAAACAATTTCTTTTATGATGTAACACAGATAGCGCGAAGAGGTAAATAGTTTCAGATAACAATAGTTATGAAGATATCTTCAGAAATATCGAAGATATTTATAAAGAAAGATATGATGATATCTTAGAATATCTAAGATCAGAGGCTGATGAAGAATATTGTCCGCAAGGTTTTAGAGTAAGGAGCAACGTATTTGCTAAAGACTTCAGCAGACACTGAATCATTTGGATTCTTTGAAGGCAGATTTAGTCTTTGTAATTTGTCCACAGCCTCCTTCATGGTTTGCTCAATCCGTTTTCCAGTTCCAAACCTTCTCTTTTTTTTAAGTTTTGACAATACACTATTCTTTATCATCAAACTTTTGGCTGTTACGGTTGTCTATAGTTTCTGCTGCTTCATTAAGCATTTTCAAAATTCAGGGTATTTATTCGTAGACTGGGTGTTATTCAAAAATTCGGAATTATAATTCTAGGAGATAACGTTATATGTATATATAACTGTTTTCATAAGAATGCTGCGATATTCGAAATTAATGATTGATGATTCTCGGTAGTTGGTATGGCAATTATCATTACAAGATGTAGATAAGTACATGATGGGGTTTCAATGAATAAATATAGTGATTTTTCGGAGAGATGTAAGTCAAAGATTAATGAATTTGATGGTAAGTTTACTGCTAATGTGGCGGGATACAAAAAGTTCCCTGGTAACGATGATGAAAGGGTAAATGTTTTAATAAGGCTTATTCGAATGAAAAATTGAAGTTGATTTGTTGGAGATGTGGCAAAACTGTCTACTTTGAAAAGTTATTTTTGGTAATAAATGCCAAAGGATCTGACACGGTTACGGGTTAAACTTTTACTTAGTTTTCGAGAGTTTTCCATGTGCATGATTATTGCCTAAATCTTTCTTCTCGTAGATAACGTGTGATTGGTTCATCCTCCCGGATGGTTCATCAATTGAGGTGTTTTCAAGAATTATGAAGGGTTTGAATACAGATTGCAATTGTCAATATACATATGATGTTCTAGAATTTTTAATAATACAAATATTTTTTTTGGGTTTTATGAATAGAAGTGATGTTCTAGCACAGTTTTGAAGCCAAAGTATAGCTTTGAAAGGTGTAGGGATCTAAGAGTGATGTCTTCTGTTAAATCTTGATTTGGATTCTGATCCGTTAAAATCAGGATATGTAATCGAATTTGTATGAAAATGGTTGTTATGATTCTTATGGAAGAATGTATATCGCTGTGAAAGTAGTGAGTATGGTTTTTGATTCTTGAATCAAAATTGAAGAATGTACAGTGTAACCTATAATTGTGATCTTAAATATTTCTCGGGTATTATCTACCCGTAAAAAAAAATTTCACAAGTAATATTTCTACATGAGAATTTTTATTACAGTCTTTATGAAAATATATGTATATATATTTTCTTTGGATGTAATACAGATTTAATGAGTTAATAAATATTAAACTCATTCGATTTTCGACTGAAACTAGAATTGAATAATCTCCAAAACATTAGAGATTACATAATCTTCGCGGAGTATTTCACTAATGTAGTCAATACTTTATTATTTATTCTTATTGACATTCCTCGGTGAATGATTTTGGTGCTCGTGGAATTCTTGTGAATTTCGCAAGGCGGGAATAATGTTTTCTAGGAGTTTCGAGTACATCAAAAATGAAAGTGTAACACGTATTTGAGTAATACAATTGATTTATTATGAAATGGAATCTTTTGAGTTGAAACAGAGATTGTAGTTAACGATGGTTAAGTCGTTAACGAAGGATGTATATCATAGCATATCAGTAACATGAACTAACCTAGTAGTACCTACCAGTTAAGATTCACACGTAATAGCTTAGTACGAAAAGGTTTATTATGGTTTCAAAATTTATATATATAAGATATACATATAAATTCTTCAGAGGGAATGAGTTAATACTTCATAACTCGTTGATATAATATACTCGTTGTTGATTCGTGATGATGTCCGCGGTAATTATGGAACTGGCGGTAATTATGATGTTGTAGGTGCTGCTGGTGCTGGTGATGCTGATGGTACTGTTGGTGCTGGTTGTATATCAAGTCTTGTGATAACCCGGAAATTTCGGACCAAATTTAAAATTTAATCTTTATATGTTTCCGACACGATAAGCAAAGTCTGTAATGTTGAATCTCAAAAATTTTAAACTATGTTCATACATTCATTTAACCTAAATCAAATTTCGACGATTCACGAACCATTATATAAATGAATATGATTATATATATATATATATATATATATATATATATATATATATATATATATATATATATATATATATATATATATATATATATATATATTATAACTTGAGAATATTAACAAAGTATTAAACGTATAATACTTTACATGAATGTACTTGTTTCAATATGTTTATCGGTGAAATTAGAAGATAATATTAAATGATTGATTTATCAGATACATTGTATGATTACGAGTCTCGGTTGTGAGGTCCACATTGATGTGAGAAATCTTTCCATTTTAACAATATTCGGAAAATGGTAAAGTAGTACAATTAAGAACAAATGTGTCAATTAACGAAAGTTAGACAAAAGTTAGTGGAGAACTAAAGTTCATAATATTCTATTGATTTAACTTCAAACGTGCGAAAACATTTCCGATATAATTGAACTTGATAATTAAAATGATTTGGTTAAGTAACATAATTTGAATTTATACATTATGATATTAATTATTAGAAGTAAATAATTCGCAAAGTGTATTTAAAACGTGTTTTTGAATATTGAAGATATATGATTTCAAATTAGTTAAGTAAATGATAAGTAGCATTCATTTGTTCGATTAATAGTTAAGTAAGATAATTAGAACATTTGAGAAATTAAAATAAACGTTGGTGCATAAATGAATTATATCAGATTAAGTTCTAGAGCCTAAACGTTAGGTGATATAATAATATCTATTGTTTATACGATTTTAAATTTATATATATTAAACTTTGAAATATAATTAGTTTTGAAAAACTAAATATTACATCGTAAATAAATATTTCTAAAATATATAAGTTTATATTTCTAAATGAAAATATATTTATATTTTACAAAGTGATAAAATATAATATTAATTTAGTCATAAAACATTTAGGATTTAAGATATTGTTATTATATATACATTGATAAATAACGAGAATACGATTTATAGAAGCAAATGACCAAAACACTTAAATGAATAAGTTACACGTTGAGTGGGAGAATTTTTCATTGATTTAAGTCTAATTATTGATAATGGTACACGTCGCGTAATGTGCCAGTTTTCTAAGCGTACGAAATAGCGTTTGAGAAACCGGAACCGGGACGTTAGTCGTGTGACAACGTACGAGTCATGGAAACTAATTTTACAAATCAACTATGCACGTGAATATAATATAATATTTAATTAATTATATAGATTTAATAATATATATATATAATATAAATTAAACGTGTCGGCAAGACAAATTCAGAAATACGTGAGCTGGACATGAAGGCCATGTGATCGCATGGCCATATCACCACAAAACCATGCGATCGCATGGTAGTGGTTGGTGGCAAATGATTATAAATCGAGTTCGAGTTCTGTGTTTGATTCACCCATTTCATTCACTCTCTCGTAATTCTCTCTATATATAAATTATAATAATTATTATTTTTATTATTATTATTATTATTATTATTATTATTATTATTATTATTATTATTATTATTATTATTATTATTATTATTAATTATTATTATTATTATTAGTATTAGTATTATTATTAGTATTAGTATTATTATTAGTATTATTATTATTATTTATACATAAAATACTACGACTAGGTCATGAGCGAGATATTTCAAAACGTGTTTTTCGAGCGGGATAGAGCTAAGGAATTATGAGTTATAGCTATGGAAGTTATGGGTAATGTTCGGGGGTATGCTCGTGAGGTCAATCTAGTATTTATCATCTCCGTTGCGTCTATGTACCTTTCCTGCAATATTGAATCTCAATATTGATACGTGAGCACTCATAACTTAACTTTTATATATTAATAGTGTATTCCTGACTAGTGCTCGAGTATATATGATTATGCATGCTTGTATGCTTAGTTTCGTCAATTGATAGGTTATGATAAATCACAAATTTGATACATATGCGACTAGGATAAGGTATATGATATGCATGTCGTTGGAAAGCTGACGAAAAAATTAATAACTTTTCATTCAGAAATCGTGTGGTTTCGATGAACGGATTAAAAGTTATGACCAATTGTATTATCATTAATTTTCGTATTATTATTAAAAATGATTATTATTACCATCGTCGTTATTATCGTCGTTATTATTATCGGATTATTATTATTATTATTATCATTATCGTTATCAATATAGGTATTATCATTAAAATTGTTATTGTTATTATTATTACTATAGTTATTATTAAAAGTTAACATTTTTATAAAAACTATTATTTTATTATTTTTATCATTATTACTATTAAAAGTATCATTAATATTAAAATTATCAATTCTAATAAAAATATCATTTTTTATTATCTTTATCATATTATCTTTATCATTTTTGATATGATTATTTTTATAAAATATTATTATTACGATTCTTATTATAATAATTATATATATAGTAATTATTATTAAGATAAAATATATTATTGGGACTTATTGTTATCATTTTAGTATTATTATTATTAAAAGTTATCATTTCAAATAGAATTATTATTTTCATATAAAATAATATTATTTATCGTTATTACTAAAAATATCATGTTTGTTTGAAAATATCGTTATAAATCTTAAAACCTATATTTTAATTAAAATTATCATTAACAATGATACTATTATCATTGTTATTATCGTTAACATGAATATAACATTTTTATCAGAGATATTATTATTATTACATTTGTATTACTATAAAAGATTATTATTTATTATCAAGATTATTATTATCATTAGTAAATATAAATATTGTTATTATTATTATTATATTATTATTATTATTATTATTAGTATTATAAAATAATACAACTTTACATATTATAAATATTATTTTATAAATATGTGATACAAAGATCTTTTTACCATACGAAATATAATTACATTAATAATACATACCACTATATGATATTAAATAACTTTATAAATTTTATTAAATGAGATACATAAAAGTATATTTTTTATCATATACAAATTTTAATATAAATATAATTTATTAATAAATGACTTGTATTATTTACTCTAAAACCTGATAAATATATTTAAATATATAAAATGACTTTTTTTGACTTTTGCATATCGATCTCGAGCATTTGGATTGTGATACACTATGACTTGATCTAAATTGATAGACAGATATTGACCATTATATAAATATATATATACTTAATATAGGTTCATAAATTCGAAGCCAACCTTGCACTTGTTCAATGCCATCATATGCATATTTACTACAAAATACAGTATCGTGAGTTTCATTTGCTCCCTTTTTAAATGCTTTTGCAATATATATTTTTGGGACTGAGAATACATGCGCTGTTTTATAAATGTTTGACGAAATAGACACAAGTAATCGAAATTACATTATATGGTTGGATTATCGAAATCGAATATCGCCCCTTCAAGTATGGTAACCTAAAAATTAAGGAAATGGCCCCTAATTGACGCGAATCCTAAAGATAGATCTATGGGCCTAACAAACTCCATTCTGGAATTTGGAATGCTTTAGTACTTCGATTTAAAAAGGTGATTGCGATTGCCGTTATATAGCATACTTACGAGTATGCGGGGGATATTCTATATGCATCCTTGTTAGTTCGGTTACCAGGTGTCCATCATATGAATGATTTTTATACACTTGTAAGTGTATGATTATTTATGGAAAAATGAAATCTTGTGGTCTATTAAAATTATGAAAATGAATGATTATGATAAACTAATGAACTTACCAACCTTTTGGTTGACACTTTAAAGCATGTTTATTCTCAGGTATTAAGGAAATCTTCCGCTGTGCATTTGCTCATTTTAAAGATATTACTTGGAGTCATTCATGGCATATTTCAAAAGACGTTTCATTCGAGTCATTGAGTTCATCAAGATTGATAATAAGACATTCATAGTTTGGATATATTATGAGATAGTATTCATACCTGTCATCTTTCGATGTAATGAAAGTTGTCTTTTAAAAACGAATGCAATGTTTGTAAAATGTATCATATAGAGGTCAAATTCCTCGTAATGTATCCATATGTTATTGTATTTGTCTTGATGGATTAGGATGGGTCGCTTCATGTCTAGCTTGTAAATCACGCATAATTCCTGACAAGGTTTCTATTCTAACCTCTATCATCTCTATCCATCCATTCATCTGATTCGATAGATCTTGATTATCAACTCGAAGTTCCCTAACTTCTTCTAATATTCCCACTTGGTTGGCATTCGGAAGTAGAGGTTGAACATTTTCTGAGACTGTAGTAATGTAACCTTCGAGGCGGAAGATTTTGGCAAGCACGGTGAAAACAGTGTTACGTATAGGTTCACCAGTGAGTATATCGTGTTCTCTGATGTTAGGATGCAAGTTTGGTTCGCGGTAGGGTTCGCCTTCTTCATTTCTCCATCGAGTAAATAGGTATCGGACCCACCCCCATCTTCTCCAGAAAGAGAAATAGCTAAACGATTGAAGCAATTTTGGTTCATTGACTTCGAAGTCTACTTCAATATTCATCTCAACATCGCTTTCGGAACTGATGGAATCCAAACTAGATGTAGGATCCATCTTACACGATCAGATAGAGAATTTTTATATAAACGGATTATTGATAGGAATCAATGGTTGGATGGTATTCTTAATGCATAACATGCATGGATATATATAATACTAGGATCCCTTACATTACGAAGGGAAAATGCCAAATAAGAGTTACGGCACTATATATGATGAGGTATGATTCGTCTATACACAGTATATGCAATAACTGCAAAAACATGTGCCAAGACTTATGAATGATAATTATATTATTTTTCCAACAAGAAATGATAAGCAAAACATTTTAACATGCAGACACGGTCGAAGTCCAGGCTCACTAATGCATCTTAATAACTATCCGTTAGACACACTATTGCAAGACCTGGTTCGCTAAGACCACCGCTCGGATACCACATGAGACGACCCCTCCTAATCCATAAGGACGAATACAATAACATATGGTTCCATTACGAGGTATTTGACCTCTAAATAATACATTTTACAAACATTGCATTCGTTTTTAAAAGATAAACTTTCATTTCATCGAAAGTTGACAGGCATGCATACCATTTCATAATATATCCAAACTATAAATGACTTATCAATAATCTTGTTGAACTCAACGACTCGAATGCAACGTCTTTTGAAATATACCATGAATGACTCCAGGTAATATCCTTAAAATGAGCAAATGCACAGCAGAAGATTTCTTTCATACTTGAGAATAAACATACTTAAAAGTGTCAACCAAAAGGTTGGTGAGTTCATTAGTTTATCATAAACATTCATTTCCATCATTTTAATAGACCACAAGATTTTATTTTTTCAGTAACCATACACTCGCAAGTGTAAAATTCATTCTATCGAAATTCAACACCTGGTAACCGACATTAACAAAATGCATCTAGAATATCCCCCGCATAACACGTGCTTTGCACTCAGTATGCTCACAGCATACAAACAGTCCATCCCTTTTAAAAATGACAGTTGTATATGAAAGGACCCGTTCATATACATTATAAACGATTCACAATAGTTGATTACATCGCGAGGTATTTGACCTCTATATGATACATTTTACAAACATTGCATTCATTTTTAAAAGACAAACTTTCTTTACAATGAAAGTTGACGGCATGCACACCATTTCATAATACATCCAACTATAATTGACATAATAATAATCTTGATGAACTCAATGACTCGAATGCAACGTCTTTCAAAATATGCCATGAATGACTCCAAGTAATATCCTTAAAATAAGCTAATGCACAGCGGAAGATTTCTTTAATACCTGAGAATAAACATGCTTTAAAGTGTCAACCAAAAGGTTGGTGAGTTCATAGGTTTATCATAACAATCATTTCAATATATTAATAGACCACAAGATTTTCGTTTATAAATATATGTACACTCGCAAGTGTATAAAAGTATTCTATAAGTTGTAGGCACCCGGTAACAAGCCTTAACGTTCATGTTTTACCCTCTGAAGTACACCAGATCAGGTGTGTTTAAAATAACCTCGAAGTACTAAAGCATCCCATAGTCAGGATGGGGTTTGTCAGGCCCAATAGATCTATCTTTAAGATTCGCGCCTACCGTACATAGACAAGTAGTTTAATGTTACCAAGCTAAGGGTATATTTCTGGTTTAAACCCACGTAGAATTAGTTTTAGTACTTGTGCCTATTTCGTAAAACATTTATAAAAACAGTGCATGTATTCTCAGTCCCAAAAATATATATAAAAGGGAGCAAATGAAACTCACCATACTGTATTTCGTAGTAAAAATACATATAACGTCATTGAACAAGTGCAAGGTTGGCCTCGGATTCACGAACCTAAATTAATTATATATATTTATGTGTTGGTCAATATTTGTCTAACAAATTAGGTCAAGTCATAGTGTACCACAATCCTAATGCTCGAGACTAATATGCAAAAGTCAACAAAAGTAAATTTGACTCAAAATAATTTCCAAAAATCTATACATGATTAATATATAGTTTAAATATCATCGTTTTATATTTTTAAATATTTTTAAAAGATTTATTAGAGTAAATAATATAATTTATTTATTAATAAATAAAATTTTATATTAAATTTATATAATAAAATATACTTTCATATATATTAAGTAATAAAATTTATAGGGTTCATTTAATATCATAAAGATAATATGATAGGTATTATTAAAGTAAGTTATTACACGTAGTAAAATATGTTTGTATCACATATTTATTTGATAAAATAATATCTATAATGATAGTAAGTAAAAGTTGTATTATTTTGTAATAATAATTATTATTATAAAAATATCAATATTTATAATTACTAAGATGACATTATGATAAAACGATAATTCTAATTATGATAACTTTAATATTTACGATAATTTTTAATATTATCTTTAAAATAATAATTCTATTTAAAATAATAATAATAATAATATTTTATAGTAATAATGACATTTCTATTAAAATGATAATTTTTGTTAAAATGACACTTTTAATAATAATAGTAATGATAAAAATAATAAGAACGATAATTTTATCTAAATCAATATCTTATAATATTTCAATTTCATCATGATACTCTTACTCATTATTTCCTAATCGTTTCGTTTAATAGCTTTTAATCGTCTTTTATATCGTGTTCATAATAATGATAATAATAATAATAATACTAATAATAATAATAATAATAATAATAATAATAATAATAATAATAATAATAATAATAATAATTAGATAATAATAATAATACTAATGATAACTTTAACGATAATAACGATAGTAATAATAAAAAAAATAACAATTTTTAATGATAAATCCCTTTTATTGATAAAGATAATAATAATCATAATAATAAGATAAAACTAGAACGACGATAAAAACGACGATAATAATAATCATTTTTAATAAAAATATCGAAAATTCAATTGATTATAACTTCTAATCCGTTCATCGAAACCATTCGATATCTAAAGGAAAAGTTCTTAATTTTTTGCTAGCTTTCCAAGGACATGCATATCTTATACCTTATCTCAACCGTAAGTGTAACTAATTCAAGATTCAACCTAACTTGTCTAAGGGCAATATCAAAAGTACAAGCATGCATAATCCTAAATACTCGAGCACTAGTCAGGGATACACTATTAGTATGTAAAAGTTAAATTATGAGTACTTACGTATCAATATTGAGATTCAATATTGCAGGAAAGGTACGTAGACGCAACGGAAATGATAAACACTATATTGACCTCACGAGCATACCCATGAACCATACTCAATCACCTCCATAGCTATAACCCATAATTTCCTTAATCCTATGCTACTCGAAAAACAATTTCGAAACCACTCGGACAGCACTCCGTCGTAATATTTTATGTATACTAATAATATCTTGAAATAATACGGAGTAAATATATATATGTAAATCGATTGAGAGAGTTTAGAGAAAAATATTTTCAAGTTTCTATGAAATAATGAAACCTATTGAATTCTATTTATAATAGATTTTTGAATTATTAAAGTGAATTATTAAAGTATGAATTATTAAAGTGAATTATTAAAGTATGAATTATTAAAGTGAATTATTAAAGTATGAATTATTAAAGTGAATTATTAAAGTATGAATTATTAAAGTGAATTATTAAAGTGAATTATTAAAGTTAAAGTAAAGTAAAAGTAAAGTAAAAGTAAAGTAAAGGTAAAGTTAAAGTATAGTAAAAGTATAAAACTATGTACGTATAATACGCTTATAAATATATTTAATATTAATTTAAATTGTTATATCATAAAACATTTTAGAAAAGTAGAATTATATATATTCATAATAGGTTTCAAATTTTTAAATTACAGTCTGTTGGTGAAGCATGGGATAAAGTCCAAAGGTTTAATAAACGTATGAAATCATCTTAATAAAAAAAATGTCGAGTTACTTAACTTGTCGATATCCAAGATCTAAGTTATTTACACTCCACGTTCTTACTTATAGATCACTTTACCATTTTTCGAATATTGTCAAAAAGAATAGATTTCTTAAATCACAGTGGACCTCATAACATTGGCCCGTAATTATATCATAATGTATCTGATAATTTAATCATTTGATATTATCTCTTAATTCTGTCGATAAATATATCGAAACAAATACGTTCATGTAAAGTATCATATATTTCAAATACTTTGTTAATGTTTTCAGTTATTATATATTATATATACATATCTATATACACATAATTGTTCGTGAATCGTCGAACACGGTCAAAGGGTAATTGATTACATGAATGTAGTTCCAAACTTTTTGAGATTCAACATCACAAATTCTGCTTATCGTGTCGGAAACATATAAAGGTTAGGCTTAAATTTGGTCGAAAATTTACGGGTCGTCACAGTACCTGCCCGTTAAAGAAATTTCGTCCCGAAATTTGATCGAGGTCGTCATGGCTAACTTTAAAAATGTTTTCATGAAGAATATGAGTTGATAAATAGAGTTTTATCATCATTGAGTAATATAGATAAAACAATTTGATTACGCGAAGAGTATAAGTGAAGCTATCGCAAGAGAGTGAAATGAGTAAACGTATATTCGTTTTAACCGATGATGTAGTTATGATTGATTTTCGGAATTCATGGAATTTAAAAAAATCTTTGCAATAAGATTTGGTTCTTCGGTGATTAAGGAAATCAGGATCTTATTTGATTAAATGCGATAATCTGTCTCGATTTCTCTGTCTGATATTTTACTATAAATCCACCCCCTTCGTTTCTTTATTTCCACAGCTCACACCTTTTAGTCTTTCTCCCCAATTCATACTTTAAAGCATTCGTTAATATGCTTCATCCAGTATTGATTCTTGATATACTCTTAACTTTCATATCTGTCATTCTTCTTTTTCATCTACCACCGGAGGAAGTTATTTTCTTCTACCATTACCTTGGGGTTATTGTGTTTTTCATTCTCCCGTGTCTTTATATTTCTATACGCATTGATATACAAGGTTTGTAATTTCGGGGTTGTTATCGGGCTTTATATTCTCCATTATATTTCGGAGCTTCATGCTTTCGTTTTCTCTTCCCGACCTTAAGTCAAGCGGATAATGGTCCAGAATTTGTAGATATGAATTTTTGGATGAACATAGTTAATGTTCCAAGAAGAAAATCGTAATGGCATGATCTTGATTTGGCAAATTACCAGAATATCTGAAAACATAGAGCTATCAAGATGATATGTTCTTAATATGTTTGGAAATTGGGTAGAATGTAAGAGTCGTGTAAATAGTACATGATGACAGTATGTTCTGTGAATCATCACGTTCCATTAGAAACTCAATATGACTTACTGTAATATAATCACATTGATCAAGTGTCATTATATTATACTAACTCATGCTTCAGTTCCCAACACTACTTCAAAAACATTCCTATTTTAAATTCGAATTTTTTTTTTCTTCAGAATTTAGAAACTAACACAGTTTCTTTTTATGTTGTAACGCAGATATTGCGAATAGATAGAAGATTTCGGATAAGAATAGTTTTGAAAATATCTTCAGGAATATCGAAGATATTTATAATAAAAGATACGATGATATCTTAGAATTCTTAACATAGATGGATGATGAAGAAGATTTGTCTGTGAAGGTTTAGAATAAGAAGTAAGGTGTTTGCTAACGATTTCAGTAGACACTGAATCATTTGGATCCTTTGAAGGCAGGTTTAGTCTTTGTGATTTGTCCACAGCCTCCTTCATGGTCTGCTCAATCCATTTTCCAGTTTCAAACCTTCTCTTTTTCTCAGCTTTACCACCATACTATTCTTTATCATCAAACTTTTGACTGTTAAAGTCGTTTACAGTTTTTGCTGCTTCATCAGCATTTTTCCAATTTCGGAGAACTAGTTCATAGTTTGGGATGTTTTTCAGAAAATTCACATTCGAAGTATGTAAGTCTAGGAGATAGACGTTATATGTATACATATAACTTTTGACGTAAAATTGTCGCGAAATTCAAAATACTGATTGCTAATTCTCAGTAGTTAGTGTGACAATTATTGTTACAGGATGTATGTGAGTACATGATGGGGTTTTAATGAATAAGTATGGTGGCTTTTCAGAGAGGCTTAAGTCGAAGGTTAATGAAGTTGTTGATAAGTTTACTGCTAATGTGGCGAGATATGAAAGGTTCCCCGGTAACAATGATGAAGGGGTAATTGTTATAATAAGGTTTATTCATATAAACAAATGAAGGTGATTTGTTGAAGCTATGACAAAACTGTCTATTTTGAAAAGAGATTGAAAAATTATATTTGGTAATAAATATCAAAGGATCTGACACGGATAGGTGTTAAACTATAACTTTGGTTTCGATAGCTTTTCAGGTGCATGACAGTGGGTAATGTGTGGTTGGATCATCATCTCGCATGTCTTTAAGAATTTCGAAGTGATTGAACACATATTGTAATTGTTAATATACATATGATGTTCTAAGATTTTGAATGATACAATTATTTTTGTGAGTTCCATGAATAGAAATGAGGTTCTAGGACAGTTTTGAAGTCAAAGTATAGTTTTGAAAGATGTAGAAATCTAAGAGTGATGATTTCGGTTATATCTTGAATCGAATTCTGAGATTTCAAAATCAGAATATGTAATTAGATTTTGAATGAGTATGGTTGTTTTGATTTCTATAAAAGAATGTATATTGTTGTGAAAGTAGGGAGTATAATGGATGATTTGCTGAATCAGATTCGAAGAATGTAACATATTAATTGTGAATTTATATATCTCTCGGGTATTACCTACCCGTTAAACAAAAAAATTTCACAATTAATATTTTGTACAAAAGAATTTTATTACAGTCTTTATGGAAATATATATGTGTATATTTCTTCAGATGTAATATAGATTTAATGAGTTAATATTAAATTAAACTCATTTGATTTATGGTTAAGGCTAGGATAGATAATTTCTAAACTTTAGAAATTACATAATCGTCGTAGAATGTTTCCCAAATGAAGTTATGAATCAATACTTCATCGTTGTGGTATTCCTTAGTATCTACATGGCGTATGACGTCGGTGCTCATGGGACAGATTGTGAAGTTGAGGTTTGCGATGCGGTTGTTGTTGGTGGTAGTAATGGTACTGTTGATGTTGTTGATGGTGGTACTGGTTATGTTGCTGGTGCTGCTACTGGTGTTTGTAACCTTTGCACCATATTCTCCAAAGCCACTACCCGAGCGCGAAGCTCGTTGACTTCTTCTATTACACCGGGTTGATTGTCGGTTCGGACGAGCAGATAAATAAGATCTAGAATTTGGTGTAGTATATAATCGTGACGAGATACTCTGGAAATGAGAGAGAAAATGGTGTTTCGGACCGGTTCACCAGTAACTGCTTCAGGTTCATCGCCAAGAGGGCAATGTGGTAGATGGAAGGGATCACCTTCATCTTGTCTCCAATTATTGAGGAGGCTACGAACCTATCCCCAATTCATCCAGAATAGATGATGGCTAATTGGTTGATCCATTCTGGTCACACTGCTTTCGGAGCTTGAGTGGGATTCCATATCGGAATTCGAGGGACTTGAACTAATGACGAATTCCATTTCGTTCGATTGAATAAAGGATTTTTCGATATGAAATGATTTTTCGGCTATCGGGTGGTATTCTAATTACATAGAATATCTATATATATAGCGCAAAAGATTTCGTAGATTACGGAGGAATTTACGCGATATGCCAGGCAAAGTTTACAGTAACAGATACGCTAAGATATGGATTAGCAGATACGCTAAGATATGAATTTTGTCTATACACTATTCATGCAATCAATGCAGTAAGACGTATCTAGACTAAGAATGATAAGCAGGCAATTTCCGACAAAAATGATAAGCAAAACTTTTGACATGCAGACACGGTCGAAGTCCAGGCTCACTAATGCACCCTAACGACTATCAGTTAGACACACTAATGCAGACCTGGTTCGCTAAGACCACCGCTCTGATACCAACTGAAAGGACCCGTTCATATACATTATAAACGATTCACAATAGTTGATTACATCGCGAGGTATTTGACCTCTATATGATACATTTTACAAACATTGCATTCATTTTTAAAAGACAAACTTTCTTTACAATGAAAGTTGACGGCATGCACACCATTTCATAATACATCCAACTATAATTGACATAATAATAATCTTGATGAACTCAATGACTCGAATGCAACGTCTTTCAAAATATGCCATGAATGACTCCAAGTAATATCCTTAAAATAAGCTAATGCACAGCGGAAGATTTCTTTAATACCTGAGAATAAACATGCTTTAAAGTGTCAACCAAAAGGTTGGTGAGTTCATAGGTTTATCATAACAATCATTTCAATATATTAATAGACCATAAGATTTTCGTTTATAAATATATGTACACTCGCAAGTGTATAAAAGTATTCTATAAGTTGTAGGCACCCGGTAACAAGCCTTAACGTTCATGTTTTACCCTCTGAAGTACACCAGATCAGGTGTGTTTAAAATAACCTCGAAGTACTAAAGCATCCCATAGTCAGGATGGGGTTTGTCAGGCCCAATAGATCTATCTTTAGGATTCGCGCCTACCGTACATAGAAAAGTAGTTTAATGTTACCAAGCTAAGGGTATATTTCTGGTTTAAACCCACGTAGAATTAGTTTTAGTACTTGTGCCTATTTCGTAAAACATTTATAAAAACAGCGCATGTATTCTCAGTCCCAAAAATATATATAAAAGGGAGCAAATGAAACTCACCATACTGTATTTCGTAGTAAAAATACATATAACGTCATTGAACAAGTGCAAGGTTGGCCTCGGATTCACGAACCTAAATTAATTATATATATTTATGTGTTGGTCAATATTTGTCTAACAAATTAGGTCAAGTCATAGTGTACCACAATCCTAATGCTCGAGACTAATATGCAAAAGTCAACAAAAGTAAATTTGACTCAAAATAATTTCCAAAAATCTATACATGATTAATATATAGTTTAAATATCATCGTTTTATATTTTTAAATATTTTTAAAAGATTTATTAGAGTAAATAATATAATTTATTTATTAATAAATAAAATTTTATATTAAATTTATATAATAAAATATACTTTCATATATATTAAGTAATAAAATTTATAGGGTTCATTTAATATCATAAAGATAATATGATAGGTATTATTAAAGTAAGTTATTACACGTAGTAAAATATGTTTGTATCACATATTTATTTGATAAAATAATATCTATAATGATAGTAAGTAAAAGTTGTATTATTTTGTAATAATAATTATTATTATAAAAATATCAATATTTATAATTACTAAGATGACATTATGATAAAACGATAATTCTAATTACGATAACTTTAATATTTACGATAATTTTTAATATTATCTTTAAAATAATAATTCTATTTAAAATAATAATAATAATAATATTTTATAGTAATAATGACATTTCTATTAAAATGATAATTTTTGTTAAAATGATAGTTTTAATACTAACGACACTTTTAATAATAATAGTAATGATAAAAATAATAAGAACGATAATTTTATCTAAATCAATATCTTATAATATTTCAATTTCATCATGATACTCTTACTCATTATTTCCTAATCGTTTCGTTTAATAGCTTTTAATCGTCTTTTATATCGTGTTCATAATAATGATAATAATAATAATAATACTAATAATAATAATAATAATAATAATAATAATAATAATAATAATAATAATAATAATAATAATAATAATAATAATAATAATAATAATAATTAGATAATAATAATAATACTAATGATAACTTTAACGATAATAACGATAGTAATAATAAAAAAATAACAATTTTTAATGATAAATCCCTTTTATTGATAAAGATAATAATAATCATAATAATAAGATAAAACTAGAACGACGATAAAAACGACGATAATAATAATCATTTTTAATAAAAATATCGAAAATTCAATTGATTATAACTTCTAATCCGTTCATCGAAACCATTCGATATCTAAAGGAAAAGTTCTTAATTTTTTGCTAGCTTTCCAAGGACATGCATTTCTTATACCTTATCTCAACCGTAAGTGTAACTAATTCAAGATTCAACCTAACTTGTCTAAGGGCAATATCAAAAGTACAAGCATGCATAATCCTAAATACTCGAGCACTAGTCAGGGATACACTATTAGTATGTAAAAGTTAAATTATGAGTACTTACGTATCAATATTGAGATTCAATATTGCAGGAAAGGTACGTAGACGCAACGGAAATGATAAACACTATATTGACCTCACGAGCATACCCATGAACCATACTCAATCACCTCCATAGCTATAACCCATAATTTCCTTAATCCTATGCTACTCGAAAAACAATTTCGAAACCACTCGGACAGCACTCCGTCGTAATATTTTATGTATACTAATAATATCTTGAAATAATACGGAGTAAATATATATATGTAAATCGATTGAGAGAGTTTAGAGAAAAATATTTTCAAGTTTCTATGAAATAATGAAACCTATTGAATTCTATTTATAATAGATTTTTGAATTATTAAAGTGAATTATTAAAGTATGAATTATTAAAGTGAATTATTAAAGTATGAATTATTAAAGTGAATTATTAAAGTATGAATTATTAAAGTGAATTATTAAAGTATGAATTATTAAAGTGAATTATTAAAGTGAATTATTAAAGTTAAAGTAAAGTAAAAGTAAAGTAAAAGTAAAGTAAAGGTAAAGTTAAAGTATAGTAAAAGTATAAAACTATGTACGTATAATACGCTTATAAATATATTTAATATTAATTTAAATCGTTATATCATAAAACATTTTAGAAAAGTAGAATTATATATATTCATAATAGGTTTCAAAATTTTAAATTACAGTCTGTTGGTGAAGCATGGGATAAAGTCCAAAGGTTTAATAAACGTATGAAATCATCTTAATAAAAAAAATGTCGAGTTACTTAACTTGTCGATATCCAACATCTAAGTTATTTACACTCCACGTTCTTACTTATAGATCACTTTACCATTTTTCGAATATTGTCAAAAAGAATAGATTTCTTAAATCACAGTGGACCTCATAACATTGGCCCGTAATTATATCATAATGTATCTGATAATTTAATCATTTGATATTATCTCTTAATTCTGTCGATAAATATATCGAAACAAATACGTTCATGTAAAGTATCATATATTTCAAATACTTTGTTAATGTTTTCAGTTATTATATATTATATATACATATCTATATACACATAATTGTTCGTGAATCGTCGAACACGGTCAAAGGGTAATTGATTACATGAATGTAGTTCCAAACTTTTTGAGATTCAACATCACAAATTCTGCTTATCGTGTCGGAAACATATAAAGGTTAGGCTTAAATTTGGTCGAAAATTTACGGGTCGTCACAGTATACACCTTACAACAGTTCATAGCTTTTAAAGATGGCGGTTGTATACTAAAAGTCAAAGTACTAAAGCAGTTCAAATTCTCTGACTGGGACTTGTCAAGGCCCATAGATCTATCTTTAGGATTTGCGTCAATTAGTGGCAATTATAATAAACACTAATTATTAGGTTACTAGCAAAAAGGGGTGATATCCGGTGTACTCGTATATTGGTGGCAATTATAATAAACACCAATTCAATCATAGAATGTTTTTATGTACTTGTGTCTATTTCGTCAAACGTTTATAAAATCAGTGCATGTGTTCTTCGTCCCAAAAATATATATTGCAAAAGCATTTAATAAAAAGGGATCAAATGAACTCACGATACGACATTTTGTAGTAAAAATATGCATACGACTGAACTAAATAATGCAAGGTTGGCCTTGAATTCACGAACCTATATTAAGTATATATATATTAACACATATAATTAACATGTAATAATATTCAAAATAGTTTATGTATATTACTTGATATGACCCTTGACACATGAATATCAATGAATGTGAAGAATAGCCATTAAGATTGAGAGAGAAAGTCAATCAGTCAAGATTGACTTTCCACGGCTCTCTTGAAAATCTCTACATAACAGTGGCTAAGCTTAGCTAATCTAAGGAGCCTTGGATCCTTTATATAGCCTCGTATAAAGGATCCTCCTTAAGGCTAGGGAAACTCGTATTACTCCTTTCCTGGGGTTCTAACAATCTCCCCCCAGGAGTGAGACGGGTTTCCAAAAACTAACTCCCTAGTAAACATACAACATTACAAGGAAATAATCAACTATTGCTAACTAACTCCCCCCGAATGATGCATGGCCGTTGATGAAGATCTTGAATCTTCACTTTGAATCATCAAATAAATTCGCATCTCTAACATCATCTTGGTCAATCATTACGCTTCAACCTCCCTCTAGATCCTCAAATTGTCACGCTAACAATCTTCTTTCGACTTTGTTTGAGACTTGAACTTCATCGTGATATCTTTGCTCTTTCAACAGTCTTTGAGTGTGCACAGCGGAATGCGCATTGAAGAACACATCACAAACTAAATATGTTACTATCAATCCCTCCCTTGACTTAGTTGTGATATGTCTTTAAAATTTGCTTGCATTGAGAAGTCGTTTTGAAACTTTAGAAGCTCCCCCCTCAAAGTACATAGGCTCGCATCAAAGTGTCATGACATAAATACCGTCGTTTTCAATACCGAAAGAGTACTTTCGATACTAGTCATAAGAAAACTCCCCATATGATGTAGGATCTTCTTCGAGTCTATAGCTCCCCCCCAAACAAACAATTCTTTCTTTGAAGTCCGAGTCCTATACCGTACATGTATAGAAGTCTCATGCACATCAACCATATACATATCTCCCCCACAATGTTGCTCGCATGAATAACGTATGAAATAAGAGCATCATTGTATAAAATGGTTGATGAGCTCGGTAAATCTCCAAAATATCATAAAGAACGCGTATGAGAAAAGCCGCGTGAATCCGTGCCTCAAAAATAGTGAAAAAATACGTTTTGGAGGTCTAGATTCGGTAAAGGACCATTCCTAAAATTTTTGAGAAACTGCAGGGGTCAAAAGTGTCAAAAATTGACTAAGATTCGGTACTTGGACTGGTCTTGCAAAAGTCTGAAACCTTTCAGGGACTTAAACTGAAAATTCTAGATTCGTTATATGGACTGTTGATGTAATAACTTGAAACATGTCAAGGATAACGTAGTCATATTCGGTAATGAGCTTTAAAAGATTCGGTTGTATCAATCATTGCTAGTTGGGCCAACAACAATTGAGAGGCCCAATGTCTTGAGATTGGTACCGAGTCCAGACAAGTAATCCATAGAATACCGAATCATTATCATTTTCAAGAAATACCGAATAAAAGATTATAGTATTCATGGAATACTGAATGATCTACCGAGTGATCATCATCATACCGAATCAGAGATTAATTTCAATACCAAATGATATACTGAATTCAGAATTCAACTTCCATACCGAGTCCTGTTGCCTCATACCGAATCAGAAAAATTCAATATACCGAATATATTCATCACAGAGTTGCTCAACTTCATATCGCCATGAACATAAATTCAATGAATTATCAATCTATTGAAATCATACTCAAATCCGATTGAAATAAGTAGTAGCAGCAGCGATTAGCATATTTTGATGAAGATCAAGATCTAAAACATTAACAAGTTGCAGATTCAATGATGAACAGCCTCTTTTGCACTTTATGAGCATGAACATCAAATTAATGATTGAATCCGTTTCAGGTTATGAATCTAACATGAAATACACTTAGAATCATTCCAGGAAGCCTCGACATGCATCATTGGATCCAGAAACTCACTAATTCGTTCGAATCAAAAGTTTGACCAAAACTCCATAGCGTTTGACTTCGAATCTGTGAAAGATGAGATGTTGTTCTTGATGATTTAAGGCATCATGAAGCTGGAATAAGTAATCAGAAACATGAATTGATCTTCTATTTATCATGTGAATAATCGAATGATTCCAGAGAGCAAAACACTTAATGAAGAACACTAACGACGACCTCGAATCAATTCACCTTAAAGAAGTTGATGTTAATCTGTGAGAGTTGATCACGAAGATTAGGAATCTGATCGAGATCATTTTTCTAACATCAATTTGTAGAACAAAACATCAATTGAGAAAAGTCAAATTTGTAGCTTCATGAACATAGAACTGGTACTGTAGCAGTAGATGAATCATGAAATTGAATTTCTGAGATAATTTGTGTACTGATTTGGTGATATGAATCTTAAATGATAATGGATTAGAATAAGTGTCGGTGTAAAGTGTTGTGATTTGGATATATTTGTGAGATTCGGTAAAATGAGATTCGGTAACATAGGAATCTCATTTGGTTGTGGTTGTGGTTTGAAAAAAATTCGGTTTCGAAAAAAAAAATTCGAAAATTTTTCGAAAAAATTTCGAAGATCTTCATATCTTCATGATGAAGATGATGAAGGTTTGAAGGTTTTGGTTGAAGATGTATGTGTGTAGGTTTGAAGGTTTGAAGGTGGAGGGAAAACATTCATGATATTCAATAGGATCTCATTCGTTTCATTGAAGGTTAGGCTCTAATACCAATTGATATGACCCTTGACACATGAATATCAATGAATGTGAAGAATAGCCATTAAGATTGAGAGAGAAAGTCAATCAGTCAAGATTTACTTTCCACGGCTCTCTTGAAAATCTCTACATAACAGTGGCTAAGCTTAGCTAATCTAGGGAACCTTGGATCCTTTATATAGCCTCGTATAAAGGATCCTCCTTAAGGCTAGGGAAACTCGTATTACTCATTTCCTAGGGTTCTAACATTACTTATTTAATTTAGTAATATATTTTTTATTTCAAAGGTTATATATATATATATATAGATATATATATATATATATATATATATATATATATATATATATATATATATATATATATATATATATATATATATATATATATAATTTTGTATATTAATATTTATACATATAGTTATACTAATACATATATATCTATATAATTAGTATTATATTATTAAATCAAAATTTGTTATATGTAAATATTTATGTAAATAATGTTATTATGTTTGTAGTAATAATAATACTGTAATAATAATAATATTAACGATAGTAATAATGATAATAAAATAATGTAAATAAAATTATATATAAAAATCATGTTAATGAAAATAATAATAATGATAGTATTAATGATAATTATAATGATAGTTTTAATAATAATGATAATGAAAATAATAATTCTAATAATAATAATAATTCTAATAATAATAATTATTATTATTATAATGATAAGGAAAATGTTAATACTTATCATAATATTAATAATGATAAAAATAATAATAATTCTAATGATAGTAATAATTTTAATTAAAAAGTTAATTTTAATGTTAATGATAATAACAATCATAATAATAATAATAATAATAATAATAATAATAATAATAATAATAATAATAATAATAATAATAATAATAATAATAATAATAAAAATGAAATACCACCTTAAAAAGCTTTTTCAAAAACAAGATGCCCCAGGCAAGGCTCGAACCCGAGACCTCTCGGTTAAACCAAACAAAAACCAACCAATTGCTCTGCTTCTCCTTTTCCGTTTTAAATCATAACCTAATTCTATATAACCCGTTACCTGTCTGTTTACATTTTCTTAATCTAATCATCTTCTTAAATTATCATACGGTGTTTTTACCATGATCATATCATATCACTCGGCCCACCAGAAATTATAAACGTTCTTGGCCCAACAGAATGTCCATGGCCCAACTGAATATGGCAGCCCAACTTGCGAACCAAAGTTGGGTTTAGTGGTCCGTTTAATTGGATGGATGACTAATGCAGCCACGAAAAAAATAAAAATAAAATCAAGGGTTTCGTTAAAGCTGTCGGCCATAAGTTTTTAGAAAAGTAGTAGCATATAATGGAAATCATCATAGCTCATCGTCATTTTATTCATTATTGTCCATCATTTAATATTGTGATATCATAATCATAGAATCATCATTCTTTAATTAGCGTTTTTAAATCAAAAAGAATCAGAAGAAAAATCGTACAGTAGCAGGTTTAAACAAGTTGGGGTTTTCTGGACAGAATACATGAAAACACGATGGCTATGGTGGTGATCGTTGTTTGAATACAAACAGTAAAAATTACGCAATAGCATGTTCACTTTTATGGTTCGGTTTTGGGTGATCTTCGAAAAACAAAATAGGGAGAAAAATAGTAGCAGTAAAGGAATGTGGGTTTTGGTTTGGTGCTTCGATTAGTAAACAGAATTAGAACACATAATGATGATGAATGTTTTATGATGATGATCGAATTACAGTTCATGATAATGGTGATGTTAAAGTTCAACGTACAGGTGATGTTTTGTTGTTCTTTCTCTTTGTAGAACATAGACTCAATCGAAACAGTAACAGATAACGATGCAGGTTATGGTGATGATAATAGGAGTAGTTTAGATGGTGGTTAAGAAGGTTTCAATGGTGACTAACGTTGGTGTTTGGATAACCGTAGCAAAATATAGGAACGAAGGAAATAGCAGTAGCGAACAGGAGGGTTTTTGGCTACAATTCAAACAGGAAACACTAGCTAGTTTGATGAGTTGCAGGTGGTAACTAGTGGGTTTTAGATGGCGGGTTAATGGTGGCTGATATGGGTTCATGGACAGAAAAGAAATATAATGGGACGAGGATGATAATGGTGGTTCTCAATTACAATATGATGAAGGTTTAAAGTGGTGATAGGGTAGCGGTTTAGATGAGTGTGGTGGTTGTCGAAAATCGAAACAAGAGAGGTATATGGTGGTGTTGGTTAATCGAAGAAAAGGAGAGAGAGAAAGAGTGAGAGAGATGAAGGTGGGTTTGTTTTGGCCATGATGGTGGTGATTTGAATCGGTACACAGGAACTAGTATAGCAGTAGCAACCAGTGGGTTCATGAAGGAATAAAAGAGAGAGAAATGAAACGGAGTGATGATGGTTGTGGTTGTGGTTTGTGATGTCTCTTGGCCATAAACGGAAACGTAATAGAAGAAGTAGAACAAGTGTGATCAAAGAGGAAGAAGAAAGTGGGTGTGAAGGTGGTGATAAGATGAACTAGTGGTGGACGTGTTATGGTGGTTGTACATGGTGATGGGTTTTGATCAAGAAATAGAAAAATAGTGTGTAGTGATATTAGTCAACAAACAATAGGAATAACTGATAGAAGTGGGTGAAGTTTCATATGTATGTCTTGCATATGTATATTAAACATATATAGAGTCAGAGATTGTGGATTGATACAAGCAAACATACAGTAATCATATGCAATAATAGATGGATTCAATCACGGATGTAATTACTATTATTCAATCAACACAAATTAAAAAACAGTAATAGATATTTTAATATGCACAGTATCCAATTATTAATCAATCAATTAAGCAGCCGAATGATTTGTATGATTATGACGACAATTTTATTAGGGATAGTATTTTATTGTCCGTTGATGATCAGTGGCGGACAAAAGTCTTTGGAAAAATTCCAAATTAAATATCTTTATTTATTCTAATTATTATTTTATTAAAACGGTTATTAATTGTTTAAACTTGTTAAATAAAACTTAAATCATCTGTTCGCGCTCGATCCTGGGTAAAATATAAAAAGTGTTAAAATTTAATAATTAGATCCTAAATATACTTTTAATAAGCCTATAATTTATATAACTCATTTTCGGATCAGCGTTTATTTTAAAATCACATAAATTCGAATTAAACTTCTCTAAATAATAATCAAAATGTCCAACGAGTATTACCATCATTAAATAAATATATTTAATATCCTATATATATAGATTTATTTTTAATAACAATTTAATTATATCGTATATTATTATTTTAAGTTATTATATATACATATATTTATATTTGTATTTATATGTTTACACATTTATTTAAAAATAATGGTTCGTGAATCGTCGAGAACAGTCGAAGGTCAATTGAATATATGAAACAGTTCAAAATTTTTGAGACTCAACATCACAGACTTTGCTTATCGTTTCGGAAACATTAAATCATTTAAAGATAAAGTTTAAATTTGGTCAGAAATTTCCGGGTTGTCACACAAACTGCCTACGAAAGTTTGACAACAGATAGATCCCGAAAAAATACACGATTTGGAAAAAAACGGTGACTAAATCAGAGCTACAAGTCAAAAGATACGATACATCGAACATTTTGGCCAAAGACACAAAACACCAAGCACCACGAACCATCGGTTGTGTTTGGTGCATGGTGCGATTTTGCGAGGAAAGATGTCTTTTTTGGAATCTAGACGACCTTGAGTGGCAAGCACATTCAGAGAGTCTTGCTCATTCGGTCGTTTTAGGGGGATCTTGGGAATTACAGCACAATCTTAAACCGAAGGTTATGCAACGCCAAATGGCACTCCATCTGGCGGCGCATACTAATGATTTAAAAAAACATGTTTAATGAAGTGACATTAGATTTAAATTTATACTCGTTATACATAATTACATTGCGATTGAAATAACAGGACTTAAAACGATAAATATACCATGCTAAGTCAAGCATACAACAAACTAATAATAAGATATAAATTGAAAACGTTCAAAGAGAACATTAAAAATTAGTAAAATGTCTTTTTTTGGCATCCTAACGACCTCGAATGTCAAGACACTATCCAAGAGTCTTTATTTTAGGGTCGTTTTAGGGTGATCACGAGAATTTCAGCACCATCTGAAACCAGAGGTTATGCGCCGCCAAATGGTACTCCATGTGGCGGCGCATATTAATGATTTAAAAAAGCGTGTTTAATGAAGTGACGTTAGATTCAAATCTATATGCGTTATACATAATTACATTATGAGTGAAATAATAGGCCTTAAAATAATATGTGCCATGCTATGGCATGCATACACAAAAGGAATAATATGAATGAAACTCAAATCTGTCAAAAATCGACAAAAGGAAAAATTGAAGGCTTTCGAGGTATCATTTCGAAAAATATTTGGGACAAACTACCTATGGCGGTTTGCCAACGGATAAATCCTGAAAAAATACACGATTTGAAAAAAACGGTGATTAAATCTGAGCTACGAGTCAAAAGATACGATAAATCGAACATTTTGGCCAAAGACACAAAACACCAAGCACCACGAACCTTCGGTATTGTTTGGTGTGTGGTGCGATTTTGCGAGGTAAGATGTCTTTTTCGGAAGCTAGACGACCTAGAATGGCAAGCACGTTCAGAGAGTCTTGCTCGTTCGGCCGTTTTCGGGTGATCTTGAGAATTTCAGCACAATCTTAAACCGAAGGTTATGCGCTGCCAAATGGCACTCCATCTGGCGGCGCATACTAATAATTTAAAAAGACCTGTTTAATTAAGTGACATTAGATTCAAATTTATACTTGTTATACATAATTGCATTGCGAGTGAAATAATAGGCCTTAAAACGATAAATATACCATGCTAAGTCATGCATAAAAAAAATTATAAAAAGATATAAATTGAATACATTCAAATAGAACATTAAAAATTAGTAAAATGTATTTTTCGGCATCCTAACGACCTCAAATGTCAAGACACTATAAAGGAGTCTTTATGTTAGGGTCGTTTTAGGGAGATATCGAGAATTTCAGCACAATCTGAAATCGAAGGTTATGCGCCGCCAAATGGTACTCCATCTGGCGACGCATATTAATGATTTAAGAAAGTGTGTTTAATGAAGTGACGTTAGATTCAAATCTATATGCGTTATATATAATTACATTGCGAGTAAAATAATAGGCCTTAAAATAATATGTGCCATGCTATGTCATGCATACACAAAAGGAATAATATGAATCAAATTGAAAACGGTCAAAATAAAAAAAAAGTTAAAATTTAAGGATTTCGAGGTCTCGTTTTGAAAAATATTTAGGACAAACCGCCTATGGAAGTTTGCCAACGGAGAGATCTCAAAAAAATACACGATTTGAAAAAAACGGAGACTAAATCGGAGCTACAAGTCAAAAGATACGATACATCGAACATTTTGGCCAAAGACACAAAACACCAAGCACCACGAACCGTCGGTGGTGTTTGGTGCGTGGTGCAATATTGTGAGAAAAGATGTCTTTTTCGTAATCTAGACGACCTCGAATGGCAAGCACGTTCAGAGAGTCTTGCTCGTTTGGCCGTTTTAGGATGATCTTGAGAATTTCAGCACAATCTTAAACCGAAGGTTATGCGCCGCCAAATGGTACTTCATCTGGTGGCGTATACTAATGATTTTAAAAAAGTGTTTAATAAAGTGACATTAGATACAAATTTATACCCGTTATACATAATTACATTGCGATTGAAATAATAGGTCTTAAAACGATAAATACACCATGCTAAGTCATGCATACAAAAAACTAATAATAAGATATAAATTGAAAACGTTCAAAGAGAACATTAAAAAATAGTAAAATATCTTTTTCCGGCATCCTAACGATCTCGAATGTCAAGACACTATCCAGGAGTCTTTATTTTAGGTTCATTTTAGGGTGATCTCGAGAATTTCATCACAATCTGAAACCGGAGGTTATTGTGACGACCCGGAAATTTCTGACCAAATTTAAACTTGATCTTTATATAATTTTGACACGATAAGCAAAGTCTGTAATGTTGAGTCTCAAAAATTTTTGAAGTGTTCCTTATATTTATTTGACCTTTGACTGTTCCCGACGATTCACGAACAATTGTTTTGTAAATAAATGTGCTTATATATATATATATATATATATATATATATATATATATATATATATATATATATATATATATATATATATATATATATATATATATATATATATATATATATATATATATATATATATATATACATAAATATAAATATATGTGTATATATAATAATGTGAAATAATAAAATATAAATTAATCAATAGAATTAAATATGTAAAATGAATATATATATATATATATATACACATATATTTATATTTATATAAATATATGTGTATATATATATATATATATATATATATATATATATATATATATATATATATATATATATATGATATTAAAATGAATCTATATATACATGTATACGATTTTTATATATAATTAATATTATATATATATATATATATATCTATATATACTATAATAAATATAAAATGTTATACTTATTACTTCTATTATTAATAATAATATTAATATTAACATCAATATCATTAATATGATTATCATATTTAGTATTATTATTAATAATACAATTTATGATTATTATCATTAATAATATTATTATTATCATTATTTTTATTATTCTTATTATTATTTTATTATTATTATTAATATTATTTCCATTAATATTATTATTAGTATATTTACGATTAATAATAATAAGTATATTTTTTTTAACATATTTATATTCTGGTAATCAGATGCAAACACATTTCCTAAGGAATCAAAATCTCATTCGTACGAAATCAGTATCAATCTTATTCTGTTTATATTTTGTTTTTCTTCATAACACCTTCAATCACAGACTCTATCAATCTCCAATTATTTAACACTCATATACGTTTTCCATTATTATTCTTTTCCTTATCTTACTCATAAACTAAAGCATATATGTATATAGATATATGTCACATACAAACTATTACCTCCCTCATCCTCTTTATCAATCTCTCAACCGTCACCTTACCATTCCCCACCTTCAAACTCAAACGCCACCCTACAACCTTCCAATCATCACCCTAGTTCACCGAAGAAACACTCGTCTACAATTGCTACTCTACTCGTTATTTTCTGGTTTCACTTATTTCTGCCTTGTTAAACCAAACCCAATTACTTTTCTAATTAAGAACTAACCTCATCACTTTCTTCTTGTTAATACCTAATCGAAACCTTCTGTTTAAATTCATCCTTGTTCACTATTACAGCTGCTATCTATATATGGTCAAACCGTCAATTATAACCATCAACTTAAATACTGTTACTGCTACTGCATCACTTCACAAATATTAGCTGCTGCCTTTATTCTTTTATTACGTGAAACCACCATAAAAGGTATCTACTTCTGCAACCGTTTCTGTTTAAATCGAACCCAACAGCTACCATGAAACCACCACCATTATCAATGCTACTGCACTGCTGTTGTTAGCCGGTCATGTTTCTATTTAAACTGCAAACACCAACCATTAAAAAGACCTGCTAATTTCATTATATGTAATCTTTTTAAAACAGCAAAAGGGGTGTTTTCTTTCATGATGGCAGACACAATAAACCCCACTTGCAACTCGCTTTCTTCTATTTTTTTTTTAGTCTTTTCTGTTTGACAACCAACACCCACTTATTAAATTATGATAAAAGATGATGGTAGTCAGCTGCAGCTGTAAGTACTTCCTTCCTGTTTCAATTTATTCAAACCATTAATGTTCATGGACTAATAAAAGTGTTGGACTTGTAAAACTGCTTTGGGCAGAGACCCAAGAACAAATGGACTATAGAAGATGATGAATATTAAACCATGAAGAATCGTATGAACTGTCTTTCTGTTTCATTTTTCCATCGACAAGAACCCCATAACCTCATCATAAATCACGATTTCTTTCCTGCTTCCTTCTTGATTTCGAACAGCAAAAAGGGTGGGGTATCTGTTCTTTTTCTAAACGTTCCCATAACATATCTTTGATAATAAATTGAAGTAATGGAAAGAGTGCATTATGCTCACCGTTTAATGTGGATAACTTGGATATATATATTGAATATATTATACAAAGCCTCTTTAAATCATACAAGTAGTACAAAGTAAATTTCATGGTAGACAAATTGATCCTTCCTTTAGGGGACGTACCGTTTTCTCTTCCTTTAAACTTAGTTACATGGATTCCGCACTTATTGTTTTGGGTTTGTCAACTTGCAAATGTATGCAAAAGTGAATCAATTAAATATCAAAGTGGTAGGGTTCTTGTAGTCCCTAGTGTCGACAAGGACAGAAGTAAAGGAGGTCATTTCCAAAATTTTATTTGATTCGAAAGATTTAGCACTTTATATAATTACTAGATTAAGAAAGGGGCATGAGTTGTTTATTGGGTTAAAATGAAACAAACTAGCGATAATGGTAAAACCTGGTGATGGGTTCATGGTGATGAATTGTAAAGAAAAAGTGTGGGTATATATGAATATTACGTGTCTGCTAGGAAACCGATTTGCTTAGGCTATGTAATGATTTCTTTGGCCGGCCAACATGCACACACTCATCGACTAGGTAATGCAACTTGGGCCATTTATAGTTTAATGGGTTTGCAAATGGGATTTGCTAGTGGGCCGAGGTCTTGTTGCTAATTGGGCCGATGACAAATAAATGGCTGTTGGATCGAGAGTTTGAGTGAGCCGGACGTAATGAAAGTTTTAGTTTAATTATAACTGTGATTACAATTATGATTATGATTATGACGATGAGATGATGAGTAAGATTGATGGTGATACTCGATGAAGAAAATGATGATGATGTTCACAGAAACGATGATGATGATAAGGGATGTAGCATGAAGATATGGCAATGCATGATGTTTGATGACTCAGTATAAGATAGTAGTTAGGATGATTGGGTTTTAAGTTTAAGAAGGAAATTGAAACTGAATTAAAGTGGCTTAAAAATAATTAGGATACATATAAAATCAGAAAAGTAAGGCAGAAGGAATGGTTAAGGATATTATCGGGTTAGCGGGACGTCGCGGGTTCAAACCCGGACTTGGGCATTTTAAGGACTACTTCTTTGAGGTAGTTTACTTATTACTCAATTTGTTATTATTATTATTATTATTATTATTATTATTATTATTATTATTATTATTATTATTATTATTATTATTATTATTATTATTATTATTATTAATTATTATTATTAATATTATTATTTTTTATTATTACTATTATTATTATGATTACTACTTTTATATTAACAATATTATTATAACAAATAAATATTTTCTATATAATAGTATATATATTACAACTACCATAACATTACGTATAATTATATATATTAAGATTATATATATAAATATTTACATATAACAAATTATTAATTTTAAACATAATATTAAACTATATAAATATTAATTATTTTAAAGATATATAAATTAAAAATATAATATATATAATTTAAGATATAATATATGAATTTAGTTGATTACAATTATATGTGTTAATATATATATATAAATGATATAGGTTCGTGAATCCGAGGCCAACCCTGGATTGTTCAATATCGTCATATGTATTTTTACTATAAAATACAGTATTGTGAGTTTCATTTGCTCCCTTTTTAAATACCTTTTCAATATATATATTTTTGGGACTGAGAATACATGTGCTTTTATAAATGCTTTACGAAATAGACACAAGTAATTGAAACTACATTCTATGGTTGAATTGTTATACCAGATATCGCCCTTGTTGAACTTGGTAGCCTAAGAATTGGTGTTTATTATAATTGCCACCAATTGACGCGAATCCTAAAGATAGATCTATGGGCCTTGACCAGCCCAAGTCAGAAAATTTGAACTGCTTTATTACTTCGATTTTATTTTTGGGGATATTCTAGATGCATTTTGTTAATGTCGGTAACCAGGTGTTCAATCCATATGAATAAATTTTAAACACTTGCGAGTGTATGATTACTGATTAAATGAAATCTTGTGGTCTATTAAAATGATGGAAATGATTGAGTACGATAAACTAATGAACTCACCAACCTTTTGGTTGACACTTTAAAGCATGTTTATTCTCAGGTATGAAAGAAATCTTCCGCTGTGTATTTGATCATTTTAGAGATATTACTTGGAGTCATTCATGACATATTTCAAAAGACGTTGCATTCGAGTCGTTGAGTTCATCAAGATTACTATTAAGGCAATTATAGTTGGATATATTATGAAATGGTATGCATGCCATCAACTTTCGTTGTAATGAAAGTATGTCTTTTAAAAACGAATGCAATGTTTGTAAAATGTATCATATAGAGGTTAAGTACCTCACAATGTAACCAAATGTAACGTATTCATCCAGATGGATTAGGACGGGTCGTTAGAGTTGGTATTAGAGCGGTGGTCTTAGCGAACCAGGTCTTGCGTTAGTGTGTCTAACTGATAGTTGTTTAGATGCATTAGTGGGTCTGGACTTCGACCGTGTCTGCATGTCAAAAGCTTTGCTTATCATCTCATGTCGAAAATCATCTACTTATCATCCTTACGAAATTACCTGCTTATCATTCTTAGTCTAGACACTTCTTATTGTAGTGACCCGACCTTTTCCATGTTTATATATATTAATTTAGATTGATATTTACATGACTAAATATTTCCAACATGTTAAGCAATCAAAATTGTTAAGACTTGATTAAATGAAATAAGTTTCATATAGACGATTGATCACTCAAGTTGACCGGCGATTCACGAACGTTACAAATTTGTAAAAACTACATGTTGTGATATATATAGACATATATATATGGTTGACATGAGATTATGATGAGTAAGTATCTCGCTAAGTATATTAACAATGTGTGATATACATAAGAAATGAGATTACTAAGTTAAGAAACTCGAAATGATATATATATATATATATATATATATATATATAACGATTATCGTTATGATAACGTCTACTAAATACATATGTATCATATTAATATATTGATACACTATATTTAACATGATAAAATGATATTTAAATATATCATTAAGTGTGTTAACAATGAACTACATATGTAAAAACAAGACTACTAACTCAAGAATTACGAAACGAGACTTATATGTAACGATTATCGTTGTAACGATATTTTAATTTATATATCATATTAAGTGATATTCATACATCATAATATCATGATAACATAAATATTTAACATCTCATTTGATATAATAAACATTGGGTTAACAACATTAATTGAGATCGTTAACTTAAAGGTTTCAAAACAACACTTACATGTAACAACTAACGAAGACTTAACGACTCCATTAGAATGTATATACATGTTTTGTTTTGATATGTATTCTTAGACTTTTGAAAGACTTCAAGACACATATGAAATTACTTCTACTTAACAAAAATGCTTACAATTACATCCTCGTTCAGTTTCGTCAACAATTCTACTCGTATGCACCCGTATTCGTACTCGTACAATACACAGCTTTTAGATGTATGTACTATTGGTATATACACTCTGATGATCAGCTCTTAGTAGCCCATGTGAGTCACCTAACACATGTGGGAACCATCATTTGGAAACTAGCATGAAATATCTCATAAAATTACAAAAATATTATTAATCATTCATGATTTATTTACATGAAAACAAAATTACATATCCTTTATATCTAATCCATATACCAACGACCAAAAACACCTACAAACACTTTCATTCTTCAATTTTCTTCATCTAATTGATCTCTCTCAAGTTCCATCTTCAAGTTTTAAGTGTTCTTCATAAATTCCATAAGTATAGTTTCATAAAAATCAAGAATACTTCCAAGTTTGCAAGTCTACTTCCAAGCTTTCTAATCCATTTCAAGTAATCATCTAAGATCAAGGAACCTTTGTTATTTATAGTAGGTTATATTTCTAATTCAAGGTAATATTCATATTCAAACTTTGATTCAATTTCTATGACTATAACAATCTTATTTCGAGTGAAAATCTTACTTGAACTATTTTCGTGTCATGATTCTGCTTCAAGAACTTTCAAGCCATCCAAAGATCCTTTGAAGCTAGATCCATTTTTCTCATTTCCAGTAGTTTTATCCAGAAAACTTGAGGTAGTAATGATGTTCATAACATCATTCGATTCATACATATAAAGCTATCTTATTCGAAGATTTAAACTTGTAATCACTAGAACATAGTTTAGTTAATTCTAAACTTGTTCGCAAACAAAAGTTAATCCTTCTAACTTGACTTTTAAAATCAACTAAACACATGTTCTATATCTATATGATATGCTAACTTAATGATTTAAAACCTGGAAACACGATGAACACCATAAAATCGGATATACGTCGTCGTAGTGATACCGGGTGCTGTTTTGGTTTGGATAATTAAAAACTATGATAAACTTTGATTTAAAAGTTGTTCTTCTGGGAAAATGATTTTTCATATGAACATGAAACTATATCCAAAAATCTTGGTTAAACTCAAAGTGAAAGTATGTTTTTCAAAATGGTCATTAAGATGTCGTTCTTTCGACGAAAATGACTACCTCTTTAGTAATTGACATGTAACTTAAATTTCCGACTATAAACCTGAAATGTCCCGTTCTTATTGATTAAAAACGTTCCATATTAATTGATTTCGTTGCGAGGTTTTGACCTCTATATGAGACGTTTTTCAAAGACTGCATTCATTTTAAAACAAACCATAACCTTTATTTCATCAATAAAGGTTTAAAAAGCTTTACGTAGATTATCAAATAATGATAATCTAAAATATCCTGTTTACACACGACCATTACATAATGGTTTACAATACAAATATGTTACAACAAAATAAGTTTCTTGAATGCAGTTTTTACACAATATCATACAAGCATGGACTCCAAATCTCGTCCTTATTTAAGTATGCGACAGCGGAAGCTCTTAATAATCACCTGAGAATAAACATGCTTAAAACGTCAACAAAAATGTTGGTGAGTTATAGGGTTAACCTATATATATCAAATCATAATAATAGACCACAAGATTTCATATTTCAATACACATCCCATACATAGAGATAAAAATCATTCATATGGTGAACACCTGGTAACCTACATTAACAAGATGCATATATAAGAATATCCCCATCATTCCGGGACACCCTTCGGATATGATATAAATTTCGAAGTACTAAAGCATCCGGTACTTTGGATGGGGTTTGTTAGGCCCAATAGATCTATCTTTAGGATTCGCGTCAATTAGGGTGTCTGTTCCCTAATTCTTAGATTACCAGACTTAATAAAAAGGGGCATATTCGATTTTGATAATTCAACCATAGAATGTAGTTTCACGTACTTGTGTCTATTTTGTAAATCATTTATAAAACCTACATGTATTCTCATCCCAAAAATATTAGATTTTAAAAGTGGGACTATAACTCACTTTCACATATTTTTACTTCGTCGGGAAGTAAGACTTGGCCACTGGTTGATTCACGAACCTATAACAATATATACATATATATCAAAGTATGTTCAAAATATATTTACAACACTTTTAATATATTTTGATGTTTTAAGTTTATTAAGTCAGCTGTCCTCGTTAGTAACCTACAACTAGTTGTCTACAGTTAGATGTACAGAAATAAATCGATAAATATTATCTTGAATCAATCCACGACCCAGTGTATACGTATCTCAGTATTGATCACAACTCAAACTATATATATTTTGGAATCAACCTCAACCCTGTATAGCTAACTCCAACATTCACATATAGAGTGTCTATGGTTGTTCCGAAATATATATAGATGTGTCGACATGATAGGTCGAAACATTGTATACGTGTCTATGGTATCTCAAGATTACATAATATACAATACAAGTTGATTAAGTTATGGTTGGAATAGATTTGTTACCAATTTTCACGTAGCTAAAATGAGAAAAATTATCCAATCTTGTTTTACCCATAACTTCTTCATTTTAAATCCGTTTTGAGTGAATCAAATTGTTATGGTTTCATATTGAACTCTATTTTATGAATCTAAACAGAAAAGTATAGGTTTATAGTCAGAAAAATAAGTTACAAGTCCTTTTTGTAAAGGTAGTCATTTCAGTCGAAAGAACGACGTCTAGATGACCATTTTAGAAAACATACTTCCACTTTGAGTTTAACCATAATTTTTGGATATAGTTTCATGTTCATAATAAAAATCATTTTCTCAGAATAACAACTTTTAAATCAAAATTTATCATAGTTTTTAATTAACTAACCCAAAACAGCCCGCGGTGTTACTACGACGGCGTAAATCCGGTTTTACGGTGTTTTTCGTGTTTCCAGGTTTTAAATTATTAAGTTAGCATATCATATAGATATAGAACATGTGTTTAGTTGATTTTAAAAGTCAAGTTCGAAGGATTAACTTTTATTTGCGAACAAGTTTAGAATTAACTAAACTATGTTCTAGTGATTACAAGTTTAAACCTTCGAATAAGATAGCTTTATATGTATGAATCGAATGATGTTATGAACATCATTACTACCTTAAGTTCCTTGGATAAACCTACTAGAAAATTGAAAAATGGATCTAGCTTCAACGGATCCTTGGATGGCTCGAAGTTCTTGAAGCAGAATCATGACACGAAAACAAGTTCAAGTAAGATCATCACTTGAAATAAGATTGTTATAGTTATAGAAATTGAACCAAAGTTTGAATATGATTATTACCTTGTATTATATGTAACTAGAACTTGTAGAATTTATGAAGAACACTTAGAACTTGAAGATAGAACTTGAGAGAGATCAATTAGATGAAGAAAATTGAAGAATGAAAGTGTTTGTAGGTGTTTTTGGTCGTTGGTGTATGGATTAGATATAAAGGATATGTAATTTTGTTTTAATGTAAATAAGTCATGAATGATTACTCATATTTTTGTAATTTTATGAGATATTTCATGCTAGTTGCCAAATGATGGTTCCCACATGTGTTAGGTGACTCACATGGGCTGCTAAGTGCTGATCATTGGAGTGTATATACCAATAGTACATACATCTAAAAGCTGTGTATTGTACGAGTACGAATACGGGTGCATACGAGTAGAATTGTTGATGAAACTGAACGAGGATGTAATTGTAAGCATTTTTGTTAAGTAGAAGTATTTTGATAAGTGTATTGAAGTCTTTCAAAAGTGTATAAATACATATTAAAACACTACATGTATATACATTTTAACTGAGTCGTTAAGTCATCGTTAGTCGTTACATGTAAGTGTTGTTTTGAAACCTTTAGGTTAACGATCTTGTTAAATGTTGTTAACCCAATGTTTATAATATCAAATGAGATTTTAAATTATTATATTATCATGATATTATCATGTATGAATATCTCTTAATATGATATATATACATTAAATGTCTTTACAACGATAATCGTTACATATATGTCTCGTTTAAAAATCAATAAGTTAGTAGTCTTGTTTTTACATATGTAGTTCATTGTTAATATACTTAATGATATGTTTACTTATCATAGTATCATGTTAACTATATATATATCCATATATATGTCATCATATAGTTTTTACAAGTTTTAACGTTCGTGAATCACCGGTCAACTTGGGTGGTCAATTGTCTATATGAAACATATTTCAATTAATCAAGTCTTAACAAGTTTGATTGCTTAACATGTTGGAAACATTTAATCATGTAAATATCAATCTTAATTAATATATATAAACATGGAAAAGTTCGGGTCACTACAGTACCTACCCGTTAAATAAATTTCGTCCTGAAATTTTAAGCTGTTGAAGGTGTTGACGAATCTTCTGGAAATAGATGCGGGTATTTCTTCTTCATCTGATCTTCACACTCCCAGGTGAACTCGGGTCCTCTACGAGCATTCCATCGAACCTTAACAATTAGTATCTTGTTTTGCTTAAGTCTTTTAACCTCACTATCCATTATTTTGACGGGTTCTTCGATGAATTGGAGTTTTTCGTTGATTTGGATTTCATCTAACGGAATAGTGAGATCTTCTTTAGCAAAACATTTCTTCATATTCGAGACGTGGAAAGTGTTATGTACAGCCGCGAGTTGTTGAGGTAACTCAAGTCGGTAAGCTACTGGTCTGACACGATCAATAATCTTGAATGGTCCAATATACCTTGGATTTAATTTCCCTCGTTTACCAAATCGAACAACGCCTTTCCAAGGTGCAACTAAGCATGACCATCTCTCCAATTTCAAATTCTATATCTTTTCTTTTAATGTCAGCGTAGCTCTTTTGTCGACTTTGGGCGGTTTTCAACCGTTGTTGAATTTGGATGATCTTCTCGGTAGTTTCTTGTATAATCTCCGGACCCGTAATCTGTCTATCCCCCACTTCACTCCAATAAATCGGAGACCTGCACTTTCTACCATAAAGTGCTTCAAACAGCGACATCTCAATGCTTGAATGGTAGCTGTTGTTGTAGGAAAATTCTGCTAACGGTAGATGTCGATCCCAACTGTTTCCGAAATCAATAACACATGCTCGTAGCATGTCTTCAAGCGTTTGTATCGTCCTTTCGCTCTGCCCATCAGTTTGTGGATGATAGGCAGTACTCATGTCTAGACGAGTTCCTAATGCTTGCTGTAATGTCTGCCAGAATCTTGAAATAAATCTGCCATCCCTCTCAGAGATAATAGAGATTGGTATTCCATGTCTGGAGACGACTTCCTTCAAATACAGTCGTGCTAACTTCTCCATCTTGTCATCTTCTATTATTGACAGGAAGTGTGCTGATTTGGTGAGACGATCAACTATTACCCAAATAGTATCAAAACCACTTGCAGTCCTTGGCAATTTAGTGATGAAATCCATGGTAATGTTTTCCCATTTCCATTCCGGGATTTCGGGTTGTTGAAGTAGACCTGATGGTTTCTGATGCTCAGCTTTGACCTTAGAACACGTCAAACATTCTCCTACATATTTAGCAACATCGGCTTTCATACCCGGCCACCAAAAATGTTTCTTGAGATCCTTGTACATCTTCCCCGTTCCAGGATGTATTGAGTATCTGGTTTTATGAGCTTCTCTAAGTACCATTTCTCTCATATCTCCAAATTTTGGTACCCAAATCCTTTCAGCCCTATACCGGGTTCCGTCTTCCCGAATATTAAGATGCTTCTCCGATCCTTTGGGTATTTCATCCTTTAAATTTCCCTCTTTTAAAACTCCTTGTTGCGCCTCCTTTATTTGAGTAGTAAGGTTATTATGAATCATTATATTCATAGATTTTACTCGAATGGGTTCTCTGTCCTTCCTGCTCAAGGCATCGGCTACCACATTTGCCTTCCTCGGGTGGTAACGAATCTCAAAGTCGTAATCATTCAATAATTCAATCCACCTACGCTGCCTCATATTCAGTTGTTTCTGATTAAATATGTGTTGAAGACTTTTGTGGTCGGTATATATAATACTTTTGACCCCATATAAGTAGTGCCTCCAAGTCTTTAATGCAAAAACAACCGCTCCTAATTTCAAATCATACGTCGTATAATTTTGTTCATGAATCTTCAATTGTCTAGACGCATAAGCAATCACCTTCGTTCGTTGCATTAATACACAACCGAGACCTTGCTTTGATGCGTCACAATAAATCACAAAATCATCATTCCCTTCAGGCAATGACAATATAGGTGCCGTAGTTAGCTTTTTCTTCAATAACTGAAACGCTTTCTCTTGTTCATCATTCCATTCAAATTTTTTCCCTTTATGCGTTAATGCAGTCAAGGGTTTTGCTATTCTAGAAAAGTCTTGGATGAACCTTCTGTAGTAACCAGCTAGTCCTTAAAACTGGCGTATGTGTTTCGGAGTTTTTGGGGTTTCCCACTTTTCAACAGTTTCTATCTTTGCCGGATCCACCTTAATACCTTCTTTGTTCACTACGTGACCGAGGAATTGAACTTCTTCCAACCAAAATGCACACTTTGAAAACTTAGCGTACAATTCTTCCTTCCTCAATACTTCTAACACCTTTCTCAAATGTTCACCGTGTTCTTGGTCATTCTTTGAGTAAATAAGTATGTCATCAATGAAAACAATGACAAACTTGTCAAGGTATGGTCCACACACTCAGTTCATAAGGTCCATGAACACAGCTGGTGCATTAGTTAAACCAAACGGCATGACCATAAACTCGTAATGACCGTAACGTGTTCTGAAAGCAGTCTTTGGAATATCATCTTCTTTCACCCGCATTTGATGATACCCGGAACGTAAGTCAATCTTTGAATAAACAGACGAGCCTTGTAGTTTGTTCAACTCTCGGTAGTCGATACACAACCTGAATGTACCATCTTTCTTCTTGACAAACAAAACAGGAGCTCCCCACGGTGATGTGCTTGGTCGAATGAAACTACGCTCTAAAAGTTCTTGTAATTGGCTTTGCAGTTCTTTCATCTTGCTGGGTGCGAGTCTGTAAGGAGCACGAGCTATTGGTGCAGCTCCTGGTACAAGATCTATTTGAAATTCAACGGATCGATGTGGGGGTAATCCCGGTAATTCTTTCGGAAATACATCGGGAAATTCTTTTACAATGGGAACATCATTGATGCTCTTTTCTTCAGTTTGTACTTTCTCGACGTGTGCTAGAACAGCATAGCAACCTTTTCTTATTAGTTTTTGTGCCTTCAAATTACTAATAAGATATAGCTTCGTGTTACCCTTTTCTCCGTACACCATTAAGGGTTTTCCTTTTTCTCGTATAATGCGAATTGCATTTTTGTAACAAACGATCTCTGCTTTCACTTCTTTCAACCAGTCCATACCGATTATCACATCAAAACTCCCTAACTCTACTGGTATCAAATCAATCTTAAATGTTTCGCTAACCAGTTTAATTTCTCGATTCCGACATATATTATCTGCTGAAATTAATTTACCATTTGCTAATTCGAGTAAAAATTTACTATCCAAAGGCGTCAATGGACAACTTAATTTAGCACAAAAATCTCTACTCATATAGCTTCTATCCGCACCCGAATCAAATAAAACGTAAGCAGATTTATTGTCAATAAGAAACGTACCCGTAACAAGCTCCGGGTCTTCCTGTGCCTCTGCCGCATTAATATTGAAAACTCTTCCGCGGCCTTGTCCATTCGTGTTCTCCTGGTTCGGGCAATTTCTAATAATGTGGCCCGGTTTTTCCACATTTATAACAAACTACATTGGCATAACTTGCTCCGACACTACTTGCTCTGCCATTACTCGTTCCGACACCATTTGTTCCTTTGGTTCTATTAACCCCTGGTCTGTAGACCTCACACTTCGCCGCGCTATGACCATTTCTTTTACACTTGTTGCAAAATTTGGTGCAGAACCCCGAGTGATACTTTTCACACCTTTGGCATAGCTGCTTCTGATTGTTGTTGTTATTGCGGTTATTATTGTTGTTGGGATGATTGTTGTAGTTGCTGTTGTTGTTGTTGTTGTTGTTGTTGTTGTTGTTGGGCCGTTTGTTGTAGTTGCGATTGATGTTGCGATTGTTGGGATAATTGTTGCGATTATTGTTGTAATTGCTGTTGTTGTTGTATTGGTGATTCTTATCACCGTTTTCCTCCCACTTTCTTTTGACTTGCTTCACATTGGCCTCTTCAGCAGTCTGTTCTTTAATTCTTTCTTCAATCTGGTTCACTAGTTTGTGAGCCATTCTACATGCCTATTGTATGGAGGCGGGCTCGTGTGAACTTATATCTTCTTGGATTCTTTCCAGTAATCCTTTCACAAACGCGTCGATCTTCTCTTCCTCATCTTCGAATGCTCCCGGACACAATAGACACAATTCTGTGAATCGTCTTTCGTACATGGTAATATCAAATCCTTGGGTTCGTAACCCTCTAAGTTCTGTCTTGAGCTTATTGACCTCGGTTCTGGGACGGTACTTCTCGTTCATCAAGTGCTTGAATGCTGACCACGGTAGTGCGTACGCATCGTCTTGTCCCACTTGCTCTAGATAGGTATTCCACCATGTTAACGCAGAACCTGTGAAGGTATGCGTAGCGTACTTCACTTTGTCCTCTTCAGTACACTTACTTATGGCAAACACCGATTCGACCTTCTCGGTCCACCGTTTCAATCCGATCGGTCCTTCGGTTCCATCAAATTCCAAAGGTTTGCAGGCAGTGAATTCTTTGTAGGTGCATCCTACACGATTTCCTGTACTGCTAGATCCAAGGTTATTGTTGGTATGTAGCGCAGCCTGTACTGCGGCTATGTTTGAAGCTAGAAAAGTACTGAATTCCTCTTCATTCATATTCACGGTGTGTCGAGTAGTCGGTGCCATTTCCTTCAAAATAGTCAAATGGAACAAGTTAATCATACAGAATATTAAGAGTAGTTAATAGTATTTCGTAGCATAATATGAACTCATTTATAAAAGCTTTTTCTTCATATTATCGTTTTATAAATTTAAATTCGGGTAGTACCTACCCGTTAAGTTCATACTTAGTAGCTAATATACAATTCAACTACTACAATTCTATATGAAAAACTGATTATAATAATATTTCGCGTTCAAACTTTTACACAATATTTTACAAACTTACAATACCGCTTATTTTACATATAGCATGAAATATAGCACACAATAAATGTGATACAAGATGGTTGTGAAGATAATTCTAGCTAGTACACAAGTCGTTCAGCAAAGGCAATAAAGACACGTAATTCATACGTCCAGAAACAAGTCATGCATTCTGGTTTTACTAGGATTACTTCCCATCCTTGGTCTTGTGGAACATAACCGTTATGACCGTTGATAAGACAGCGTGTTGTAACGTCGTCAAAGGGACGAGGGTTACGTAATGTCCAACAGTCCCGTAAAAATCTAAAAACCTCATTTCTTACCCCAATTACCGACTCCGTCACTTGTGGGAACGTTTTGTTTAATAGTTGTAGCCCGATGTTCTTGTTCTCACTTTGGTGAGAAGCGAACATTACTAATCCGTAAGCATAACATGCTTCTTTATGTTGCATGTTAGCCGCTTTTTCTAAATCACGAAGTCCAATATTCGGATATATTGAGTCAAAATAATTTCTTAACCCATTGCGTAAAATAGCATTTGGGTTCCCCGCAATATATGTGTCAAAGTAAACACATCGTAACTTATGGATTTCCCAATGTGATATCCCCCATCTTTCGAACGAAAGCCTTTTATAAACCAAGGCATTCTTGGAACGTTCTTCGAATGTCTTACAAACTGATCTCGCCTTAAATAGTTGTGCCGAAGAATTCTGACCGACTCTAGACAAGATTTCATCAATGCATAAGCACACTATATTATAAGCAATTTTTACATATATCATAATGCATAAGCACACTATATTACATATATTACACCACACGAATACAACTATCTTATTCCGACTCGCTTGTTTCTTCTTCTTCAGTTTTGGTTCGTTTTGCCAAGTTTCTAGGGATATATGATGTTCCCCTAATACGAACCGTCATTTTCCACATTGGTTTAGAAAAACCTGGTGGTTTAGAGGTTCCCGGGTCATTGTTACAACTTAAGGACTTCGGGGGTTGACGATACATATAAAGTTCATCGGGGTTGGAATTAGATTTCTCTATTTTTATGCCCTTTCCCTTATTATTTTCTTTTACCTTTTTAAATTCAGTTGGGTAATTTCTATAACATCATCGGAATTCTTGTCGGAATCCGATTCATCGGAGAATTGGTAATCCTCCCAATATTTTGCTTCCTTGGCGGAAACACCATTGACCATAATTAACCTTGGTCGGTTGGTTGAGGATTTTCTTTTACTTAACCGTTTTATTATTTCCCCCACCGGTTCTATTTCTTCATCCTGTTCCGATTCTTCTTCCGGTTCCGATTCTTCTTCCGGTTCCGACTCTTCTTCCGGTTCCTCTTCGGGAACTTGTGAATCAGTTCACGAATCATTTCAATTTACATTTGACTCTTCATTATTATTAGGTGAGTCAATGGGACTTGTTCTAGAGGTAGACATCTATCACATAATATCAAACGCGTTAAGAGATTAATATATCACATAATATTCACATGTTAAAAATATATAGTTTCCAACAAAATTTGTTAAGCAATCATTTTTCAAGTAAACACGGTCGAAGTCCAGACTCACTAATGCATCCTAACAAACTCGATAAGACACACTAATGCAAAATTCTGGTTCTCTAAGACCAACGCTCGGATACCAACTGAAATGTCCCGTTCTTATTGATTAAAAACGTTCCATATTAATTGATTTCGTTGCGAGGTTTTCACCTCTATATGAGACGTTTTTCAAAGACTGTATTCATTTTAAAACAAACCATAACCTTTATTTCATCAATAAAGGTTTAAAAATCTTTACGTAGATTATCAAATAATGATAACCTAAAATATCCTGTTTACACACGACCATTACATAATGGTTTACAATACAAATATGTTACAACAAAATAAGTTTCTTGAATGCAGTTTTTACACAATATCATACAAGCATGGACTCCAAATCTCGTCCTTATTTAAGTATGCGATAGCGGAAGCTCTTAATAATCACCTGAGAATAAACATGCTTAAAACGTCAACAAAAATATTGGTGAGTTATAGGGTTAACCTATATATATCAAATCATAATAATAGACCACAAGATTTCATATTTCAATACACATCCCATACATAGAGATAAAAATCATTCATATGGTGAACACCTGGTAACTGACATTAACAAGATGCATATATAAGAATATCCCCATCATTCCGGGACACCCTTCGGATATGATATAAATTTCGCAGTACTAAAGCATCCGGTACTTTGGATGGGGTTTGTTAGGCCCAATAGATCTATCTTTAGGATTCGCGTCAATTAGGGTGTCTGTTCCCTAATTCTTAGATTACCAGACTTAATAAAAAGGGGCATATTCGATTTCGATAATTCAACCATAGAATGTAGTTTCACGTACTTGTGTCTATTTTGTAAATCATTTATAAAACTGCATGTATTCTCATCCCAAAAATATTAGATTTTAAAAGTGGGACTATAACTCACTTTCACAGATTTTTACTTCGTCGGGAAGTAAGACTTGGCCACTGGTTGATTCACGAACCTATAACAATATATACATATATATCAAAGTATGTTCTAAATATATTTACAACACTTTTAATATATTTTGTTTGCGAACAAGTTTAGAATTAACTAAACTATGTTCTAGTGATTACAAGTTTAAACCTTCGAATAAGATAGCTTTATATGTATGAATCGAATGATGTTATGAACATCATTACTACCTTAAGTTCCTTGGATAAACCTACTAGAAAATAGAAAAATGGATCTAGCTTCAACGGATCCTTGGATGGCTCGAAGTTCTTGAAGCAGAATCATGACACGAAAACAAGTTCAAGTAAGATCATCACTTGAAATAAGATTGTTATAGTTATAGAAATTGAATCAAAGTTTGAATATGATTATTACCTTGTATTATATGTAACTAGAACTTGTAGAATTTATGAAGAACACTTAGAACTTGAAGATAGAACTTGAGAGAGATCAATTAGATGAAGAAAATTGAAGAATGAAAGTGTTTGTAGGTGTTTTTGGTCGTTGGTGTATGGATTAGATATAAAGGATATGTAATTTTGTTTTCATGTAAATAAGTCATGAATGATTACTCATATTTTTGTAATTTTATGAGATATTTCATGCTAGTTGCCAAATGATGGTTTCCACATATGTTAGGTGACTCACATGGGCTGCTAAGAGCTGATCATTGGAGTGTATATACCAATAGTACATACATCTAAAAGCTGTGTATTGTACGAGTACGAATACGGGTGCATACGAGTAGAATTGTTGATGAAGCTGAACGAGGATGTAATTGTAAGCATTTTTGTTAAGTAGAAGTATTTTGATAAGTGTATTGAAGTCTTTCAAAAGTGTATAAATACATATTAAAACACTACATGTATATACATTTTAACTGAGTCGTTAAGTCATCGTTAGTCGTTACATGTAAGTGTTGTTTTGAAACCTTTAAGTTAACGATCTTGTAAAATGTTGTTAACCCAATGTTTATAATATCAAATGAGATTTTAAATTATTATATTATCATGATATTATCATGTATGAATATCTCTTAATATGATATATATACATTAAATGTCTTTACAACGATAATCGTTACATATATGTCTCGTTTAAAAATCATTAAGTTAGTAGTCTTGTTTTTACATATGTAGTTCATTGTTAATATAATTAATGATATGTTTACTTATCATAGTATCATGTTAACTATATATATATCCATATATATGTCATCATATAGTTTTACAAGTTTTAACGTTCGTGAATCACCGGTCAACTTGGGTGGTCAATTGTCTATATGAAACATATTTCAATTAATCAAGTCTTAACAAGTTTGATTGCTTAACATGTTGGAAACATTTAATCATGTAAATATCAATCTTAATTAATATATATAAACATGGAAAAGTTCGGGTCACTACAAAACCTATACTTTTTCTGTTTGGATTCTTAAATTAGAGTTCAATATGAAACCATAGCAATTTGATTCACTCAAAACGGATTTAAAATGAATAAGTTATGGGTAAAACAAGAATGGATATTTTTTGTGATGACCCGTCCTTATCCACCTGGGCGAAGTCATCAACATCTGGTCCCATTGCGAGGTGCTGTCCTAAATACGCCATGAAGGACTCCAAGTAATGTCTTTAAAATTAGCAAATGCACAGCGGAAGACTTAATTCGTACCTGAGAATAAACATGCTTTAAAGTGTCAACCAAAAGGTTGGTGAGTTCATAGGTTTATCATAACAATCATTTCAATATATTAATAGACCACAAGATTTCCGTTTATAAATATATGTACACTCGCAAGTGTATAAAAGTATTCTATAAGTTGTAGGCACCTGGTAACAAGCCTTAACATTCATGTTTTACCCTCTGAAGTACACCAGATCAGGTGTGTTTAAAATAACCTCGAAGTACTAAAGCATCCCATAGTCAGGATGGGGTTTGTCAGGCCCAATAGATCTATCTTTAGGATTCGCGCCTACCGTACATAGACAAGTAGTTTAATGTTACCAAGCTAAGGGTATATTTCTGGTTTAAACCCACATAGAATAAGTTTTAGTACTTGTGCGTATTTCGTAAAACATTTATAAAACAGCGCATGTATTCTCAGCCCAAAAATATATATTGCAAAAGCAATTAAAAAGGGAGCAAATGAAACTCACCTAATGTATTTTGTAGTAAAAATACATAGAACGACATTGAACAAGTATAGGGTTGACCTCGGATTCACGAACCTATATCAGGTATATATATATTAACACATATAATAGTAATCGAACAAATTTATATATTATCATTAGGGATATAATGATTGTATATTATATGTTTCATTATTAAATTAATTAAATATATTTATTTTATATATTTTAATTAATTAATTAATATTTATTATAAAAATATTAATATAGTTATGTTATATGTAGTAAATATATTTTTATACAACTAATATTTATTTAGTGAAATAATATTAATAATAATAAATAAAAAGTTATATTATTGAATTAATTTATTAAAGTCTCCTCACATTTTAGTGTTGTATCTGTACAAATATAATTATGCTAGTTGAAGTTTACAATTTTTAAAGTCATGTTATTCATTAATAATTAACAATTTAGGACTCATGTCGAAATGAATTACTTACATTTGTACTTAAGTCAAATTTTACAAAAGTTTTTAATTCTTTTAACAAGATAAAGATAGTTAAGGGGTAGACATGTATATATATCATTCTTATTATTTAATGATGTAACATTGTAAATAATTCAGGGGTCGAAAGTGTAAGTTCTAATTAAAACAAAACACCTAAATCGATTACCACTCTGACACCAATTTAATTTAATTTTATTATTATTTTTAACATCCTCTTCTTGAACCCGATGGTTATAAGTAAACTACCAGTCTTAAAATATAATAAGTATTTGTCAATAATAAATTTAAGTTTTGTTTCGCTATAAAAATTATCGATCTTAAAATTCTAATTCCAATATCATTATCAAGAATACCAACTTTAACACTTGATTTCGATCCTACAACTTGTATGTGTGTGTGTGTGTGTATATATATATATATATATATATATATATATATATATATATATATATATATATATATATACAAATAAACAGTTGTTTAAGATTGACTAGTAACAATTGTTAAGTTTGGGTTTTGTGATTTACCTAAAATTTTCAAATATTTTGAATATTTCAAACCCGAATTATGTTCACTACTCTCATAACTTTCCTTCTCTTTAATCCTTACTTAATTATTCTATTTATTTTAATTTAAGATATGAACCCTACATGATAAATAAAGCCTAATATTATATACATATTTAAATTCAGTTTAAGAGTTACCATAAAAAAAATTGATTTAATACCGCCTCATAATGGAACCATTATGCGTTCATCATCATCATTTTTCTTCAATTCATCATCGATCATTATCAACCTCTTCATCATTCTTTTTATCAACTTTAACTTATTCTTAACCATCATAAATAATCGAACACCAACATAAGTATCAAATCGTTTACATATAAATTCGACCCAAATAAAAACAAGTCCACGACCCACTACAATCTATATCCATCGACCCAATATCATGGTTCTATCCAACATCAAATGAGTGGGTTTGATGGTGTTTTGTTCGAATAAAATATAGAAGGTATAAGCTGCAGCAGGTATGAATGTTGCAGGTGCTTCACAAATGGATTTTGGTGTTTTTGAGTTTTTGAATAGCGAATAGAAATGGAAATAATAGTAGTAGCAACACATGATGAATGGTGACTGGGTTCTCGTCGGTTTTAAATTAAAGCCGAAGCCATACAGTAGCAATCGTATATTTTGTAGTTAGCTGCAACTGGATTTGTTTGGTCAGCGAATAGTAAATGAAAGTAGAATATTAGTTTCAACCGTAGCTTTTATGTTGGTGGTTGTTCGTTCATGATGTTGGGGTTCATTGAACCATCACGAGACATATGGATTGTTAACCGAAACGTAACCAAAAGAGATGAAAAGTAGACGGTTAATTACTTGATGGTGTGCGTGGTTGCCGGTGGTGGAAGGCGATGGTTGTGTAGTGACCGAGTTTTGTAGTATTGATGTGCGGGAATGGTTTCAAGGTCTTTAGTTTGTGTTGTATATGTATATATATGTATATATATAGCAAATATGGATATATATATATATATATATATATATATATATATATATATATATATATATATATATATATATATATATATATATATATATATATATATATATATATATATAATGTTAGGTTATGTTAGTCAAAAGAGCACATGGGTTAGTTATGGAAAAAGTAAAAAAATAGTGCAACAATCAATTAAAATTTTAATCGAGTGCACAAACAGTAAAAGAGAGAAGTGGTTAGCAAAGATGTTGGAATGGAACCAAAAATGAAAAGTTTAAATTAATATGTAAGTGGAAGGCCATCAAATAAAAAAACAGTGCAGCCATCGGGTGAATTGGATTATTCTACCAGTTTTAATGGACTGCAATATCGTACTCTGTTGATAAATCAGTGACGGATAAAAGTATTCAGAAAAATCCCATATTTTTAAATTAACTATATTTATTTATTTTGGTCATTATGGTATAAAATTTGATCATTAACTTATTAAATAAAAATTACATCAACTGTCCCTCTCATTTATGGGTAAAATATAAAAAGTGTCAAAACTTAACCAATAGTTCCTAAATACACTTTTAATAAGCCTAAAATTTATAAAACTCATTTTCGAATCATCGTTTATTTTAAAATCACACATATTCATTTTTAACTCGTTTAATTCCGATCGAATTACAATTGAGCGTCACTGTCGATTATATATATATATATATATATATATATATATATATATATATTCAATATACTTCATTTACATATATAGATACCTTTTAAATAATAGTTATTATATATTATTTTATTTTACATTATTAGCTCTAACAATTACGTCATACAATACTTCAATTTATATTTCAAATTCATATATTTAAATATATATGTATCTATTTATAAATAGTAGTTCGTGAATCGTCGAGAGCAGTCGAGGGGTAATTGCATATATGAAAACAGTTCAAAATTTTTGAGACTCAACATTACAGACTTTGCTTATCGTATTTGAAACATATAAAGATTAAATTTAAATTTGGTCAAAAATTCCCGGGTCGTCACAGTATCTACCCGTTAAAGAAATTTCGTCCCGAAATTTGAGTGAGGTCGTCATGGCTAACACTAAGAATGTTTTCATGACGAATATGAGTCGATAAATCAAGTTTTATCATCATTAAATAATATAGATAAAACGATTTGGTTATCCGAAGCGTATGAGTGAAGTTATCACAAAAGAGTGAATTGAAGAAATAATGTTTCGTCAAATCTTTTGACGTAGATATGGTTGATTTTCGGAATTTAAGGGATTTAGAGAAAATTGCCGAGATCTGAAAGATTTGATTCTTTAGTGAATAAAATTTCTTTAATTAAATGCAATTATCTGCCTCGATCTCTTTATCAGATATTCCACTATAAATTAACTTCTTCCGTTCTATTACTTTTATCACTCCTATACTCAATTCCTAAATTCAAAGATTGTGAAAAGGCTTAATCCAGTTCTGATTCTTGTTCTTATCCTCACTATCGCAACAATCATTCTCCTTTTCCAATTACCATTGGAGGAATCTGTTTTCTTCTACTTCGCCCTTGGGGTTATAATATTTTTAATTCTCCCGTGTCTTTATGTTGCGATAAACATTGATATCCACGGTTTGTAATTTATGTGTTGTTATCGAGCTGTATATTCCCACTTATATTTTGGAGTTTCATAATTTTGTTTTCTCTTCCCGACTTTAAATCAAGTGAATAATTTTTCCAGAATTCGTAGATATAGAGTTTCGAATGATTATAATGTTCTAGGCAGAAAGGAACTTGATAGCACGAATTGATTCGTCAAATTACCAGAATCATTGAGAATAGAACTATCAAGAATATATTTTCTTGATACGTTCAGAGATTAAGTAGAATGAAAGAGTTATATAACATGGCACATGATGACATTATAATCTGTGTATCATCACGTTTTATTAGAAACTCAGCATGACTTACTGTAATATAATCACGTTGGCCGGGCGTCATTATATTATACTAACCCATGCTTCAATTCCCAACACTTTTCCACAATTCATTTATAATTTATACTTAGATTTTACAGAAGTTTCCAATATAATGGAATACAGAAAACACGAATAGGTGGATAATTTCGGACAAGAATATTTATGAAAATATCCTCAGAAATATCGAAGATATTTATGATGATATTTTGGAATGTCTAAGTTCGAAGGTTAATTAAGAAAAATTTTCCGCATGATTTTAAAATGACTTCGGAGCAAGATATTTCTAAAGATTTCATCGGATCCAGAATTACCTGGATTCTTTGAATATAGGGTATGGTTCTTGTATTTGTCCTTGGTCTCCTTCATGGTTAGCTCAATCCGTTTTTCAGTACCAAATTTGCTATCGAGCGTTCCCAACACTCCATTCTTTATCATCAACCTCTTGGTCATTTAGGCCATCTACAATTTTACTGTTTCGTCTGCATTTAATGCAGCCATATCTGAATCGTCGGTTATCAATCCGAGGTGGTTTCAGGAGAATTGTGTTTTAGATGATTAAACGCTGATGGTAATATGGTAGAATATGAAAGGTTCCCTGGTAACAATAAAAGAGCACGCATATATATCAAGGTTATAATAAGGTTGTTTCGAACGAAAAGTCGATGTTGACTTACTGGAGCTGTGACAAATTTGGCTAATTTGGAAAGAGTTTGCAAAGTTATTTTCGGTAATAATAGCGCTAAAGGAATTTGCACAACTTCGTGTTAAATGTTTACTCAGTTACTGAGAGTTTTTGGGTGCATAACTATATGCATCAATCTTTTCTTCTGTAGCTGAAGTGCGGTTGATTCATCCTCTCGATTGAGGTGTTTTCAAGAATCATGAAAGGTTTGAACGCGGATTGTAATTGTCGAGATACAAATGAGGTTTAAGATGAAATCAAGTGGCAAACTTGAAGAAATGTTTAGTTTCATATGTTATAATCCATATTTTAATTCATTTTAATTGTCCAATGTCATTAGTCCACAGTCGATAGTCCATAGTTAACAGTCCAATATTTCATATATAGTTTAATATATAATATTCGAATTAATCAATATGTTTCGTGACCCGTATACGTCTCAGACTCGATCACAACTCAAACTATATATATTATTGTAGAATCAACCTCAACCCTGTATAGCTAACTCCCGCATTACTGCATATAGAGTGTCTATGGTTATTCCAAATAATATATATAGATGCGTCGATATGATATGTCAAAACCTTGTATACGTGTCCCGATATTTAAAGTGCGTAAAAATAAATAACAGAAATTAAATGACGATAAATAAAGTGCGTAAAGTAAATAACAGAAATTAAATGACGATAAGTAAAATTACGAGAATTAAAATTGCGATAAATAAAATGTAATCAGTTAGCTAGGAACAGTTAGCGTGGATTCTTAACAAAATTTCTCATAGTTAATTTGTTTGTTTCTAACAAATTTTATTTTGTCCAATGTTTTCTTCATTATGCCACTTGTTGGATTCTGATAAATCAAAATCCAAATATGAAATTGGATGAAAATGGTTATTCTATGATGAACGGATTTGTATATCGGTGGTTGTAAGTAGGATAGTAAATTACCGTTGAATCAGATTTGAAAGAATGTACCGTGTAACTGATTAATGTGAAATTTAAATATTCCTCGGGTATTCCTACCCGTTAAAATATTTTCACCAGTAACAGTTTGTACAAAAGAATTTTTAATTACAATCTTTATGAAAACATACTTGCATATATATTTTCTTCAGATGTAATCATGGATTTAATGAGTCAATAAGATATTAAACTCATTTGATTTATCGTTAATACTAGATTACATAATCTCTAGGACTTTAGAAATTACATAATCGCCATGTTGAGGGGAGATATTCGATGTAGAACGATATGTAGAACGAAGATAAAGTAGATAGACCGATACGTAGAACGATGATTATGCTCGAGGTATAGAATGAGATGTTGAGGCGTGTGATGTTGAAATTTGGGTTGTTGGTGGTACTGTTGGTTTCGGTGATGTTGCTGAAGCTGGTAGGTTCTGCACCATATTTTTCCAAAACTACAACTCGAGCGCGAAATTCGTTGACTTCTTCTATTACTCCAGGATGATTATAGGCTGGAACAAGCGGATGAATAAGGTTTAGAATTTGAGATAATATTTAACCATTGCAAGATATTCTGGAAATGAGAGTGAAGATGGTGTTTCGGACTGGTTCGCTGGTAAGTGCTTCAGGTTCTTCGCCCAGATTGCAGGTTGGTGGGTGGAAAGAATCGCCTTCTTCGCGTCTCCATTGGTTAAGTCGACTACGAACCTATCAGATAAATTAGGGATGGCTGATTGGTTGATTCATTCTGGTGACGCTGCTTTCGGAGCTTAGGTGAAACTCCATATCGGAATCTGAGGGCTTGAACTAGTGGTGAGTTCCATTTCGTACGATTAGACAAAGGGTTTTTAATATGAAGTGATTTTCGAATATCGGATGATATTCTAATTACATAGAATACATATATATAGTACAGGAGATCCCGTAGATTACGGAGGGAATTAAGGAAATGTGTCAGACAAGACTTAATGTGATGAGATGTGAATTTGTCTGTACACCGTCTATGCAATAATTGCAATAAGACGCGTCGAGACTGAAAATGTCAAGTAGATATTTTTCGACAATTGGTGGTAAGCAAACACTTTTAACATGCAGACCAGGTTCTATTCTAGACTCATTAATATAACCTAACAACTACTAGGTCGAAGTCCAGACTCATTAATGCATCCTAACAACTCCTAGTTAGACACACTAATGCAAGACTTGGTTCGCTACGACCACCGCTCTGATACCACCTGTGATGACCCGTCCTTATCCACCTGGGCGAAGTCATCAACATCTGGTCCCATTGCGAGGTGCTGTCCTAAATACGCCATGAAGGACTCCAAGTAATGTCTTTAAAATTAGCAAATGCACAGCGGAAGACTTAATTCGTACCTGAGAATAAACATGCTTTAAATTGTCAACCAAAAGGTTGGTGAGTTCATAGGTTTATCATAACAATCATTTCAATATATTAATAGACCACAAGATTTCCGTTTATAAATATATGTACACTCGCAAGTGTATAAAAGTATTCTATAAGTTGTAGGCACCCGGTAACAAGCCTTAACGTTCATGTTTTACCCTCTGAAGTACACCAGATCAGGTGTGTTTAAAATAACCTCGAAGTACTAAAGCATCCCATAGTCAGGATGGGGTTTGTCAGGCCCAATAGATCTATCTTTAGGATTCGCGCCTACCGTACATAGACAAGTAGTTTAATGTTACCAAGCTAAGGGTATATTTCTGGTTTAAACCCACATAGAATTAGTTTTAGTACTTGTGCCTATTTCGTAAAACATTTATAAAACAGCGCATGTATTCTCAGCCCAAAAATATATATTGCAAAAGCAATTAAAAAGGGAGCAAATGAAACTCACCTAATGTATTTTGTAGTAAAAATACATAGAACGACATTGAACAAGTATAGGGTTGACCTCGGATTCACGAACCTATATCAGGTATATATATATTAACACATATAATAGTAATCGAACAAATTTATATATTATCATTAGGGATATAATGATTGTATATTATATGTTTCATTATTAAATTAATTAAATATATTTATTTTATATATTTTAATTAATTAATTAATATTTATTATAAAAATATTAATATAGTTATGTTATATGTAGTAAATATATTTTTATATAACTAATATTTATTTAGTGAAATAATATTAATAATAATAAATAAAAAGTTATATTATTGAATTAATTTATTAAAGTCTCCTCACATTTTAGTGTTGTATCTGTACAAATATAATTATGCTAGTTGAAGTTTACAATTTTTAAAGTCATGTTGTTCATTAATAATTAACAATTTAGGACTCATGTTGAAATGAATTACTTACATTTGTACTTAAGTCAAATTTTACAAAAGTTTTTAATTCTTTTAACAAGATAAAGATAGTTAAGGGGTAGACATGTATATATATCATTCTTATTATTTAATGATGTAACATTGTAAATAATTCAGGGGTCGAAAGTGTAACTTCTAATTAAAACAAAACACCTAAATCGATTACCACTCTGACACCAATTTAATTTTATTTTATTATTATTTTTAACATCCTCTTCTTGAACCCGATGGTTATAAGTAAACTACCAGTCTTAAAATATAATAAGTATTTGTCAATAATAAATTTAAGTTTTGTTTCGCTATAAAAATTATCGATCTTAAAATTCTAATTCCAATATCATTATCAAGAATACCAACTTTAACACTTGATTTCGATCCTACAACTTGTATGTGTGTATATATATATATATAAATATATATATATATATAAATATATATATATATATATATATATATATATATATATATATATATATATATATATATATATATATATATAAATAAACAGTTGTTTAAGATTGACTAGTAACAATTGTTAAGTTTGGGTTTTGTGATTTACCTAAAATTTTCAAATATTTTGAATATTTCAAACCCGAATTATGTTCACTACTCTCATAACTTTCCTTCTCTTTAATCCTTACTTAATTATTCTATTTATTTTAATTTAAGATATGAACCCTACATGATAAATAAAGCCTAATATTATATACATATTTAAATTCAGTTTAAGAGTTACCATAAAAAAAATTGATTTAATACCGCCTCATAATGGAACCATTATGCGTTCATCATCATCATTTTTCTTCAATTCATCATCGATCATTATCAACCTCTTCATCATTCTTTTTATCAACTTTAACTTATTCTTAACCATCATAAATAATCGAACACCAACATAAGTATCAAATCGTTTACATATAAATTCGACCCAAATAAAAACAAGTCCACGACCCACTACAATCTATATCCATCGACCCAATATCATGGTTCTATCCAACATCAAATGAGTGGGTTTGATGGTGTTTTGTTCGAATAAAATATAGAAGGTATAAGCTGCAGCAGGTATGAATGTTGCAGGTGCATCACAAATGGATTTTGGTGTTTTTGAGTTTTTGAATAGCGAATAGAAATGGAAATAATAGTAGTAGCAACACATGATGAATGGTGACTGGGTTCTCGTCGGTTTTAAATTAAAGCCGAAGCCATACAGTAGCAATCGTATATTTTGTAGTTAGCTGCAACTGGATTTCTTTGGTCAGCAAATAGTAAATGAAAGTAGAATATTAGTTTCAACCGTAGCTTTTATGTTGGTGGTTGTTCGTTCATGATGTTGGGGTTCATTGAACCATCACGAGACATATGGATTGTTAACCGAAACGTAACCAAAAGAGATGAAAAGTAGACGGTTAATTACTTGATGGTGTGCGTGGTTGCCGGTGGTGGAAGGCGATGGTTGTGTAGTGACCGAGTTTTGTAGTATTGATGTGCGGGAATGGTTTCAAGGTCTTTAGTTTGTGTTGTATATGTATATATATGTATATATATAGCAAAGATGGATATAATATATATATATATATATATATATATATATATATATATATATATATATATATATATATATATATATATATATATATATATAATGTTAGGTTATGTTAGTCAAAAGAGCACATGGGTTAGTTATGGAAAAAGTAAAAAAATAGTGCAACAATCAATTAAAATTTTAATCGAGTGCACAAATAGTAAAAGAGAGAAGTGGTTAGCAAAGATGTTGGAATGGAACCAAAAATGAAAAGTTTAAATTAATATGTAAGTGGAAGGCCATCAAATAAAAAAACAGTGCAGCCATCGGGTGAATTGGATTATTCTACCAGTTTTAATGGACTGCAATATCGTACTCTGTTGATAAATCAGTGACGGATAAAAGTATTCAGAAAAATCCCATATTTTTAAATTAACTATATTTATTTATTTTGGTCATTATGGTATAAAATTCGATCATTAACTTATTAAATAAAAATTACATCAACTGTCCCTCTCATTTATGGGTAAAATATAAAAAGTGTCAAAACTTAACCAATAGTTCCTAAATACACTTTTAATAAGCCTAAAATTTATAAAACTCATTTTCGAATCACCGTTTATTTTAAAATCACACATATTCATTTTTAACTCGTTTAATATCGATCGAATTACAATTGAGCGTTACTGTCGATTACAAAATAAATTCGAATATATATATATATATATATATATATATATATATATATATTCAATATACTTCATTTACATATATAGATACCTTTTAAATAATAGTTATTATATATTATTTTATTTTACATTATTAGCTCTAACAATTACGTCATACAATACTTCAATTTATATTTCAAATTCATATATTTAAATATATATGTATCTATTTATAAATAGTAGTTCGTGAATCGTCGAGAGCAGTCGAGGGGTAATTGCATATATGAAAACAGTTCAAAATTTTTGAGACTCAACATTACAGACTTTGCTTATCGTATTTGAAACATATAAAGATTAAATTTAAATTTGGTCGAATATTCCCGGGTCGTCACATTTTTGATCTTTTTAGCTACGGCAAAATGTTTAACAAATCTATACAAATCATATCCTAGATAACTTATATTGTATTATACATGTATTCTAATATATTATGTAATCTTGGGATACCATAGACACGCATGCAAATGTTTTGACATATCATATTGACCCATGTATATATATTATTTGGAACAACTATAGACACTCTATATGCAGTAATGTTGGAGTTAGCTATACAGGGTTGAGGTTGATTCCAAAAATATATATACTTTGGGTTGTGATCTAGCCTGAGACGTGTATACACTGTATCGTGGATTGATTCAAGATAATATATATCAATTTATTTCTGTACATCTAACTGTGGACAACTAGTTGTAGATTATTAACGAGGACATCTGACTTAATACACTCAAATCTTTAAAACATAATAAAAATGGTTGTAATTATATTTTGATCATACTTTGATATATATGTACATATTTGTATAGGTTCGTGAATCGATCCGTGGCCAAGTCTTATTTCCGAGGAAGGAAATATCTGTGAAAGTGAGTTATAGTCCCACTTTTAAAATCTAATATTTTTGGGATGAGAATGCATGCAGGTTTTATAAATGATTTACAAAATAGACACAAGTACGTGAAACTACATTCTATGGTTGAATTATCGAAATCGAATATGCCCCTTTTTATTAAGTCTGGTAATCTAAGAATTAGGGAACAGACACCCTAATTGACGCGAATCCTAAAGATAGATCTATTGGGTCTAACAAACCCCATCCAAAGTACTGGATGCTTTAGTACTTTGAAATTTATATCATATCCGAAGGGTGTCCCGGAATGATAGGGATATTCTTATATATGCATTTTGTTAATGTCGGTACCAGGTGTTCACCATATGAATGATTTTTATCTCTATGTATGGGATGTGTATTGAAATATGAAATCTTGTGGTCTATTGTTACGATTTGATATATATAGGTTAAACCTATAACTCACACACATTTTTGTTGACGTTTAAAGCGTGTTATTTCTCAAGTGAATACTAAGAGCTTCTGCTGTTATATACTAAAATAAGGACAAGATTTAGAGTCCATGTTTGTATGATATTGTGTAAAAACTGCATTCAAGAAACATATGTCAATGTAATATATTTCTATTGTAAACCATTATGTAATGGTCGTGTGTAAACAGTATATTTTAGATTATCATTATTTGATAATCTACCTAATGTTTTTAAAACCTTTATTGATAAAATAAAGGCTATGGTTGTTTTAAAAATGATGCAGTCTTTGAAAAACGTCTCATATAGAGGTCAAAACCTCGCAACGAAATCAATTAATATGGAACGTTTATAATCAATATGAACGGGACATTTCAGTTGGTATCCGAGCGTTGGTCTTAGAGAACCAGAAAATTTGCATTAGTGTGTCTTATCGAGTTTGTTAGGATGCATTAGTGAGTCTGGACTTCGACCGTGTTTTCTTTAAAAATGATTGCTTAACATTTTTGTTGGAAACTATATATTATTAACATGTAAATATTATGTGATATATTAATCTTTTAACATGTTTGATAATGTGTGATATATGTCTACCTCTAGCACAAATCCCATTGACACACCTATTAAAAACGAAGAGTCGAATATATATTGGCAAGATTCACAAGTTCCCGAAGAACCGGAAGAAGAGGAATCGGAAGAAGAGGAACCAGAAGAAGAGGAACCGGAAGAAGAAGAGGTTCCGAAGGGGGGAATAGTAGGAACCATAGAAAACCGGTCAAATAAAAGAAAATCCTCAATCAATGGACCAAATTTAATAATGGTCAATGGTGTTTCCACTAAGGAAGCAAAATATTGGGAAAATTACCAATTTTCCAATGAATCGGATCCTGATGAAGATTCCGATGATGTTATAGAAATTACCCCGACCCAATTTAATGAGGCAAAAGAAAATAATAAGGGAAAAGGCATCAAAATAGAGAAATCTGATTCCGACCCCGATGAACTTTATATGTACCGTCAACACCCGTATTTTCAATATCGTGACAATAACCCGGGAACTTCTAAACCACCAGGTTTTTCTAAACCAATGTGGAAAACAACGGCTCGTATTAGAGGAACATCATATATCCTTAGAAAATTAGGAAAAAGAACCAAGTCTGAAGAAGAAGAAACCAGTGATTCAGATTAGAGGGGTGTGAGCATGTTGTGTAATAAATGTATTGTAGTGTGCTTGTACTTTTATGTTCTATGTAAAAATTGCTTGTATTGTTTGTTATTACAAATCTAATCCTTGTCTATTTTACAGTATAAAAACAAAATGGACGTTAAGGGTAGACAACCGAATATTTTAAAAGACCTACCAGAGGATATGATTGAGGAAATCTTGTCTAGAGTCGGTCAAAATTCATCAGCACATTTAGTTATGGCGAAATTAACTTGTCAAACATTTGAAAGACTTTCCAGAAATGCCTTAGTTTATAAAAGGCTTTCCTTTGATAGGTGGGGTATATCACATTGGGGAGACTTTAAGTTACGCCGTGTTTTCTTTAAAGCGTTAAATGCGGGGAACCCAAATGTAATTTTACGCTACGGGTTAAGAACCTATTTTGACTCAACATATCCCAACATAGGATTTCGTGAATTAGAAAGAGCTTCTAACATGTAACATAAAGAAGCATGTTATGCTTATGGGTTAGTGATGTTCGCTTCTTACCAAAGTGAGAAAAAGAACATCGGATTGCAGCTTTTAAATAAAACTTTCCCACAAGTGACGGATTCAGTAGTTGGGGTGAGAAACAGGGTTTTTAGATTATTACGGGGCTGTTGGACATTATGAAACCCTCGTCCTTTTGACGACATTACAACATGCTGCCTAGCCAATGCTTATAACAGTTATTTTCCACAAGACCAAGGATGGGAAGTCGTCTTAGTAAAACCAGAATGCATGACATGTTTCTGGACTTATGAATTACGTGTCTTTATTTCCTTTGCTGAACAACTTGCGTATAACTAGATTTATCTTCAAAAACTGTCATGTATCATAGTGTACTATATTTCATGTTATATGTAATATAGCGAAGTTGTAAGTTTGAAGAATATTTGTATGTGATATATTATTATAATCAGTTTTTCATATGGAATTGTAGTAGTTGAATTGTATATTAGCTACTAAGTATGAACTTAACGGGTATGTAGTACCCGAATTTAAACGTATAAAACGCTAATATGAAGAAAAAGCTTTTATAAATGAGTTCATATTATGCTACGAGATACTATTGACTACTCTTAATATTATTTATGATTAACTTGTTTCATTTGACTATTTTGAAGGTAATGGCACCGACTACTCGACACACCTTGAATATGAGCGAAGAGGAATTTCGTGCCTTTCTTGCTTCAAACATAGCCGCAGTACAGGCTGCGCTACATACCAACAATAACTCTGAATCTAGCAATACAGCTAACAGCGCAAGAAATCATGTAGGATGCTCCTACAAGGAATTCACTGCCTGCAAACCTTCAGAATTTGATGGGACCGAACGACCAATCGGATTGAAACGGTGGACCGAGAAAGTTGAATCGGTGTTTGCCATAAGTAAGTATGCTGAAGGAGACAAAGTGAAGTACGCTACGTATACCTTCACAGGTATTGCGTTAACATGGTGGAATACCTATCTAGAGCAAGTGGGACAAGATGCTGCTTACGCGCTACCGTGGTCAGCATTCAAGCACTTGATGAACGATAAGTACCGACCCAGAACCGAGGTCAATGAGCTCAAGTCAGAACTTAGAGGGTTACGAACATAGGGATTTGATATTACTTCGTACGAAAGACGATTCACAGAATTGTGCCTATTGTGTCCGAGAGCGTTCGAATATGAGGAAGAGAAGATCGACGCGTTTGTGAAAGGGTTACCAGAGAGAATCCAAGAAGATATAAGTTCACACGAGTCTGCCTCTATACAAAAGGCATGTAGAATGGCTCACAAACTAGTGAACCAGATTGAGGGAAGAATTAAAGAACAGGCGGTCGTAGAGGCCAACGTGAAGCTAGTTAAAAGAAAGTGGGAGGAAAACGGTGATAAGAGTCACCAATACAACAACAACTATCCCAACAATCGCAACATCAATCGTAACTACAACAAATGACACAACAACAACAATAATAACAACAACAACAACAACTACAACAATCATCCCAACAATAATAACAACCGCAACAACAACAACAATCAGAAGCAGCTATGCCAAAGGTGTGAAAAGTATCACTCTGGGTTCTGCACCAAATTTTGCAACAAGTGTAAAAGAAATGGTCATAGCGCGGTGAAGTGTGAGGTTTACGGACCAGGGGTTAATACAACAAAAGGAACAAATGGTGTCGGAACGAGTAATGGCGGAGCAAGTAGTGTCGGAGCAAGTAGTGTCGGAGCAAGTTATGCCAATGTAGTTTGTTATAAATATGGAAAACCGGGCCACATTATTAGAAATTTCCCGAACCAGGAGAACACGAATGGACAAGGCCGCGGAAGAGTTTTCAATATTAATGTGGCAGAGGCACAGGAAGACCCGGAGCTTGTTACGGGTACGTTTCTTATTGACAATAAATCTGCTTACGTTTTATTTGATTCGGGTGCAGATAGAAGCTATATGAGTTGAGATTTTTGTGCTAAATTAAGTTATCTATTGACGTCGTTGGATAGTAAATTTTTACTCGAATTAGCAAACGGTAAATTAATTTCAGCAGATTATATATGCCGGAATCGAGAAATTAAACTGGGTAGCGAAATATTTAAGATTGATTTGATACCAGTAGAGTTAGGGAGTTTTGATGTAATAGTTGGCATGGACTGGCTGAAGGAGATGAAAGCAGAGATCGTATGTTACAAAAATACAATTCGCATTGTACGAGAAGAAGGAGAACCCTTAATTGTGTACGGAGAAAAGGGCAACACGAAGCTACAACTTATTAGTAATTTGAAGGCACAAAAACTAATAATAAAAGGTTGCTATGCTGTTCTAGCACACGTCGAGAAAGTACAAACTGAAGAAAATAGCATCAATGATGTTCCCTTTGCAAAAGAATTTCCCGATTTATTTCCGAAAGAATTACCGGGACTACCTCCACATCGATCTGTTGAATTTCAAATAGATCTTGTACCAGGAGCTGCACCAATAGCTCGTGCTCCTTACAGACTCGCACCCAGCGAGATGAAAGAACTGCAAAGCCAACTGCAAGAACTATTAGAACGTGGTTTCATTCGACCAAGCACATCACCATGGGGAGCTCCTGTTTTGTTTGTCAAGAAGAAGGATGGTACATTTAGGTTGTGTATTGACTACAGAGAGTTGAATAAACTTACCATCAAAAACCGTTATCCACTGCTGATAATTGACGACTTATTTGATCAACTACAAGGCTCGTCGGTTTATTCGAAAATCGATTTACGTTCTGGATATCATCAAATGCGAGTAAAGGAGGATGATATTCCAAAACTGCTTTTAGGACGCGTTATGGTCATTACGAGTTTATGATTATGCCGTTTGGATTGACTAACACACCAGCTGTGTTCATGGACCTTATGAACCGAGTGTGTGGGCCATATCTTGACAAGTTTGTCATTATTTGCATCGATGACATACTTATTTACTCAAAGAATGATCAAGAGCACGAAGAACATTTGACAAAAGTGCTAGAAGTATTGAGGAAAGAAAAACTGTACGCTAAGTTTTCAAAGTGTGCATTTTGGTTGGAAGAAGTTCAATTCGTCGGTCACATAGTGAACAAAGAAAGTGTCCAGGTGGACCCGGCAAAGATCGAAACCGTTGAAAAGGGGGAAACCCCAAAAACTCCGAAACATATACGTCAATTTTTAGGATTGGCTGGTTACTACAGAAGATTCATCCAAGATTTTTCCAAAATAGCAAAATCCCTGACTGCATTAACGCATAAAGGGAAGAAATTTGAATGGAAGGATGAACAAGAGAAGGCGTTTCAGTTATTGAAGAAAAAGCTAACTACGATACCTATATTGTCACTGCCTGAAGGGAATGATGATTTTGTGATTTATTGTGACACATCAAAGCAAGGTCTCGGTTTTGTATTAATGCAACGAACGAAGGTGATTGCTTATGCGTCTAGACAATTGAAGATTCACGAGCAAAATTATACGACTCACGATTTGGAATTGGGTGCTGTTGTTTTTGCATTAAAGACTTGGAGGCATTATTTATATGGGGTCAAAAGTATTATATATACCGACCACAAAAGTCTCCAACATATATTTAATCAGAAGCAATTGAATATGAGACAACGCAGGTGGATTGAACTGTTGAATGATTATGATTTTGAGACTTGATACCACCCGGGGAAGGCGAATGTGGTAGCTAACGCTTTAAGTAGAAAGGACAAAGAACCTATACGGGTAAAAGCTATGAATATAATTATTCGTACTAACCTTACTACTCAAATAAAGGAGGCGCAACAGGGGGTTGTAAAAGAAGGAAAGTTGAAGAATGAGATACCCAAAGGATCAGAGAAATATCTTAATATTCGGGAAGACAGAAGCCGATATAGGACTGATAGAATTTGGGTACCAAGGTTTGGAGATGTGAGAGAAATGGTACTTAAGGAAGCACATAAAACCAGATATTCAATTCATCCCAGAGAGGGGAAGATGTATAAAGATCTCAAGAAACACTTTTGGTGGCCGGGTATGAAAGCTGATATTGCTAAATATGTAGGAGAATATTTGACGTGTTCTAAGGTCAAAGCTGAACATCAGAAACCATCAGGTCTACTACAACAACCTGAAATCCCGGAATGGAAATGGGAAAACATTACCATGGATTTCATTACTAAATTGTCAAGGACTGCAAGTGGTTATGATATTATTTGGGTAATAGTTGATCGTCTCACCAAGTCAGCACACTTCCTGAGAATGAGAGAAGATGACAAAATGGAGAAGTTGGCGCGATTGTATTTGAAGGAGGTTGTCTCCAGACATGGAATACCCGTCTCTATTATCTCTGATAGGGATGGTAGATTTGTTTCAAGGTTCTGGCAGACGTTGCAACAAGCATTGGGGACTCGTCTAGACATGAGTACTGCCTATCATCCACAAACTGATGGGCAGAGTGAAAGGACGATACAAACGCTTGAAGACATGCTACGAGCATGTGTTATTGATTTCTAAAATAGTTGGGATCAACACCTACCTTTAGCAGAATTTTCCTACAACAACAGTTATCATTCTAGTATTGAGATGGCACCGTTTGAGGCACTTTATGGTAGAAAGTGCAGGTCTCTGAATTGTTGGAATGAAGTGGGGGATAGACAGATTACGGGTCCGGAGATAATACAAGAAACTACCGAGAAAATCATCCAAATTCAACAACTGTTGAAAACCGCCGAGAGTCGACAAAAAAGCTACGCGGACAGTAAAAGAAGAGATATAGAGTTTAAAATTGGAGAAATGGTCATGCTTAAGGTTTCACCTTGGAAAGGCGTTGTTCGATTTGGTAAACGGGGGAAACTAAATCCAAGGTACATTGGACCATTCAAGATTATAGATCGTGTCGGACCAGTAGCTTACCAACTAGAGCTACCTCAACAACTCACAGCTGTACATAACACTTTCCACGTCTCGAATTTGAAGAAATGTTTGCTAAAGAAGATCTCACTATTCCGTTGGACGAAATCCAAATCAATGAAAAACTTCAATTCATTGAAGAACCCGTCGAAATAATGGATCGTGAGGTTAAGAGACTTAAGCAACACAAGATATCGATTGTTAAGGTTCGATGGAATGCTTGTAGAGGACCCGAGTTCACCTGGGAGCGTGAAGATCAAATGAAGAAGAAATACCCACATCTATTTCCAGAAGATTCGTCAACACCTTCAACAGCTTAAAATTTCGAAATTTATTTAACGGGTAGGTACTTTAGTGACCTGAACTTTTCCATGTTTATATATATTAATTTAGATTGATATTTACATGAATAAATGTTTCCAACGTGTTAATCAATCAAACTTTTTAAGACTTGATTAAATGAAATAAGTTTCATATAGACAATTGATCACCCAAGTTGACTGGCGATTCACGAACGTTACAAATTTGTAAAAACTACATGTTGTGATATACATATATATATATATATATATATATATATATATATATATATATATATATATATATATATATATATATGGTTGACATGAGATTATAATGAGTAAGTATCTTGCTAAGTATATTAACAATGTGTGATATACATAAGAAATGAGATTATTAAGTTAAGAAACTGGAAATGATATATATAACGATTATCGTTATGATAACGTCTACTAAATACATATGTATCATATTAAGATATTGATACACTATATTTAACATGATAAAATGATATTTAAATATATCATTAAGTGTGTTAACAATGAACTACATATGTAAAAACAAGACTACTAACTCAAGAATTACGAAACGAGACTTATATGTAACGATTATCGTTGTAACGATATTTTAATGTATATATCATATTAAGTGATATTCATACATCATAATATCATTATAACATAATAATTTAATATTTCATTTGATATAATAAACATTGGGTTAACAACATTAATTGAGATCGTGAACTTAAAGGTTTCAAAACAACACTTACATGTAACGACTAACGAAGACTTAACGACTCCATTAGAATGTATATACATGTTGTGTTTTGATATGTATTCTTAGACTTTTGAAAGACTTCAAGACACATATCAAATTACTTCTACTTAACAAAAATGCTTACAATTACATCCTCGTTCAGTTTCGTCAACAATTCTACTCGTATGCACCCGTATTCGTACTCGTACAATACACAGCTTTTAGATGTATGTACTATTGGTATATACACTCTGATGATCAGCTCTTAGCAGCCCATGTGAGTCACCTAACATATGTAGGAACCATCATTTGGAAACTAGCATGAAATATCTCATAAAATTACAAAAATATTATTAATCATTCATGACTTATTTACATGAAAATAAAATTACATATCCTTTATATCTAATCCATATAACAACGATCAAAAACACCTACAAATACTTTCATTCTTCAATTTTCTTCATCTAATTGATCTCTCTCAAGTTCCATCTTCAAGTTCTAAGTGTTCTTCATAAATTCCATAAGTATAGTTTCATAAAAATCAAGAATACTTCCAAGTTTGCAAGTCTACTTCCAAGCTTTCTAATCCATTTCAAGTAATCATCTAAGATCAAGGAACCTTTGTTATTTATAGTAGGTTATCTTTCTAATTCAAGGTAATATTAATATTCAAACTTTGATTCAATTTCTACGACTATAACAATCTTATTTCGAGTGAAAATCTTACTTGAACTATTTTCGTGTCATGATTCTGCTTCAAGAACTTTCAAGCCATCCAAAGATTCTTTGAAGCTAGATCAATTTTTCTCATTTCCAGTAGTTTTATCCAGAAAACTTTAGGTAGTAATGATGTTCATAACATCATTCGATTCATACATATAAAGCTATCTTATTCGAAGATTTAAACTTGTAATCACTAGAACATAGTTTAGTTAATTCTAAACTTGTTCGCAAACAAAAGCTAATCCTTCTAACTTGACTTTTAAAATCAACTAAACACATGTTCTATATCTATATGATATGCTAACTTAATTATTTAAAACCTGGAAACACGATGAACACCATAAAATCGGATATACGCCGTCGTAGTGAAACCGGGTGCTGTTTTGGTTTGGATAATTAAAAACTATGATAAACTTTGATTTAAAAGTTGTTCTTCTAGGAATTTGATTTTTCATATGAACATGAAACTATATCCAAAAATCTTGGTTAAACTCAAAATGAAAGTATGTTTTTCAAAATGGTCATCAAGATGTCGTTCTTTCGACGAAAATGACTACCTCTTTAGTAATTGACATGTAACTTAAATTTCTGACTATAAACCTATATTTTTTCTGTTTGGATTCTTATATTAGAGTTCAATATGAAACCATAGCAATTTGATTCACTCAAAACGGATTTAAAATGAAGAAGTTATGGGTAAAACAAGAATGGATATTTTTGATCTTTTTAGCTACGGGAAATGTTTAACAAATCTATACAAATCATTACCTAGCTAACTTATATTGTATTATACATGTATTCTAATATATTATGTAATCTTAGGATACCATAGACACGTATGCAAATGTTTTGACATATCATATCGACCCATGTATATATATTATTTGGAACAACCAGAGACACTCTATATGCAGTAATGTTGGAGTTAGCTATACAGGGTTGAGGTTGATTCCAAAAATATATATACTTTGAGTTGTGATCTAGCCTGAGACGTGTATACACTGGGTCGTGGATTGATTCAAGATAATATGTATCGATTTATTTCTGTACATCTAACTGTGGACAACTAGTTGTAGGTTATTAACGAGGACAGCTGACATAATACACTCAAATCTTTAAAACATAATAAAAATGGTTGTAATTATATTTTGATCATACTTTGATATATATGTACATATTTGTATAGGTTCGTGAATCGATCCGTGGCTAAGTCTTATTTTCGAGGAAGGAAATATCTGTGAAAGTGAGTTATAGTCCCACTTTTAAAATCTAATATTTTTGGGATGAGAATACATGCAAGTTTTATAAATGATTTACAAAATAGACACAAGTACGTGAAACTACATTCTATGGATGAATTATCAAAATCAAATATGCCCCTTTTTATTAAGTCTGGTAATCTAAGAATTAGGGAACAGACACCCTAATTAACGCGAATCCTAATGATAGATCTATTGGGCCTAACAAACCCCATCCAAAGTACCAGATGCTTTAGTACTTCAAAATTTATATCATATCCGAAGGGTGTCCCGGAATGATGGGGATATTCTTATATATGCATTTTGTTAATGTCGGTTACCAGGTGTTCACCATATTAATGATTTTTATCTCTATGTATGGGATGTGTATTGAAATATGAAATCTTGTGGTCTATTGTTATGATTTGATATATATAGGTTAAACCTATAACTCACCAACATTTTTGTTGACGTTTAAAGCATGTTATTTCTCAGGTGAATACTAAGAGCTTCTGCTGTTGCATACTAAAATAAGGACAAGATTTGGAGTCCATGTTTGTATGATATTGTGTAAAAACTGCATTCAAGAAATATATGTCGATGTAATATATTTCTATTGTAAACCATTATGTAATGGTCGTGTGTAAACAGTATATTTTAGATTATCATTATTTGATAATCTAGGTAATGTTTTTAAAACCTTTATTGATAAAATAAAGGTTATGGTTGTTTTAAAAATGAATGCAGTCTTTGAAAAACGTCTCATATAGAGGTCAAAACCTCGAAACAAAATAAATTAATATGGAATGTTTATAATCAATATGAACGGGACATTTCACTTATTGCATTGATTGCATGAATAGTGTAGAGACAAAAATTCATATCTTAGCGTATCTGTTACTGTAGACTTTCTCTGACACGTTTCCTTAATTTCCTCCGTAATTTATGGGATCTTCTGTACTATGTATAGGTATTTTATGTAATTAGAATATCATCTGATATCTGAAAATCATTTCATATCGAAAAATCCTTTATTCGATCGTAAGAAATGGAGCTCGCCACTAGTTCAAATTATTCGGAATCCGACGGCTATTCCGAATGGATGTTTACCTAAGCTCCAAAAGCACCGTCACCGAAATGAATCAACCAATCAGCGATCCCTTCCACCAACCGAATTCACCTATTGGCGAAGAACCTGAAGCACTTACCGGCGAACTAGTCCGAAACACCATTTTCATCTTAGAATATCAGTGGCCATGGCTCCATCTATGAGTCCCTTAAGTGTGGTAAAATTTACAGAAGCAAACTCGTCTTGGTTTGACCGTGGCGACGGTCTAAGTGCGAGTAGGTCAGAAATTTCTGAACAACGTTAAAGGACATAGTGACGATCGGAGGGCCATAAATCCTAAACCGTAACTCGGATTAAGATGAGTCCTATATGAAAAGTTATCTACTAGAAAAGATCTATCTAAAAATAATGGTTAGAATAGCCCAGGTCTGCTGGTCTATTACAGAAACAGCAGGTCAGTAGGTTTTGGACAGAAACAATAAGTTTAAGTGAGTTCCGGTGGTCTTGGTGCTTGATGTTCATCATGGTTCTCATCCTTGATGCATATAGCTTCAAGTGTACAACTCATGGGTGTGTTTACATCATCTTAACCAAGTCTTGACCATCATAACACTAGTGCAAGTCTAACAAATGAAGCACAACTCACTTAAGAGTTGCATGTAGGTTGATGAACCAAAGTTACATCAAAGTCTTAGGTTTGACACTTACATGAACTATAATAGAAATATTGAACTATAAACTTGAAAGTTAACTAACTAATCAAGATCATAAGTAGTAGAACATAGTTCTTAGTTTGATCTTGAAGATCCAAGACTCAAAAGTCTAGATCCAAAGTTATATTTAAAGAAAACTTATTTACATGTTCTTGAACTTTTAAGTTATCTTTTAGTTCCAAGAGATATGAGATCAAGACTAACTTGTAGTACTTGACCAACAACAACCAAAATCATACAATTAAAGTGCAAGTAACATTAAATAAACAAGTAAAAGGTTCATGGTTTGTTCATACTTTTAAAGATTCAACCAAGATTTGATCTTTAAGTAAAGTAAACTTTAAGTTTACTTCAAGAACTACAAGTATGATTTTAATCAACACATGACCTTTATAATCTTTTGAAACAAGTAAGGTAGAACATAACTAGATAGATTATGTTCTTGTTGTTCTTGTTATAACAAGATAAAAATGAAGAATCAAACTAGTGAGTTTATTCTTGTAACATGAAGATAAGTAACAACAACATGACTTAAATAACTAGTAATCAAAGACAAGTAACATTTAAATAAAAGAATGATGATGATGAAGATGTAGATTTCGGTTTTGTTTGAAGAAAAGAAGAGAAGAAGTTGTTTCAAACACTTATAAGAAAGAGAGAATTTGAGAGAAAAGTTACAAGTGTTCTTTGTGTGTGTTTGAGAATGAGAGAGTTTGTGAGTAAGTAGTAAGTAAAAAAAAAAGATTTTGACTCCCTCCTCTTCCACAAAAAGCTATGGCCAGCAGCCTCTCAAGGGGGGGGGGGGGGGGATGGAGTTGTTTTGTGGTTACATGCTTGTTAAAGTTTGAAAAGGTGGATAAAAGGGGTGGTTACATGGGGATTAAGGCATAACTAGATTCCATATCTCTTAACTGGCTAGTTCCATTTTCTAAATGATACTTACACTTGAAAGAGTGGGCTAAAGGGTCTATTAATAATGTAGGGTGGGCTTGTAAGCCCAAAATCAGGTGTCCATTAACCATAAACAAGCCCAAGTCCAAAAATTTACAAGTTAAACCAAATAAAGCCCAAGTAACTAACTAATAGTCTTAGTTAATTAAAATGATTAATAAAATTAATCATGAATGCAAATAATACTTGAAAATATTATTCGTGCAAGTTTCGGGTGTCACAAAGACGTTTTGAGCACTTAAAAGTCAAGTACGGGCAATCATAGCAACATGTAAATGTAATAAAATACATTCGTTTAATCACACGTATTAATAATAGTAATTATTAATAAATAAACGTTAGAAATTCCAGGGTCGTTACAATATATATACATATATATATATATATATATACATATATATATATATATATATATATATATATATATATATATATATATATATATATATACATATATATATATATATACATATATATATATATATACATATATATATATATATACATATATATATATATATACATATATATATATATATATACATATATATATATATACATATATATATATAAATCATATATATATATGTATATATATTGTAACGACCCTGGAATTTCTAACGTTTATTTATTAATAATTACTATTATTAATTGAGCACTTAAAAGTCAAGTACGGGCAATCATAGCAACATGTAAATGTAATAAAATACATTCGTTTAATCACACGTATTAATAATAGTAATTATTAATAAATAAACGTTAGAAATTCCAGGGTCGTTACAATATATATACATATATATATATATATATATATACATATATATATATATATATATATATATATATATATATACATATATATATATATATATACATATATATATATATATACATATATATATATATATACATATATATATATATATACATATATATATATATATACATATATATATATAAATCGATTGAGAGAGTTTAGATAAATATATTTTCAAGTTTCTATGAAATAATGAAACCTATTGAATTCTATTTATAATAGATTTTTGAATTATTAAAGTGAATTATTAAAGTATGAATTATTAAAGTGAATTATTAAAGTATGAATTATTAAAGTAAATTATTAAAGTATGAATTATTAAAGTTAATTATTAAAGTATGAATTATTAAAGTGAATTATTAAAGTTAAAGTAAAAGTAAAGTAAAGGAAAAGTTAAAGTATAGTAAAAGTATAAAAAATATGTATGTATAATACGCGTATAAATATATATAATATTAATTTAAATCGTTATATATATTTAATGAAATAAAATATAAATATCGTTATATTTATTATACTGGTTAAGTAATGAGTTGTCAAAAGTGATTCTAGATATTTATAAAAGTTATATACGTTTTAATAATAAAGTTCTTTTTAAACTGAAAACGTTTTTGTACGTTTGAAAATAGATTAATAGAATATTATGGAAACCAATTCTCCACTAGCTTTTGTCTAACTTTCGTAAATGACACTTCTTATTTTTATTTATAAATAGCTTTACAAATTATTCCGAATATCGTCAAGAGGAATAGATTTTCTCAAATCATAGTGGACCTCTCAACAGATACTTGTAATCATAATTCAATGTTTCTGATAATTCAATCATTTAATATATATATTTTTTAATTTCATCAATAATCATATTGAAACAAATACGTTCATATAAAGCATTATACGTTTAAATACTTTGTTAAAATTTTCAATTTATAACATATACACATATACATACATATTCATATATGTTCATTTAATGGTTCGTGAATCATTGGAATTTGGTCGAGGTTTAAATGAATGTATAAACATAGTTTAAAATCCTTGAGATTTAACTTAACAAACATTGCTTATCGTGTCAGAATAATATAAAGATAAAGTTTAAATTTAGTCGGAAATTTCCGGGTCGTCACAGTACCTACCCGTTAAAGAAATTTCGTCCCCGAAATTTGATAAAGGTCGTTATGGCTAACAATGAGAATGTTATTATGAAGTAACGATTATGAAGTTTTATCATGTCTAAGAAGTATGGATAAAATAATTCGATTACTCAAAGCGTATGAGGGAAGTTATCATAAATGAAGGAAATAAGATTATAGTGATTCGTCATATCTTTTGACGCCATCACAATTGATCTCCAAATTTAAAGAAAATCTTTGTAATCTATGTTGGATTTGATGCTTCGGTGATTAAGGAGATTATGATTCTCTTCGAATTAATACGATAATCCATCTTGATTTCTCTGTCGGGTATTTCACTATAAATCCACCTCCTTCGTTTCCTTACAACTCACACCTTCTATTCTTTCTCCCTCAACTCATATTTTAAAGTATTTGTCAATATGCTTCATCCAGTACTGATTCTCGATATACTCCTCACTTTCATATCTGTCATTCTTCTTTTTCATCTGCCTCCGAAAGAATCTATTTACTTCTACTATACTCTTAGTTTTATAGTAATTTTAGTTCTTCCGTGTCTTTATATTGCTATATGCATCGATATATACGGTTTATAATTTTTGGGTGGTTGTTGGGTTTTATATCTTCCCTTATATTTCAAAGCCCCTGCTTTTGTCTTCTATAATCATTGACATCCATAGTTAATGCTCCCTTCTATTTGCTGCGATTTATACTCCAATTTCTATTTTGGAGTTTTGTCCTTTCGTTTCTTCTTCTTGCGATTAAGCAACGTTTGTAATGGTCCAGTATTCGCAGATATGAATTTCAGAATGAACATAGTTAATATTCTAAGAAGGAAATGGTAATGGCACGATCTTGATTTGTTAATTTACCAGAATACCCTGAAAAGACCGAATCATCAAGAAAATATATTGTTGATATTTTTAGAGATTAAATAGAATACAAGAGTCGTGTAACATGGAACATGATGACGGCATGGTCTGTGAATCGTCATGTCCCATTAGAAACTCAGCAAGACTTACTGTAATATAATCACGTTGATCAAGTGTCATTATATTATACTAACTCATGCTTCAGTTCCCAACACTACTTCAAAACATTCATAATTTAAACTCGAAAGTTTATAGAATATAGAAACTAATAGTTTCTTATATGATGTAACACTGATAGCGCAAAGAGATAAATGACTTCAGATAAGATTAGTTGTGAAAATATCTTCAGAAATATCGCGGATATTTATAATGAAAGATATGATAATATCTTAGAATTTCTAATATTGATGGATGATGATGAAGATTTGTCTGTAAAGGTTTAGAATAAAGAGTAAGGTATTCGTTAATGACTTTAGCAGGCACTGAATCATTTGGATTCTTTGAAGACAGATTTAGTCTTTGTGATTTATCCACAGCCTCCTTCATAGTCTGTTCAATCCGTTTTCCAGTTCCAAACCTTCTCTTTTTCTCAGCTTTACCACCTTACTATTCTTTGTCATCAAACTTTCTACTATTAAGATCGTTTACAGTTTTTGATACTTCGTCAGCATTTCAAGAACTAGTTTGCAGTTCAAAATATTTTTCAGAACTTCACATTCAAAGTATGTAAGTCCAGGAGATAGACGTTTTACGTACACATATAACTGTTGGCGTAGACATGCTGCGAGATTTCAAAATACTGGTTACTATTTTTCGATGATTCGTATGACAATTCTCGTTACAAGATGCGAATGAGTAAATGATGTGATCTCAATAAATATAATGATTTTTCAAAAAGTCAAAGATAATTGAAGTTGTTGGTAAGTTTATTGCTAAGGTGGCGAGATATGAAAGGTCCCCAGTAATGATGACGAAAGGGCAACGTATCTATCGAGGTTATAATAAGACTAGTCTGACTGAAAAGTCGAAGTTGACTTGCTGGAGCTATGACAAAACTGTCTACTTTAAAAAGGAATTGAAAAGTCATTTTAGCTAATAAATGCCAAAGGGTCTGACACGGACACGCGTCGAACTATGACTTTGGCTTCGAGAGCTTTTTAGGTACATAAATGTGGGTAATATGTGGTTGGATCATCATCTCGATTGTTCATTGTTTGAAGTGTCTTCAAAAACTTCGGAGAGTTTGAACACAGTTTGTAGTCGTTAATATACATATGATGTTCTAACACAGTTTTGAAGTCAAAGTATAGCTTTGAAAGATGTAGGAATATAAGAGTGATGTCTTCTGTTAAATCATGACTTGGATTTTGATTTGTCAAAATCAGAATGCGTAATCAAATTTGGGTGAGAATGGTTGTTTTGATTACTATACAAGAATGTATATTGTTGTGAGATTTTGGGAGTATAGTTGATGATTTGCTTAATCAGATTCGAAAAATATAACATATTAATTGTGAATTTATATATCTCTCGGGTATTACCTACCCGTTAAAAAAAAATTTCACAATTAATATTTTGTACAACAGAATTTTATTACAGTCTTTATGAAAATATATATGTGCATATTTTCTTCAGATGTAACATATATTTAATGAGTTAATATTAAATTAAACTCATTTGATTTACGGTTGAAACTAGAACTGAATAATCCCTAAAGACTTTAGAAATTACATAACTTTTACGGAGTATTTATTCAATAAAATTGAAATTATGAATTAATACTTCGTTATTTGTTGGTGTTTGTAACCCTTGCACCATATTCTCTAAAGCCACTACTCGAGAGCGAAGCGTGTTGACTTCTTCTATTACACCGGGTGATTGTCGGTTCGGACGAGCGGATAAATAAAATCTAGAATTTGATGTAGTATATAATCGTGACGAGATACTCTGGAAATGAGAGAGAAAATGGTGTTTCGGACCGGTTCGCCGGTAAGTGCTTCAGGTTCATCGCCAAAAGGGGAATGTGGTGGATGGAAGGGATCACCTTCTTCTTGTCTCCAATTATTGAGGAGGCTACGAACCTATCCCCAATTCATCCAGAATAGATGATGGCTAATTGGTTGATCCATTCTGGTCACACTGCTTTCGGAGCTTGAGTGGGATTCCATATCGGAATTCGAGGGACTTGAACTAATGACGAATTCCATTTTGTTCGATTGAATAAAGGATTTTTCGATATGAAATAATTTTTCGGCTATCGGGTGGTATTCTAATTACATAGAATATCTATATATATATAGCGCAAAAGATTTCGTAGATTACGGAGAAATTTACGGGATATGTCAGGCAAAGTTTACAGTAACAGATACGCTAAGATATGGATTAGCAGATACGCTAAGATATGAATTTTGTCTATACACTATTCATGCGATCAATGCAGTAAGACATGTCTAGACTAAGAATGATAAGCAAAACTTTTGACAAGCAGACACGGTCGAAGTCCAGGCTCACTAATGCATCTTAACGACTATCAGTTAGATACACTAATGCAGACCTGGTTCGCTAAGACCATCGCTCTGATACCAACTGAAAGGACCCGTTCATATACATTATAAATGATTCACAATAGTTGATTACATCGCGAGGTATTTGACCTCTATATGATACATTTTACAAATATTGCATTCGTTTTTAAAAGACAAACTTTCTTTACAACGAAAGTTGATGGCATGCACACCATTTCATAATACATCCAACTATAATTGACATAATAATAATCTTGATGAACTCAATGACTCGAATGCAACGTCTTTCAAAATATGCCATGAATGACTCCAAGTAATATCCTTAAAATGAGCTAATGCACAGCGGAAGATTTCTTTAATACCTGAGAATAAACATGCTTTAAAGTGTCAACCAAAAGGTTGGTGAGTTCATAGGTTTATCATAACAATCATTTCAATATATTAATAGACCACAAGATTTCCGTTTATAAATATATGTACACTTGCAAGTGTATAAAAGTATTCTATAAGTTGTAAGCACCCGGTAACAAGCCTTAACGTTCATGTTTTACCCTCTGAAGTACACCAGATCAGGTGTGTTTAAAATAACCTCGAAGTACTAAAGCATCCCATAGTCAGGATGGGGTTTATCAGGCCCAATAGATCTATCTTTAGGATTCGCGCCTACCGTACATAGACAAGTAGTTTAATGTTACCAAGCTAAGGGTATATTTCTGGTTTAAACCCACGTAGAATTAGTTTTAGTACTTGTGCCTATTTCGTAAAATATTTATAAAAACAGCGCATGTATTCTCAGTCCCAAAAATATATATAAAAGGGAGCAAATGAAACTCACCATACTGTATTTCGTAGTAAAAATACATATAACGTCATTTAACAAGTGCAAGGTTGGCCTCGGATTCACGAACCTATATTAATTATATATATTTATATGTTGGTCAATATTTGTCTAACAATTTTTGGTCAAGTCATAGTGTACCACAATCCTAATGCTCGAGACTAATATGCAAAAGTCAACAAAAGTCAACTTGACCCAATATGACTTCTAAAATTTATACGTGTTTATTATATAACTTAACTATAGTCATTTTATATATTTAAATATATTTATTAGATTTTATAATAATAAAAGTCATTTATTAATAAAAATTTATATTAACGTTTATATATGATAAAATATACTTTTATATATCTTAAGTAGTAAAATTTATAAAGTTCACTTAATATCGTAAAATTATAGTGGTAAGTATTATTAATGTAATTATATTACGCGTGGTGAAAAATATCTTTATTTCCCCTATTTATTTGATAAAATAATATTGATCATAATAATAATAAGTAAAAGTTGTATTATTTTGTAATAATAATTATTATTATTCTATAAAAAAATAACAATATTTATATTTACTAAAAATGGTATTATGATAAAATGATAATACTAACATAATAATAATAATGATATTTTATAATAACAATGATACTTCTATTAAAATAATAACGACGATAGTAATAATAATCATTTTAACAATAATACTAAAATTCAGTTGACTATAACTTCTAATCCGTTCATCGAAACCATTCGATATCGAAATGAAAAGTTCTTAATTTTTCACTAGCTTTCCAATGACATGCATATCATATACCCTATCTCAGTAGCATATGTATCTAATTCAGGATTCAACAAACCTATCTAAGGACAATATCGAATGTACAAGCATGCATAATCCTATATACTCGAGCACTAGTCAGGGATACACTATTGATATATAAAAGTTAAGTTATGAGTGCTCACGTATCAATATTGAGATTCAATATTGCAGGAAAGTACGTAGACACAACGGAGATGATAATCACTAGATTGACCTTATGAGCATACCCATGAACCATACCCATCACCTCCATAGCTATAACCCATAATTTTCTTAGCTTCGACTCATTTAAAAAACTATTTTGAAATCACTCGGACATCACTCCGTCGTAATATTTTATGTATACTAATAATATCTTGAAATAATACAGAGCAAATATATATATATATATATATATATATATATATATATATATATATATATATATATATATATATATATATATATATATATACACACACACATACATATATATAAATCGATTGAGAGAGTTTAGAGAAATATATTTTCAAGTTTCTATGAAATAATAAAACCTATTGAATTCTATTTATAATAGATTTTTAAATTATTAAAGTGAATTATTAAAGTATGAATTATTAAAGTGAATTATAAAAGTATGAATTATTAAAGTGAATTATTAAAGTATGAATTATTAAAGTGAATTATTAAAGTATGAATTATTAAAGTGAATTATTAAAGTTAAAGTAAAAGTAAAGTAAAGGTAAAGTTAAAGTATAGTAAAAGTATAAAAACTATGTATGTATAATACGCGTATAAATATATATAATATTAATTTAAATCGTTATATATATTTTATGAAATAAAATATAAATATCGTTATATTTATTATACTGGTTAAGTAATGAGTTGTCAAAAGTTATTCTAGATATTTATAAAAGTTATATACATTTTAATAATAAAGTTCTTTTTGAACTGAAAAAGTTTTTGTACGTTTGAAAATAGATTAATAGAATATTATGGAAACCAATTCTCCACTAGCTTTTGTCTAACTTTCGTAAATGACACTTTTTATTTTTATTTATAAATAGCTTTACAAATTATTCCGAATATCGTTAAGAGGAATAGATTTTCTCAAATCATAGTGGACCTCTCAACAGAGACTTGTAATCATAATTCAATGTTTCTGATAATTCAATCATTTAATATTTTTTTTTTAATTTCGTCGATAATCATATTGAAACAAATACGTTCATATAAAGCATTATACGTTTAAATACTTTGTTGACATTTTCAATTTATAACATATACACATATACATACATATTCATATATGTTCATTTAATGGTTCGTGAATCATTGGAATTTGGTCGAGGTTTAAATGTATGTATAAACATAGTTTAAAATCCTTGAGATTTAACTTAACAAACATTTCTTATCGTGTCAGAATAATATAAAGATAAAGTTTAAATTTAGTCGGAAATTTCCGGGTCGTCACATGTTGGGAACGCTCGATAGAAAATTTGGTACTAAAAAACGGATTGAGCTAACCATGAAGGAGACCAAGGACAAATACAAGGACCAAACCCTATATTCAAATAATTCAGGTAATTCTGGATCCGATGAAATCTTTAGAGAATATCTTACTCTGAAGTCATGTTAAAATCTTGCGGAAAATTTTTCTTCATCAACCTTCGAACTTAGAAATTTCCAAAATATCATCATAAATATCTTCGATATTTCTGAGGATATTTTCATAAATATTCTTGTCCGAAATTATCTACCTCTTCGTGTTTTCTGTATTCCATTATATTGAAAACTTCTGTAAAATCTAAGTATAAGTTATGAATGAATTGTGGAGAAGTGTTGGGAATTGAAGCATGGGTTAGTATAATATAATGACGCCCGGCCAACGTGATTATATTACAGTAAGTCATACTGAGTTTCTAATGGAACATGATAAAGGATCACAGATCATACCTTTATCATGAACCATGTTACATAACTCTTTCATTCTACTTAACCTCTAAGAAAATATATTCTTGATAGTTCCATCCTCAGGGATTCTGGTAATTTAACAAATCAAATCGTGCTATTACTTTTCCTTTTTGCTCATAATCTTAGTTATATTCTTTTGAACTTCATACTTACAAAACCGAGACATCTTAATCGGTTTACTTTAAGACGGGAAGAAAACAGAAGCATGAAACTTTAAAATAGAAGGAAGTAGAGCTGTTGTGAAAAAAATGGAACGGAAGAGATGAATTTATAGTAAAATATCAGACGTAGAAATTGAGACAGATTGCCGTATTTAATTAAAGAGATCCTAATTTCTTTAATTTATGAAGAATCAAATCTTATATAGATTTCGAAGACTTTCATTCCTTAAATTCCGAAATTCAATCGCGACTACGTCAAAGGTTATGACGAACTTTATTTCCTTATTTCACTCTTTTGTGATAGCTTCATCCATACGCTTCAAGTAACCGAATCGTTTTATCTACATTACTCATTAATGATAAAACTCTATTTATCAACTCATATTCGTCATGAAAACATATTTATGGTTCACCATGACGACCTTACTCAAATTTCGGGACGAAATTTCTTTAACGGGTAGGTACTGTGACGACCCGGAAATTTCCGACCAAATTTAAACTTGATCTTTATATAATTTCGACACGATAAGCAAAGTCTTTAATGTTGAGTCTTAAAATTTTTTGAACTGTTTCTTATATTCATTTGACCTTTGACTGTTTCTGACGATTCACGAACAATTGTTTTGTAAATAAATGTGCTTATATATATATATATATATATATATATATATATATATATATATATATATATATATATATATATATATATATGTGTATATATAATAATGTGAAATAATAAAATATAAATTAATCAATAGAATTAAATATGTAATATATATATATATATATATATATATATATATATATATATATATATATATATATATATATATGTGATATTAAAATGAATCTATATATACGATTTCTATGTATAATTAATATTATATATATATATATATATATATATATATATATATATATATATATATATACACTATAATAAATATAAAATGTTATACTTATTACTTCTATTATTATTATTATTAATATTAATATTAACATCAATATCATTAATATGATTATCATATTTAGTATTATTATTAATAATACAATTTATTATTATTATCATTAATAATATTATTATTATCATTATTTTTATTATTATTCTTATTATTTTATTATTATTATTAATATTATTTCCATTAATAATATTATTAGTATATTTACGATTAATAATAATAAGTATATTTTTTTTAACATATTTATATTCTGGTAATCAGATGCAAACAAATTTACTAAGGAATCAAAATCTCATTCGTACGAAATCAGTATCAATCTTATTCTGTTTATATTTTGTTTTTCTTCATAACACCTTCAATCATGGACTCTATCAATCTCCAATTATTTAACACTCATATACGTTTTCCATTATTATTCTTTTCTTTGTCTTACTCATAAACTAAAGCATATATGTATATAGATATATGTTACATACAAACTATTACCTCCCACATCCTCTTGATCAATCTCTCAACCGTCACTTTACCATTCCCCACCTTCACACTCAAACACCACCCTACAACCTTCCAATCATCACCCTAGTTCACCGAAGAAACACTCGTCTACAATTGCTACTCTACTCGTTATTTTCTGGTTTCACTTATTTCGGCCTTGTTAAACTAAACCCAATTACTTTTCTACGTAAGAACTAACCTCATCACTTTCTTCTTGTTAATACCTAATCGAAACCTTCTGTTTAACTTCATCCTTGTTCACTATTACAGCTGCTATCTATATATGGTCAAACAGTCAATTATAACCATCAACTTAAATACTGTTACTGCTACTGCATCACTTCGCAAATATTAGCTGCTGCCTTTATTCTTTTATTACGTGAAACCACTATAAAAGGTATCTACTTCTGCAACCGTTTCTGTTTAAATCAGACCCAACAGCTACCATGAAACCACCACCATTATCACTGCTACTGCACTGCTGTTGTTAGCCGGTCATGTTTCTATTTAAACTGCAAACACCAACCATTAAAAAGACCTGCTAATTGCATTATATGTTATCTTTTTAAAACAGTAAAAGGGGTGTTTTCTTTCATGATGGCAGACACAATAAACCCCACTTGCAACTCGCTTTCTTTTGTTTTTTTTAGTATTTTCTGTTTGACAACCAACACCCACTTGTTAAATTATGATAAAAGATGATGGTAGTCGGCTGCAGCTGTAAGTACTTCCTTCCTGTTTCAATTTATTCAAACCGTTAATGTTCATCGACTAATAAAAGTGTTGGACTTGTAAAACTGCTTTGGGCCGAGACCCAAGAACAAATGGACTATAGAAGATGATGAATATCAAACCATGAAGAATCGTATGAACTATCTTTCTGTTTCATTTTTCCATCGACAAGAACCCCATAACCTCATCATAAATCACGATTTCTTTCCTGTTTCCTTCTTAATTTCAAACAGCAAAAAGGGTGGGGTATCTGTTCTTTTTCTAAACGTTCCCATAACATATCTTTGATAATAAATTGAAGTAATGGAAAGAGTGCATTATGTTCACGGTTTAATGTGGACAACTTGGATATATATATTGAATATATTATACAAAGCCTCTTTAAATCGTACAAGTGATACAAAGTAAATTTCATGGCAGACAAATTGATCCTTCCTTTAGGGGACATGCCCTTTTCTCTTCCTCTAAACTTAGTTACGTGGATTCCGCACTTATTATTTTTGGTTTGTCAACTTGCAAATGTATGCAAAAGTGAATCAATTAAATATCAAAGTGGTAAGGTTCTTGTAGTCCCTAGTGTCGACAAGGACAGAAGTAAAGGAGGTCATTTCCAAAATTTTATTTGATTCGGAAGATTTGGCACTTTATATAATTACTAGATTAAGAAAGGGGCATGAGTTGTTTATTGGGTTAAAATGAAACAAACTAGCGATAATGGTAAAACATGGTGATGGGTTCATTGTGATGAACTGTAAAGAAAAAGTGTGGGTATATATGAATATTACGTGTCTGCTAGGAAACCGATTTGCTTAGGCTATGTAATGATTTCTTGGGCCGGCCAACATGCACACACCCATCGACTAAGTAATGCAACTTGGGCCATTTATTAGTTTAATGGGTTTGCCAATGGGATTTGCTAGTGGGTCGAGGTCTTGTTGCTAATTGGGCCGATGACAAATAAATGGCTGTTGGATCGAGAGTTTGAATGAGCCGGACATAATGAAAGTTTTACTATAATTATAACTATGATTACAATTATGATTATGATTATGACGATGAGATGATGAGTAAGCTTGATGGTGATACTCGATGAAGAAAATGATGATGATGTTCACAGAAACGATGATGATGATAAGGGATGTAGCATGAAGATATGGCAATGCATGATGTTTGATGACTTAGTATAAGATAGTAGTTAGGATGATTGGGTTTTAAGTTTAAGAAGGAAATTGAAACTGAATTAAAGTGGCTTAAAAATAATTAGGATACATATAAAATCAGAAAAGTAAGGCAGAAGGAAGGGTTAAGGATATTATCGGGTTAGCGGGACGTCGCGGGTTCAAACCCGGACTTGGGCATTTTAAGGACTACTTCTTTGAGGTAGTTTACTTTATACTCAATTTATTATTATTACTATTATTATTATTACTATTATTATTATTATTATTATTATTATTATTATTATTATTATTATTATTATTATTATTTTTTTTTTTATTTGTTTATTTTTTTATTATTACTATTATTATTATGATTACTACTTTTATATTAACAATATCATTATAACAAATAAATATTTTCTATATAAGAGTATATATATTACAACTACCATAATATTACGTATAATTATATATATTAAGATTATTTATATAAATATTTACATATAACAAATTATTAATTTTAAACATAATATTAAACTATATAAATATTAACTATTTTAAAGATATACAAATTAAATATATAAGATATATAATTTAAGATATAATGTATGAATTTATTTGATTACAATTATATGTGTTAATATATATATATATATATATATATATATATATATATATATGATATAGGTTCGTGAATCCGAAGCCAACCATGCATTGTTCAGTATCGTCATATGTATTTTTACTACAAAATACAGTATTGTGATTTCATTTGCTCCCTTTTTAAATGCTTTTGCAATATATATATTTTTGGGACTGAGAATACATGTGCTTTTATAAATGCTTTACGAAATAGACACAAGTAATCGAAACTGCATTCTATGGTTGAATTGTTATACCGGATATCGCTCTTGTTGAACTTGGTAGCCTAAGAATTGGTGTTTATTATAATTGCCACCAATTGACGCGAATCCTAAAGATAGATCTATGGGCCTAGACAAGCTCCAGTCAGAGAATTTGAACTGCTTTAGTACTTCGATTTTATTTTTGGGGATATTCTAGATGCATTTTGTTAATGTCGGTTACCAGGTGTTCAATCCATATGAATGAATTTTAAATACTTGCGAGTGTATGATTACTAATTAAATGAAATCTTGTGGTCTATTAAAATGATGGAAATGATTGAGTACGATAAACTAATGAACTCACTAACCTTTTGGTTGACACTTTAAAGCATGTTTATTCTCAGGTATGAAAGAAATCTTCCGCTGTGCATTTGCTCATTTTAGAGATATTACTTGGAGTCAATCATGGCATATTTCAAAAGACGTTGCATTCGAGTCGTTGAGTTCATCAAGATTACTATTAAGGCAATTATAGTTGGATATATTATGAATGGTATGCATGCCGTCAACTTTCGATGTAATCAAAGTATGTCTTTTAAAAACGAATGCAATGTTTGTAAAATGTATCATATAGAGGTCAAGTACCTCGCGGTGTAACCAAATGTAACGTATTCGTCCAGATGGATTAGGACGGGTCGTTAGAGTTATGCGCCGCCAAATGGTACTCCATCTGGCGGCGCATATTAATGATTTAAAAAAGTGTGTTTAATGAAGTGACGTTAGATTCAAATCTATATGCCTTATAAATAATTACATTGTTAGTGAAATAATAGGCCTTAAAACAATATGTGTCCTGCTAAGGCATGCATACATAAAAGGAATAATATGAATGAAATTCAAATCGGTCAAATCGAAAAAGGCAAAATTGATGGCTTTTGAGGTCTCGTTTTGAAAAATATTTGGGACAAACCGCCTACGGCAGTTTGCCAACGGATAGATCCTGAATAAATACGCGATTTGAAAAAAAAAGGTGACTAAATCGGAGATACTAGTCAAAAGATACGATAGATCGAACATTTTGGTCAAAGACACAAAACACCAAGCACCACGAACCGTCGGTGCTGTTTGGTGTGTGGTGCGATTTTGCGAGGAAAGATGTCGTTTTCGGAATCTAGACAACCTAGAATGGCAAGCACGTTCAGAGAGTCTTGCTCGTTTGACCGTTTTAGGTTGATCTTGAGCATTTCAGCACAATCTTAAACCGAAGGTTATGCACCGCCAAATGGTACTCCATCTGGCGGTGCATACTAATGATTTAAAAAAACCTGTTTAATGAAGTGACATTAGATTCAAATTTATACCCGTTATACATAATTACATTGCGAGTGAAATAATAGGCCTTAAAACGATAAATATACCATGCTAAGTCATGCATACAAAAAACTAATAAAAAGATATAAATTGAATACGTTCAAATAGAACATAAAAATTCGTAAAATGTCTTTTTCGGCATCTTAACGACCTCGAATGTCAAGACACTATCCATGAGTCCTTATGTTAGTGTCGTTTTAGGGTGATATCGAGAATTTCAGCACAATCTGAAATCGAAGGTTATGCGCCGCCAAATGGTACTCCATCTGGCGGCGCATATTAATGATTTAAAAAAATGTGTTTAATGAAGTAACGTTAGATTCAAATCTATATGCGTTATACATAATTATATTACGAGTGAAATAATAGGCCTTAAAAAATATCTGCCATGCTAAGTCATGCATACACAAAAGGAATAATATGAATGAAATTCAAAACGGTGAAAATCGAAAAAAGGAAAAATTAAAGGCTTTCGAGGTCTCGTTTCCAAAAATATTTAGGACAAACCGCCTACGGCAGTTTGCCAACAGATAGATCCCAAAAATACACGATTTGAAAAAAAATGGTGACTAAATCGGAGCTACAAGTCAAAAGATACGATACATCGAACATTTTGGCCAAAGACACAAAACACCACACACCACGAACTGTAGGTGGTGTTTGGTGCGTGGTGCGATTTTGTGAGGAAAGATTTTTCGGAATCTAGACGACCTCGAATGGCAAGCACGTTCAGAGAGTCTTACTCGTTCGGCCATTTTAGGGTGATCTTGAGAATTTCAATACAATCATAAACCGAATGTTATGCGCCGCCAAATGGTACTCCATCTGGCGATGCATACTAATGATTTAGAAAAACGTGTTTAATGAAGTGACATTAAATTCAAATTTATACCCGTAATACATAATTACATTGCGATTGAAATAATAGGCCTTAAAACGATAAATATACCATGCTAAGTCATGCATACAAAAAACTAATAATAAGATATAAATTGAAAACGTTCAAAGAGAACATTAAAAATTAGTAAAATGTCTTTTTTCGGCATCGTAACGACCTCGAATGTCAAGACACTATCCAGGAGTCTTTATTTTAGGGTCGTTTTAGGGTGTTCTCGTGAATTTCAGCACAATCTGAAACCGGAGGTTATTCGCCGCCAAATGCTACTCCATCTGGCGGCGCATATTAATGATTTAAAAAATCGTGTTTAATGAAGTGACGTTAGATTCAAATCTATATGCGTTATACATAATTACATTGTGAGTGAAATAATAGTCCTTAAAACAATATGTGCCATGCTATGGCATGCATACACAAAAAGAATAATACGAATGAAATTCAAATCGGTCATAATCGAAAAAAGGCAAAATTGAAGGATTTCGAGGTCTCGTTTCGAAAAATATTTGGGACAAACCGCCTACGATAGTTTGCCAACGGATAGGTCCTGAAAAAATACACGATTAGAAAAAAACAGTGACTAAATCGGAGCGACGAGTCAAAAGATACGATAGATCGGACATTTTGGCCAAAGACACAAAATACCAAGCACCACGAACTGTCGGTGTTGTTTGGTGTGGGGTGCGATTTTGCGAGGAAAGATATCTTTTTCGGAATCTAAACGACCTAGAATGGCAAGCACGTTTAATGAAGTGACGTTAGATTCAAATCTATATGCGTTATACATAATTACATTGTGAGTGAAATAATAGTCCTTAAAACAATATGTGCCATGCTAAGTCATGCATACACAAAAGGAATGATATGAATGAAATTCGAATAGGTCAAAATCGAAAAAGGCAAAATTGAAGGCTTTCGAGGTCTCGTTATGAAAAATATTTGGGACAAACTGCCTATGGCAGTTTTTCAAAGGATAGATCCTGAAAAATACACGATTTGAAAAAAAAGGGTGACTAAATCGGAGCTACGAGTCAAAAGATACGATAGATCGAACATTTTGGCCAATGACACAAAACACCAAGCACCACGAACCGTCGGTCCTGTTTGGTGCGTGGGGAGATTTTGCGAGGAAAGATATATTTTTTGTAATCTAGACGACCTCGAATGGGAAGCACGTTCAGAGAGTCTTGCTCGTTCGACCGTTTTAGGGTGATCTTGAGAATTTCAACACAATCTTAAACCGAAGGTTATGCGCCTCCAAATGGTACTCCATCTGGCGGCGCATACTAATGATTTAAAAAAACGTGTTTAATGAAGTGACATTAGATTCAAATTTATATCCATTATATATAATTACATTGCGATTGAAATAATAGGCCTTAAAACGATACATATACCATGCTAAGTCATGCATACAAAAAACTAATAAAAAGATATAAATTGAATACGTTCAAATAGAACATTAAAAATTAGTAAAATGTCTTTTTTCGGCATCCTAACGACCTCGAATGTCAAGACACTATCCAGGAGTCTTTATGTTAGGGTCGTTTTAGGATGAGATCGAGCATTTCAGCACAATCTGAAACCGAAGGTTATGCGCCGCCAAATGGTACTCCAACTAGCAGTGCATATTAATGATTTAAAAAAGCGTGTTTAATAAAGTTACATTAGATTCAAATCTATATGCGTTATACATAATTACATTGCGAGTGAAATAATAGGCCTTAAAACAATATTTACCATGCTAAGTCATGCATACACAAAAGGAATAATATGAATGAAATTCAAAACGGTCAAAATCAAAAAAAGGAAAAATAGAAGGCTTTCGAGGTCTCGTTTCAAAAAATGTTTGGGAAAAATCGCCTACGGAAGTTTGCCAACGGATAGATCCCGAAAATACATGATTTGAAACAAAATGGTGACTAAATCGGAGCTACAAGTCAAAAGATACGATACATCGAACATTTTGGCCAAAGAAACAAAACACCAAGCACCAGGAATCATCGGTGGTGTTTGGTGCGTGGTGCGATGTTGTGAGGAAAGATGTCTATTTCGGAATCTAGACGACCTCGAATGGAAAGCACGTTATGAGACTCTTGCTCGTTCGGCCATTTTAGGGTGATCTTGAGAATTTCAGCACAATCTTAAACCGAAGGTTGTGCGCCGCAAAATGGTACTCTATCTGGCGGCGCATACTAATGATTTAAAAAACCTGTTTAATGAAGTGAGATTAGATTCAAATTTATACCCGTTGTACATAATTACATTGCGAGTGAAATAATAAGCCTTAAAATGATAAATATACCATGCTAAGTCATGCAAGTAAAAAACTAATAAAAAGGTATAAATTGAATACGTTCCGATAGAACATTAAAAATTCATAAAATGTCTTTTTTCGGCATCCTAATGACCTCGAATGTCAAGACACTATCCAGGAGTCTTTATGTTAGGGTCGTTTTAGGGTGATATCGAGAATATCAGCACAATCTAAAACCGAAGGTTATGCACCGCCAAATGGTACTCCATCTGGCGGCGCATATTAATGATTTAAAAAAGTGTGTTTAATGAAGTGATGTTAGATTCAAATCTATATGCGTTATACATAATTACATTGCGAGTGAAATAATAGGCCTTAAAACAATATGTGCCATGCTAAGTCATGCATATACAAAAAGAATAATATGAATGAAATTCAAAACGGTCAAAATTGAAAAAAGGAAAAATTGAAGGCTTTCGAGGTATCGTTTCAAAAAATATTTGGGACAAACCGCCTACGGCAGTTTGCCAACGGATATATCCCGAAAATACACGATTTGAAAAAAAATGGTGACTAAATCGGAGCTACAAGTCAAAAGATACGATACATCAAACATTTAGGCCAAAGACACAAAACACCAAGCACAACGAACCGTCGGTGGTGTTTGGTGCGTGGTGCGATGTTGCGAGGAAAGATGTCTTTTTTGGAATCTAGACGACCTCGAATGGAAAGCACGTTCAGAGAATCTCGCTCGTTCGGCCATTTTAGGGTGATCTTGAGAATTTCAGCACAATCTTAAACCGAAGGTTATGCGCCGCCAAATGGTACTCTATCTGGCGGCGCATACTAATGATTTAAAAAAACCTATTTAATGAAGTGAGATTAGATTCAAATTTATACCCGTTATACATAATTACATTGCGAGTGAAATAATAGGCCTTAAAACGATAAATATACCATGCTAAGTCATGCAGACAAAAAACTAATAAAAAGATATAAATTGAATACGTTCAGAAAGAACATAAAAAATTCGTAAAATGTCTTTTTTCGGCATCCTAACGACCACGAATGTCAAGACACTATCTAGGAGTCTTTATGTTAGGGTTGTTTTAGGGTGATATCGAGAATTTCAGCACAATCTAAAACCGAAGGTTATGCGCCGCCAAATGGCACTCCATCTGGCGGCGCATATTAATGATTTAAAAAAGTGTGTTTAATGAAGTGACGTTAGATTCAAATCTATGTGCGTTATACATAATTACATTGCGAGTGAAATAATAGGCCTTAAAACAATATGTGCCATGCTAAGTCATGCATACATAAAAGGAATAATATGAATGAAATTCAAAACTGTCAAAATCTAAAAAAGGAAAAATTGAAGGCTTTCGAGGTCTCGTTTCGAAAAATATTTGGGACAAACCGCCTACGGCAGTTTGTCAACGGATATATCACGAAAATACACGATTTGAAAAAAATGGTTACTAAATCGGAGCTACAAGTCAAAAGATACGATACATCGAACATTTTGGCCAAAGACACAAAACACCAAGCACCACGAACCGTAGGTGGTGTTGGGTGCGTGGTGCTATTTTGCGAGGAAATATGTCTTTTTCGGAATCTAGACGACCTCGAATGGCAAGCACGTTCAGAGAGTCTTGCTCGTTAGGCCATTTTAAGGTGATCTTGTGAATTTTAGTACAATCTTAAACCGAAGGGTATGCGCCGCCAAATGATACTCCATTTGGCGGCGCATACTAATGATTTAAAAAAACCTGTTTAATGAAGTAACGTTAGATTTAAATCTATATGCGTTATACATAATTACATTGCGAGTGAAATAATTGGCCTTAAAACGATAAATATACCATGCTAAGTCATGCATACAAAAAACTAATAAAAAGATATAAATTGAATACGTTCAAATAGAACATAAAAATTCGTAAAATGTCTTTTTTCGGCATCCTAACGACCTCGAATGTCAAGACACTATCCAGGAGTCTTTATGTTAGTGTCATTTTAGGGTGATATCGAGAATTTCAGCACAATCTGAAATCGAAGGTTATGCGCCGCCAAATGGTACTCCATCTGGCGGCGCATATTAATGATTTAAAAAAACGTGTTTAATGAAGTGACGTTAGATTCAAATCTATATGCGTTATACATAATTATATTGCGAGTGAAATAATATGCCTTAAAACAATATGTGCCATGCTAAGTCATGCATACACAAAAGCAATAATATGAATGAAATTCAAAGCGGTCAAAATCGAAAAAAGGAAAAATTGAAGGCTTTCAAGGTCTCGTTTCGAAAAATATTTGGGACAAACTGCCTAGGGTAGTTTACCAACGGATAGATCCCGAAAATACACGATTTGAAAAAAATGGTGACTAAATCGGAGCTACAAGTCAAAAGATACGATACGTAGAACATTTTGGCCAAAGACACAAAACACCACGCACCACGAACCGTAGGTGGTGTTTAGTGCGTGGTGCGATTTTGCGAGGAAAGATGTCTGGAATCTAGGCGACCTAGAATGGCAAGCACGTTTAATGAAGTGACCTTAGATTCAAATCTATATGCGTTTTACATAATTACATTATGAGTGATCTAATAGGCCTTAAAACAATATGTGCCATGCTAAGTCATGCATACACAAAAGGAATAATATGAATGAAATTCAAATCGGTCAAAATAGAAAAATGAAAAATTGAAGGCTTTCGAGGTCTTGTTACGAAAAATATTTTGGGCAAACTGGCTATGGCAGTTTTCCAACAGATAGATCTTGAAAAAATACAAGATTTGAAAAAAAAAACGGTGAATAAATCGGAGCTACGAGTCAAAAGATACGATAGATCGAACATTTTTGCCAAAGACAAAAAACACCAAGCACCAAGAACCGTTGGTCCTGTTTGGTGCGTGGTGCGATTTTGCGATGTAAGATGTCTTTTTTGGAATCTATACGACCTCGAATGGGAATCACGTTCAGAGAGTCTTGCTCGTTCGGCCGTTTTAGGGTGATCTTGAGAATTTCAGCACAATCTTAAACCAAAGGTTATGCGCCGCCAAATGGTACTCCATCTGGCGGCGCATACTAATGATTTAAAAAAAACATGTTTAATGAAGTGACATTAGATTCAAATTTATACCCGTTATACATAATTACATTGCGATTGAAATAATAGGCCTTAAAACGATAAATATACCATGCTAAGTCATGCATACAAAAAACTAATAATAAGATATAAATTGAAAACGTTTAAAGAAAACATTAAAAATTAGTAAAATGTCTTTTTTAGCATCCTAACGACCTCGAATGTCAAGACACTATCCAGGAGTCTTTATTTTAGGGTCGTTTTATGGTGATCTCGAGAATTTCAGCACAATCTGAAACCGGAGGTTATGCGCCGCCAAATGGTACTCCATCTGGCGGCGCATATTAATGATTTAAAAAGCGTGTTTAATGAAGTGACGTTAGATTCAAATCTATATGCGTTATATATAATTACATTGCAAGTGAAATAATAGGCCTTTAAACAATATGTGTCATGCTAAGTCAGGCATACACAAAAGGAATATTATGAATGAAAGTCAAAACGGTCAAAATCGAAAAAAGGAAAAATTGAAGGCTTTCGAGGTCTCATTTTGAAAAATATTTGGGTCAAACCGCCTACGAAAGTTTTCCAACGGATAGATCCCGAAAAATACACGATTTGAAAAAAAAAACGGTGACTAAATCGGAGCTACAAGTCAAAAGATACGATACATCAAACATTTTGGCCAAAGACACAAAACACCAAGCACCACGAGCCGTCGGTGGTGTCTGGTGCGTGGTGCGATTTTGCAACGAAAGATGTTTTTTCAGAATGTAGAAGACCTCGAATGGCAAGCACGTTCAGAGAGTCTTGCTAATTCGGCCATTTTAGGATGACCTTGAGAATTTCAGCACAATCTTAAACCGAAGGTTATGCGCCGCCAAATGGTACTCCATCTGGCGGTGCATACTAATGATTTTAAAAACGTGTTTAATGAAGTTACATTAGATTCAAATTTATACCCGTTATACATAATTACATTGCGATTGAAATAATTGGTCTTAAAACGATAAATATACCATGCTAAGTCATGCATACAAAAAACTAATAATAAGATATAAATTGAAAACGTTCAAAGAAAACATTAAAAATTAGTAAAATGTCTTTTTTTCGGCAGCCTAACGACCTCGAATGTCAAGACACTATCCAGGAGTCTTTATTTTAGGGTCGTTTTAGGGTGATATCGAAAATTTCAGCACAATCTGAAACTAGAGGTTATGCGCTGCCAAATGGTACTCCATCTGGTGGCGCATATTAATAATTTAAAAAAGCATGTTTAATGAAGTGACGTTAGATTCAAATCTATATGTGTTATACATAATTACATTGTGAGTGAAATAATAGGCCTTAAAACAATATGTGCCATGCTATGGCATGCATACACAAAAGGAATAATATGAATGAAATTCAAATCGGTCAAAATCGAAAAAATGCAAAATTGAAGGCTTTCGAGGTCTCGTTTTGAAAAATATTTGGGATAAACCACCTACGATAGTTTTCCAACGGATGGATTCAGAAAAAATACACGATTTGAAAAAAAACGGTGACTAAATCGGAGCTACGAGTCAAAAGATACGATAGATCGAACATTTTGGCCAAAGACACAAAACACCAATCACCACGAACTGTCGGTGTTGTTTGGTCTGTGGAACGATTTTTCGAGGAAAGATGTCTTTTTTGGAATCTAGATAACATAGAATGGCAAGCACGTTCAGAGAGTCTTGCTCGTTTGGCCGTTTTAGGATGATCTTGAGAATTTCCGCACAATCTTAAACCGAAGGTTATGCGCTGCCAAATGGTACACCATCTGGCGGCGCATACTAATGATTTAAAAAAATATATTTAATGAAGTGACATTAGATTCAAATTTGTACTCGTTATACATAATTGCATTGCGAGTGAAATAATAGGCCTTAAAACGATAAATGTACCATGCTAAGTTGATAATGCTAAAAATGAACACATATTTCATAGCATTATCCTTCAAGAAAGACAAGCTTTTAGTTGTAATTGTTCTATTTCCAAGTAATATTCGTTTAAATAATAAAAGGTGAAGACAAAAGACAGAATCGACGATTTGAAGACGCAAACAACCAAAAAGCTAAAAAGTAAAAAGTACAATCCAAGTGGTTCAATTTATTGATAAGAGACGTCTCAAAATCACAAGAGTACAAGCCGCAAAAAGCAAAGTACAAGATATTAAATTATACAAAAAGGCGTTCGAAATCCGGAACCGAGACATTAACCAACTATCAATGTGCGACTCAACGGAGCTGAAATTACAAGTCAACTATGCACAAGAATATAATATAATATATAATTATTATATATAATTAATTATATATATTATTATATATTATATTTATCAGCAGCCCACATTTAATTCAAAATGGTGAGCTGAAATCCAAAGCTCCGCGACTGCGTACATGTGAAGAAGAAAAATACCGCACTCGCGGAGCTGCACAGTGCAAAATGGGCCTATAAAAGCCAACGCATTCGGACGATCTCCTTACACCTTTTCCTACTTCAATCTCTCAATCTATATTTATATTTATAATTTTAATTTTAATTTTAAGTTAATAATAATAATAATAATAATAATAAGGTTATTTTAGCGAATGTTTTAAGGTTTGTAAATCAAAA